>NC_063046.1:23173115-23494220 GCF_018812025.1 Megalobrama amblycephala
GTCAAGCTTGTTGACAGTTTTTTGGAAAAAAGGGCAGTGTTGTACCATTTATCATGTTAATGTACTGCCTCCAACAGCTTAGGTGTACTTATAGTATGATTACACATGTGATCGCTTCAAGTTTTTACAGTATGTACGAGTCTTTTTACATTTCCTTATTTGGGAGCTCTGTGTGTGTATGTTTACTAATTAGAACTATTCTGGGAGAATGTTTTCTCAAAATACGTTCTCTTAAATTGTCTTTTAAAAAATAATGCATGACGTGGTGATGAAGCCCTGTATTGGGAATAATAATTTGAATGTTTTGTAGCAACAAAATAAGTTTACATCATAAAAGAAATTAGCAGGTGGTTGGCTGGTCACAGTTACCTGTCTCATTTCCACACGTCTACACATTGGTGTTATTCTTGTAATGTCGATATAATTCCAATGTCTTGCCAAAGTACTGCAAAAAAAGGCAAGATTTGTCTCATCGTGTTCACCTTGCAATGTAGTTTTCTTACAGTGGCACTGCTCAGCTATTGAACCTGTATTATAAATGTGAGCTTCAGCAGTGCATAAGGGAGCGTCTCCTGGTTTACCACAGTATTATAAGGCATGCAGCACGCATCCACATGTAAACCACCTTCTAGTGTTTCTGAAGAGTGGATATGCTTTAAGAACATGCTCTGTCAGATTGCCACATCAATAAATATGTTTTTTGTGTGCAATTTTTGTAGTATTGTTTGTTTTAAGCCAGTCATTTTGAATGTGGTGGTGAAATGTGGTGTATTTCCGTAGATCTGAATTAAAATGCAGTGGATTCCATATAAATGCAGTATACCATATTTCTTTCATTTATAGATCAACGTCCATCCATCCATTTATTTGAGGAAAAGATTGCCATCACAAATATTTTCAAACAATTAGCATTTTGTAAGTCTATGCACAACTCTATAAATACAAAAATACAAATTTATAGCACTGTTACATGGAATAACACATTGCTTTCTTGAATACGGGCAATGTCAGCAAGAAACAGTACAATCATAATCAAAATTTGAGTCCCTCGAAATGTCAGCATAGCTCCTTCTGAAATACTTCAATGATTTATAAGTTGAAAACACAGTCCAAACCAGTTATTTTGATGCTAAAATCTTCCAATAAGAAGTTTAGCATAGTCGAAGCACAGTGAAAGCTTTTACACGTTATTAAAGCATAAGCACACAGTATTGCTTTCAAAATAGAAAAAAAAAATATCAATGATTTCAGCACTTTAATGCAGAGACTTAAATCATTCTTGTGATTGTCTTTCAACATTTTCAAGCCCACACAGTGTTCATCTGTGACTATAATGTGAGTCCACACCTCAAAATTACTTCATTTCAACATTGGTCTTATTCCAAAACGTAAAAGTGACTTCACTAAAGAACTTTAGAAAGAAAGACATAAGTATGACTATAAACGAATATAGCGAATGATCGTTTTCTAGGGGGTAAAAAATCATTCCACTAATTGCACAACACCTTAAAATCTGTGGTAAAACATACATTTCGTTCCCCTCACAATGTCGTTCCATGACACTCCTTTTAAAAAGACCCATTAGAGGATCAATAAAGCACTTTAGAAATACCAAGGATCAGTTCATCAAATGTTTGAATTTCACACCCACTTAAGCTGTTATTCTGCTAACGTTGTAATAACATTAGTGTTCAGAAGTTGAGCGTTTTGACTAGTCAAGCTTCTACAATTAAGGCACACAGAAAAGATACACAGTTTAGCTAATGCATTCATATGTACTGCAGTACACTTGTTCCTTCAAATACAGTCTGTTAGTTTCAGTCATAAGAATTCATACAAACAGGAACCCTTCATGAATGTCATATCATACACACAGATACGTAATATATACACCTTCTTCAAAAACTCTATCCTTGCTTAAATCAATATATACAGATAACTGGACAGGGTTGAGTACAGAAACAACCACAAAAACAATAGACTATGCACACAAGATTTAGTATCTAAAAATCTGAAGTATCTAAAGTTTAGTATCTAAAAGGTTTCATAAAACTCACACCCCCATCACCCACACACACAATTTGAAAGCTGTTGTTGTCAGTTTTAACACAGGGTCACATTCACGACTACATTTGGTACAATGTAGCTACCAAAGCTGTGGTATTATAAAAATATTTTACATTAAAATAAATACTGGTGCTCCTAACATCTAGTTACTTCATCTCTACAGACAAACGGTCCAATCCAACTGCAGTTTACTCAGATGTGTTTGATACAGGAACACAATAGCAGAGAGAAAAACAGTTTTTTGTTCATAAACACTCCCACAAATTCCCATTCCACTTCAGTCAGAAAGATCACTTAAATCAGCTGATCTTTGATAAGACACTTTTTAGAAACAGTCGCAATCCTTTCATATTAGCCAGCTTGGAATGGAGCTAAATAGAAGTGGTTTCAAGTGGTGACTGACAGGCTTGGTCTGTTTTATTGCAGGCATTATAAAAAAAAAAAAACTTTCAGATTCTCTAATGGGAGAAGTTTAGGAACACAGTGGAGTGAGTTTCTGTCAATATTCATCCAGATCATAGTAACGTAAAGCCCTTAATTAGCGGAAAGATACAGTATTTAAGTATACAGTCGAATGACGGTAGCCTGAGGCTGATTATAATGAAGATGCCAGAAGTTTGTTTCACTTCAGACTGTTCACACAACTGTTTGTTTGTAAGTGCTCATCCTTACCGCCCGTCATCTGACTTTCATCACGAAGATACACAGAAGAACACACTGTGACAGTAATGCAGACGGGGCTTGGCTTGTCTCAGTCTCTATTGGTGGTTTAATGCAGTTCAGGCCGTGACTCCACCTCCCCCCGCGAGGCTGTGCGGGCACGGATGTACTCGCTCGTCTGCAGGGGTCCGTCTCGTGAATCCCCTAGACGCCATCTCCGTACCGCCAGATATGTGTTCAGGCCATATACTCCCATTACCAGGAACCCAAAAATCTGGAGAAAACACACACAAAATAACTATAAAAAGGACTGGAGGGGGATGTTTTCAGCTTTAAACTATGAATGTTAAAGGGATAGTTTACCCAAAAATGAAAATTCTGTTATCATTTACAGAGCCTTGTGTTGTTCTAAGCACTTAAGACTTTGGATAATCGTTTAAACACAAATTAAGATATTTTTAATGAAACCTCAGAGGTTTCTGTCCCTCCTTTGAAAGGCCAGGTAACCAAAACTTAAAAGATCCAAAAAGGTTATAAAATGAAACACATAAATAGGGCACATCACATTTGGTAAACACAGAAGATCAAACGTGAAGTTTATATGTCAATAAAAGCCTACTTTAAATCTGTTCATCATATAAAGCAATCGTATCTCTTCACAAAACTTGAATTAAACAGCTAGAGTCATATGGATTCATTTTATGAAGGCTTTATGACCTTTTGGGATCGTTTAAGTTTTGGTTACCTGAACTTTTAATGGAGGGATATAAACCTCCAACGTTAAAAATATTTAAATTTGTGTTTCAAAGGTTAACCAAAGTCTTATAGATTTGACTTGAGGGTCAGTAAATAATTACAGAATTTTCATTTTTGGGTGAACTATCCCTTTAAGTGAATGTTAAAGTATAGATTTAAAGGGATAGTTCACCCAAAAATGAAAATTTTATGTTTATCTGCTTACCCCCAGGGCATCCAAGATGTAGGTTTCTTCAGTAGAACACAATTGATGACAATGGCAGTGATGTCTCGCACTCATTGAAGTATATGCGCAAGACATCACTGCCATTGTCAGAGCGCGATCAGACCTCACGAATCGAGTGATGAACACAGTTGGACATAGTGGTGTATTAGAGGTAAAAAATGATATAAATACTGTTCGGTTTCTCGCACAAACCGATCGTTTCGTGTCTTAGGACATCAATGTGTCGTCACGAGCCGCAGGGTTTCATTTGGATTTGTCTGTCGTGTTTTATTTACTCTTATAGTCCAAGTTCCCGCTGACTTGCATTATACCACTGACAGACGGCAGCGGTTGGAGTTAAAAATCATCATTTGTGTTTTACTGAAGAAACAAAGACACCTACATCTTGGATGCCCTGGGGGTAAGCAGATAAACATCAAATTTTCATTTTTGGGTGAACTATCCCTTTAACATTAAATCTACTGTATTTCTAAATTATATGCATATGTTTTAAAGTAAATGGCAATATTAAGTGAATGAGGCTGATAACAGCAAATATTCTCCCTCTCTCTGGCAGGCTGTGAGAGCTGAAGGAATTTGCAGTGCCCTGTGGTTCAGAAAAATCCCCAGGTGTTAAAGTGGTTTCCCGCTGAGAACATCTGTATCATCAAACACTCAGCACAAATCCCCAGTCTTTGACTTCTAGGGTGTTGTTGGATATTGTGCTGAGCTCAGGTTCTAAAAGTGTCAGAAATCATAAATGTTAGGATCTGAGTAAGAGATCTGATCCTGTTTCAATATTGGGAATCATTTCGGCCTTCTTCTTCTCTTCACTGAGCATTTACAACAAACCTCTTCACAGAGGTCATGTCGACAGCCTCGACCAAAACACACAACCTAACTGGAAAGGTATGTGCATAGTACGAGATGCTTATGGCAGCTTCAGTTCTAACATAATCTTGAACATAACTGTAACACGCAATCCCAAATGGAGTTGGTGGTCTTTTCTTTTCTTTTTTAAGCATTTTCTTTGGGGATTTTGGAGGAAAATCAATGGAATTCTTATGGAAGCCTGTTTCTGCCTTTAAGTAAAAAGGAAATAAAAAACTTTTTTTTGTCACAATGTGACTTTTTTTTTCTTATTATTTTAAACTTTATTTCACTACTATCTTGTTTTATTTTTTACTTCCATAAATTCTGTGAAATGGACTGATCTGAGAGTGCCACACTTTTACAAACAGTTGAAAACATTCAAATTAATACAATTATTTTATATAAAAAATATATATATATAATATACATTGCTGTGCAAAAGTTTTAGGCCACCATTAGATGTTGTTTTTGCAATGGTATAATGACCATATATAATTATTTCTCAGTCTCTTTATTAGAATATAACCAGAAAATACAGAAAATGTATATGCAGTATCAAAAAAACAGAGACAGAGAGAGAGAAAAGGCTTCTATGGGCTAAAATGGCAAGTATTTAGTGACATCCCTGTACACTTGAGCAATAGCAGGAACCTGGCTCTCTTAAACCTAAATGGAATGGAAAAAGACTGGAAGGCCAAGAAAACTTTCAAAATCTGATGAGAAGTTTCTCAGAGTTCTTTGAAAAACTGGAAGAAGTCCAGGAGGTCACACTAAATACTGAGTTTGCTTAAGCCATTTTGTTCTGAAATTTTATTTGTTTATTATTATCATTATTTACATTTTTTGTACATATTTTCTGTATTTTCTGTTTGTATCTTAAAGGGTTAGTTCACTCAAAAATGAAAATTCTGTCATGAATTACTCACCCTCATGTCGTTCCACACCCGTAAGACCTTCATTCATCTTCGGAACACAAATTAAGATATTTTTGATGAAATCCGAGAGGTATACGACTCGTCCATAGACAGCAATATAATCAACACTTTCAAGGTCCAGAAAGGTACTAAAGACATCATTAAAAAAGTCAATGTGACTGCAGTGGTTCAACCTTAATTTTATGAAGCGATGAGAATACTTTTTGTGTGCAAAAGCAAAACAAAAATAACTTTATTCAACAATATCTTCTCTTCCCTGTCATTATCCTTATGCAGGTGACACAGTAAACATAGTGAAAGCTTCCATGTTTACGTCTGAATGCTGGCTCAGTATTGGCCACAGCTGATCATGTGAGCACCACGACACGTGTGTGATGCTGACACAGGAGCCGGCCAATAACGAGCCGGCATTATGACGTAGAACCTGGAAGCGCTGGACATAAACAACATGAGAATGACACAGAAGCGAAGAGATTGTTGAATAAAGTAGTTAATTTTGTTTTGCTAATTTTGTATTCTCGTCGCTTCATAAAATTAAGGTAGAACCACTGCAGTCACGCCGACTGTTTTAATGATGTCTTTAGTATCTTTCTGGACCTTGAAAGTGCTGGTTATATTGCTGTCTATAGACGAGTCATATACATCTCGGATTTCATCAAAAATATCTTAATTTGTGTTCTGAAGATGAACGAAGGTCTTACGGGTGTGGAACGACATGAGGGTGAGTAATTCATGACAGAATTTTCATTTTTGGGTGAACTAACCCTTTAATAATGAGAGAAATATTAAAAAAAAATAAGACTTTTGCACAGTACTGTATTTGTCCAAATTCTGTGGGAATCTGCAGAGCTTCTGTGGATCTAGTAAAAAGTGATGCAGTAAAAACTTGACACACATTCTAAATTCTGAGACAGAAACAGCATGTAAAAGCAAAACTGTGAGTGAAAAGAGAAAGAGAGTTGGATGGAGAAAGAGGAAAAGAGGAAGCAGTGATATTTTCAGTGTTAAAAATCAAAGAAGCAAAGCAAATAATGCAAAACATTCAGATGGATCATGACTAAGATTTCTCCGAACTTCCCGCCATCTGCCTGTCCGGGACTCTCTCCAGGAATGACTATGTGCTCCATTTCAGCCACATGAGGGCAGCAAAACCCTTCCAGATTAGGGCCCACTTAAAATACTTGAGAAATGACTAAACATTTGAATTCAACCACAGGGACAGAATTCATGAAATAAAGAGCTGAATAAGCTTGATAGGTACCACAGCTGCAATCTCTGCTCCGGTTTGATGGTTGAGAGCTGCCAAAACCACTGAAGCCAGAAAGAAGAACAAGGTGCTGGTGGCAGTGTTGATTAGATCCTGCAAGAGAGAAAGAGAGAATGTGATTAAACTTGGCTAAAACACAAGTTGTCTTTTCTTCTCTATTGTGTCATAATTATATGCAAGTGAAACGAACTATGAGACTTCTCGAATAAGAACAAATGTAGGGTGGGACTTGATTTCGTCCATCAGGAATTGATTGGATCATTGTGGTTTGCTATTGCTTTGATCTAATGTGCGTGACAGGCTCCAAATCAGTATATTAGAATGATTTCTAAAGGATCATGTGATACTACAAACTGGAATAATAGCTGTTGAAAAAAAAAAAAAAAAATTAAAATTTGCACATAATGTTTTCAGATTCAAAATAATCTCTGATCTGTTAAAACAGACATATACAATGCAAAGTTTTGGGAGTGACAAACACATTTAAATGTGGGAGTGGTGTTGAAATTTACAAACACGTAAGACATAGACTTTCATTGCTGTGATTTGTTCCAGGAGAAAAGAGACACATCTCCAACAAATAACAAATTCTTAGCATACAGATTGAAAAGGAAAACTGTATTTATCTGCAGTGTTTATGTGGCCATGGATGTTAGCTCATGAAATAATAAAAAATAACATGAGGGAGGTCATATCAACATTTTCACATTCACAAGTTTTAAGTAATATGGTACTTCAGAAAACCCAGAGTCACAACAGAGGAGCTGGCAGTGAGGCGTGGTCATGCTGCAGTGGTGCAGTTTGACAGGCAGGGGGAGCCAAATGCACCAACTAGTTACTTTTTTTTTAATTATTATTATTATTTTTTTTTTTAACTATTTACTATATTCATTCTCAGAATGACTTTGTTGTCATGTGATGAATTATACCTGTGGTTACACTATCAGTGTACTTCTGTGAACTATTTGTTACATATATTTTGTCATGTGATGCAAGAATTTTTTTACACCAATTGTTTTGTTCACCCAGGCTGCATTTTGACTTAAAAAAAAAAAAAATACTGTAAAACAGCAATATTAAATATTACTAGGGGGAAAAAAAACAAAATTTTTAGTGTGATTTGATTTTTCAGAAATCATTCTAATATGCTGATTTGGAGGAAAATAATCATTATCCATGTTGTGCTGCTGCTTGATATTTTAGTGGAAACAATCATACATTTTTTGCATGTATTTGCATTTATATGAAATTGATTTTTTTTTTTTGTAACAACATAAGTCTTATCTGTTGTTTTTGATCAACTGAATGTGTTCTTGCTAAATAAAAAACATTAATTTATCAAAAAAATAA
Organism: Megalobrama amblycephala; assembly: GCF_018812025.1. Classification (NCBI taxonomy): domain Eukaryota; kingdom Metazoa; phylum Chordata; class Actinopteri; order Cypriniformes; family Xenocyprididae; genus Megalobrama; species Megalobrama amblycephala. The sequence goes on from NC_063046.1 coordinate 23,181,229, forward strand.
ATACAAACTTTTGAACAGTAGTGTACATTTTTATTAAGTGTGGCTTAAGTGCTCAACTACCTTTTAGGTCCACTGTATATAGACTAAAGGTCTGCATATGCAAAAAACATACAAATGTAATAGTACGTGCAACAAGTGTCCAAGCTTATCTCATAACAGTGTACTAAGCATAGCTTCTTTCAGATGTCAGTTTCCTTGTAACTTGTGAGTTAAAGAAATCATTCAGAAACCAGTTCGGGTCTATCAAGTGTAAACTGGCAATTTTCATGATAACTAAAACCCCATAACTCAAAACCTTGTATAACCCTAGGATTTTGTGAGAGCCGCAAGTGAGCTGCATTTAGTACTACCAAATGCAAAAATATGGAAATATAGCTGTGTGCAACCTACTGTATTTGCTATCTGCACAACTATGTTAGACCTTTTATTTGGGCCATAAAGTCATTTATTTACAGTTTTGAGGTTATGAGTTGACGGTTGTGCGTTGGTAGAGGTATGTAAGTTTCTTTCCCATTTTTGTTTATTGCTGTAACAGTTTTCCCTCAATTAATCCACCCACCACTTTACAATGATAGCGTCACAGTTTAGTTTTAATACTTTTACGAATCAGAGTCTAAGCTTTCAGGAGAGAGCGAGAATGAGAGGAACCAGTTGGAGGTTTCTGAGAAGAGGCCAAATCGTACTCTGCGCACTCCTCCTTAGCATTCAGAGTCTGGAATAGACGTGGGTTTTGTCTGAGCCTTGGCTCTGTGGGAGGTAAAATGTAACAAGCCCTTCAAAGCACATCACAAACTGAACCTCACTGGCCGGCACCTCGAATTTCACATCCCAGGCCGACGCGCAATGAACTTGCGTCTGGCTTTGATGTCTTCAAGTGAACACAGACGTCTTCTCCTCTCGGCTCCTGTACATGCAGTATAACGCTTGTGGGCAGTGAGACGTGAATTTGCTGGATAAGGAAGGGATGCACTGTGTGATCTAATCACAGACTACGGTTCAACCACTAAAGATGTAAAAGACTTTTTGAACTGTGCTGCCTTCCCTACATTTGTCTAACATTAATTGACCTCGTACATGTTTTTCTGTCTTAAGAAAATTAAACATTTCGTTTTCTGTGACGTACAGTATGATGGACAGTCATTGCGAATTAAACATTTGCACTAAGATAAGTTAACAATTGCAAAAATTATTTATGATAATCTTTGATGTATCATTAAAAATGAGTTAAAAAAATATATTTTGTTTGTATTATATCAAAAATCTTTTTAAACAAATCTTAACAGTTTAAAAATAAAGGACATATTTAATATATAATTAATTATATTTATGGTTTTCCACTTTAAGTGAAAAAAGTATGTTTTGATGCAAGTACATATTAAACACTTATATAAAGTGGGACTATAATTTAGTTGAAGACTGAAGACTATATATATATATATATATATATATATATATATATATATATATATATATATATATACAGAACTTTAAAGTCTCAGTTTCTCTTTCTTTATCCTTAAACCCTACATAAATACACACTCTGAGAGGAGAGAAGGGATAAAGCTGCATGGGTGGTTTGTCTGTGTGCAGCCAATAAGCACTCCAGCGTGACTTAGGCATGGCCTCCCATGTGACAAAATGCATGATGGGAGTGATTGTCCACACTGTCTCACATGATACTGTCTTTCGCTCTTTCTCATCCACACACACACACTCACTCACTCAAGCGAAACCATGCCCATGCACACACGCAATATAGAGCACTAACTAATACGCCAAAACCAGGCTAAGGTCTCAATCATTCAAACACTTGCCAAGCCAGCCTTTGCCTTCACACATACTTCAACAGATGGATCAAATGCAAGCCAAACCAAACTCTGAAACACACATAATGTTAAAAACTGCTGGCGCATTTAAAATATTCTAAGTGTAAGAATACAAAGCATACGCTTGAGGTTAAACTAAAGTACTAAGTCCACAGAATTACTTAATGATGAACATACTTCACAATAGCTTCATACAAATAATCATGGAGGTTTACATAATAAGTTCATGTAAGTAATATGAAATTGTACACAAAAGTAGTCATGAGTGACCTTGAAAAGCAGGAGTGTGTGTGTGTGTGTACTGGCGGACGGCACGGAGAGAAAGCAACTGGCCTGGCCTCATGGGGTCTAAAATTGGGAAATGTAGTGTTCACACTGGGTTCAGATCTCTTATGTATTTAACAGCCACTGCGGCCCTCCAAGGACTTTTTTGGAAGAAATAAATACTTTTATTGAGCAAGGATGCTCAAAACTGTCAGTATAGTAATTTAATGTTTCAAAAGTTTTTTATTTCAAATAAATGCTGTTCTTGAAATTTCTATTCATAAAAGAATCCTGAAACAAAGTATCAGTTTTCAAAAAAATATTAAACAGTACAATTGTTTTCAATGCTGATAATAAGAAATATTCCTTGACTAACAAATCAGCATATTTAGAATGATTTCTGAAGGATCATGTGACACTGAAGACTAGAGTAAATATGCTGAAAATTCAGCTTTGCCATCACAGGAATAAATTGTATTTTAATTAAAATATATTTAAATAGAAAAAAGTTGTTAAAAAAGTTGTTAACATTAAAAAAATCTTACCGACCCCAAACTTTTGAAAAGTTGTGTACACTTGGGCAGTATCACCCTCAAGTGCAGTGAATAAGTGGGGGAAAACAGCAAACTGTTGCCCAAAAAAGATATTTATGCACAGGAGCCATATTCAAGCAGAGAATCAATGTAAAACATGCATGCATATGTGTGTAAGAAAAAGAGAAACAGAGAATTAGGTGGGGTCTTAGCAGAGCTTCTGCGCCGTATACGGCCTGTGCCAAATATTCTCAGTGGTGCGTTAATACTGAGTTACAAACTGCTTTAGGCAACAGGAGGCTCATAGATCTAGGAAATGTGAAGAAGGAAAAAGAAAAAAAAAAAAAAAAACTAATTCCATTCCAAGTTTGCAGTGCGAAATAACCTGAATCCTGAAGGTTCAGTCATATCTCTTCATCCGCTTCGGTGGTGAGATTAGCTTTAAATGAAGCTGCTAAAAGCTTTTCCTAGGTCTTTATTTGGTGTGCTGGGGCTGATGCTCTTTGTGTAGAGAGACGCATGCTGCTATATTAACCCTTGTCCTCCATCTGGAAATGCTCCCTATACAATTAGTTATTACATCTACATCGGCTGCGTCCGATAGCCCGCCCTGCTGCCCGATCAGGCAATGAATTCGCAGGCAGTGTTTACGCCCGAAGGTACCTCTCAACACTGATTTTGGACAGACTTCCGAGGCACGGAGGCAGCATAATGGTTTAATGAATTACAACAAAAAAGAGAGAGCTTTGGTGATAACTAAGCAAATATTTAATCACTACAAAACTGACAAAAACTACAGAAATGAAAAAAAACGTGCATTGATACACAAACTGACCAACAACTTCAATTTTCAGCTGCCATTTTTATTTTATAGCCAAACTGTTACTGTATCTAACACACCAGCTATTATATTATAGGCAGCGAAGGATATCTATGCTGCCTTTTAAAATCGATCAGATGAAGGTATCTCTGTAGACAGGATGTGACACGATCATAGGATTCAGACGTGCCATGTTGCCTCCCTACCTCCCATATGCTGCCTGTGGAGGCAGCATGTTTCAGTTTTTGGGTGCAGCCATAGTTAGTAGAATAATAATAATTTTTGCTGTTTTACAAGTCTTAATGAGTCCCATTTCCAAATTACTTATCTTTATTGCATCTTTAGCCCTCTCGCAATCGTTCTGTAGCTCATGTTCAGTAATGACACATAATCATAGGTCTACTGCAAGGCGTCTCAAGTCTCAGAGAGGCCATTCTATCAAAGCACACAATGTAAAACCAATCATTATCCCGTCACCTCACAAAGTCAAATCTCTCCTCATTTCCTGTTAAAATACACCATCTATTTCTAGTTGTGTTTAGTGAACACTGGCCATGCTTTTCTGTGTATGTATGTATATGTGTGCGGTTAAAGAAGGTTTGTGAATGGGTACAATGGTGCCAGAGTACCACCGCGAACTGAATGCGCTCATTCTACTGACCTATCACTTTCAATAATGTCAGTCATCATGCCAGCCCCCTTTGAGCCTGGCACTGAATCACACCATCAAAGCACTCAGCGGGAGTAGGGGGTGCTGTACAATAGACGGACCGTCCCTCACAACCGCCCCCTCTGTAGCCAACTGCCGAAACGCGCCCCGATCAGCTGCCATGTAAAGTAAATCAATGTTAGTAGACATGCACTGATTTAGTGCAAAAAAGATTTTAAGACTTAAAACACACAGTTCTGCTCTTTATAGGGAGAAGTTTAATTGCTGCTGGGTTTGGGAGGACTTTATCTCAAAATGAAAAAAAGGGGGGAAAAAACCCTCTTTTGAGACCACAATTACAGGACCAAAAAGTACTGTTTACTTTTAGCACTGTGTTATGTGAAAGTTCCTGAAGCACAGCAGCGGTGAAGTTACGAAAGTCAAGAGATACAAACATGAAGGAGGGCAGGAGAGCAAGGCTGTTACTGAACAAACCCCCGTCCCTGTGCATTCATTCCAGAACAAATGAGAGGCCTGGGCCCATAGGGTTCGCCTGGCAGGAGATGATGCTCAGTCCAAAACCTCCAAAGCCCCACCACAGCTGAAATGGTCCTAAAGATCACAGTTCTCCCAATGAGCCATGGCAATACCAAGAAAACCCCAACTCGTCAGTATTCAAAATACACACAAGCATACATACTCACACTCATCGAATGGACATCTCGAAAACCCTGTTTAACATCTCCCCCATGACCTACACAATCTGGCTCTCAACATTTCTTGATCTCATTCCATCTTTTATCCCCCACCATTTCTTCTTATTTCTCCACTGATAATAAAATAAAATAAAATGATACAAAAAAAAAAAAAAAAAAAAAGTCAAAAAGTGCAAAACAAACAACTTGTCAAAGCATTAAGACAGAGTAAAGGTCTAGTCCTAAATCAAAATGTGATGCTCTGTGCTTTCTTTATACATGTATACTTGATGTTAAATTAGGGCTGCACAATAAATGGTTAAACTGATAATCATGATTATTTTGCTCAAAAATTATAATTGCAATTATTGACGATTGTTCTCATTTGAGAATTTTTTTTTTTTTTACATTTCATCATAATTATTGCACTTTCACATAAGCACAATCAAGAGAGAATCAGCTCAAACTCATGAGAGTTTTACCTCTTCTAGTTTCTTGATTTATTATACTTGTTATATACATTAACACACTCCCTACATTATGAAACCTAAAATCTAAAAGTATGTTAACGTTTTTCTATTAAAACAACAAAAAGACTTTGTATTAGCACAAAGGTTGTGTGAATGCATCTATACAGCACCAATAATCGCAAACAATATAGTCAAGATTCATGTTTGGATTTATTACAGTTCGTCACTGAGGTTTGCTCACAGGTTTCGTCACAGCAAACAGACTGGCTGTATTATACTTTTATTTGAGCAGAATATCGCAATGGAGATCCCTAAAATCCAACACATATGTTTGTCAGTATTCATCCAGATCATCAGTGCTTTTTTGCAGTGCAGTTACCAGGTTGAGATTTCATAAAACACTGGGTGGGGGATTTCAGCTCATGACATCTGGCAACCTCAAGCATGAAAGCTTGTGGAGGCTTGTTACCAGTGCAAGATAAAAGAAATGTCAAATGGAAAAAAAAAATAAAAAATAAAAAAATATATATATATAACAAACGATGCTTAATAACTCAAGAGTGATCATGATTAAAAAGCCCTATGCTAAAAGCATAAATTAAGGACTTTTTGAAACCAGTTCGCAAACAAGGGTTCAACTTTTTCCATCTACTGTTCATCTGGGAGGGCAAATGAAATATTAAAGAAAACACCGAAATTTGAACGTAAATTGGTAGAGGCACTTTCTTCTTGTCTGTGTGAGGTTAAGCACATATTCTTGTGTATACCATAATGCAACGTGATAGTTATCGTTGGATGTGAGTTGCTGTTACTTTTCTTGGTACATGCACAGCTCTGGAAATAAAACTCTACACAGCCTTTTCCATCATAAGCTCTGTAATAGATCCACAGCACTGAGGTCCAATTATGCTGAACTTTGTGAGTGAGAGTGTGTGTATAGGCAGGGGGACAAAGGGAACCATGCCTTATTAATCTTTCAGTGAATCAGTAAATTCATCTCCCAAGAGCAGCCATTCAGTGTTTGCTAGAAGCGGGTTTAATGAGAGCTGTGAGCACACAAGCTCCCATTCTGAGCAATACGAACCCTGTGCGCATGGCCTCCTCCGCGGCAGCACTAGACACAAGAGAGCAGCTTATTTTTCTAATTATCAGCATGTCATGGCAACAGAAAAACTGTTTTATTTATGTAGGCAGCTGATTGCCACAAATAACTAATCTATTATCACAAGTGTTTCTTAAAATTTTATCCAAACCTGCTCCTGGAGGGCCACTGTCCTGCGAAGTTTAGCCTCAACACACCTGCCTGGAAGTTTTTAGTATGCCTAGTAAGACCTTGATTAGATTGTTCAGGTGTTTTTAATTGGGGTTGAAGCTAGAAACTGTAGGATGTTGGCCCTCCGGGAGCAGGATTGGACCATATATTATGCAATAAAAAATTTGATTGAAGGAAAAAATGCTGCTCCACATCAGAAAATGACAGAAAACACAATTAAATAATGACTTAAAATGAAGTAATGCTAAGATAGTCAGTTTTGGAACAAAATGAGGGTGAATAAATGACAACAGAGTTTTCATTTTTGGGACGAGCTATCCTTTTAAAAGTCTAAAGTTGTGAAGGATTTGTGTGGAAATCAAATCATTAAGTTAATAAGAATGACATACTGTTAGACTCCAGTTGACATGCGGCACTTTGGTGTGCAGGTTCAGGCTGAAGATGAGGAGCAAGACGCCTGTGACAACGAAGGCACTGCAGCTGACAAACTCAAAGAGGTAGACGCCGGCACAGGGCGAGCACATCATGATGGTCTCAATAAAGATGAAAGAAATGAGAGCCAGGACCTGCAACAGAGAGAAGAAAACAACAAGCATTTGTCCCAGCAATAAACAACTCACTTTATTTTATCATGCAGAAAATCAAAGCCAGCATCTGATGTTGACTTAAACGATACAACTATGCTGATTTATCTCTGTGCAAATCATGGTGTCTGATTTAAGACCACAATATAATACAATGTAGTCCTTTGTGAAAAACCACAAGAAAGTATTTTTCTCGAAAGGCTGTTTCAAGGTATAAATGACTCATCTACATTCAGGGCTTACTTTGTAATGCGTTTTCCACATGGTCATAACAGGGCCTTGCAGAGTATGTTGAACCCTACTGAAGTCGCAGAGGGTTCACCAATGTTTTCCTGCCGCATTTGTCAGTAGACCACAGCACGGGAAGAATTCTGAGGTTAAAATGCTATTTAGGTGTTATGCAGCCTTGACTCTCCAGTATAAAACCTCAGACAGATTACAGGTTGGCTCGCTCCAAAAGAGGAGACAGAACTACTGCCACAAAACATTCCAACATCCAGACGGGGGCCATTTCCAGCTGGCCTGGACCGGATGCTGTCATACGGCAGATGCACACATCTAGAAATGGAAGCACAATGTGGAAACCTCCCAGCAGTATGAATGATTTCTGTGATGAATAAAGCATTGCTAATGGAACAACAACAGTGATAGTCAGCCAACAAATTTCTGATGCTGAAAAATAAAAGCCAAACCATCCACTAGACCATGACAATACAGGGCATCCATTTTGTCATTTTATGGTTCATAAGCGTGCTCAAGGTGAAGCCACAAAGCACCTTTTGTGAAGTCCACACTGGAATTAAAGGGCTAGTTCACCCAAAAATGAAAATTCTGTCATTTATTACTCACCCTCATGCCGTTCCACACCTGTAAGACCTTCGTTAATCTTCGGAACACAAATTAAGATATTTTTGATGAAATCCGATGGCTCAGTGAGGCCTGCATAGCCAGCAATGACATTTCCTCTCTCAAGATCCATTAATATATTAAAACATATTTAAATCAGTTCATGTGAGTACAGTGGTTCAATATTAATATTATAAAGCGACGAGAATATTTTTGGTGCGCCAAAAATCAAAATAACGATTTATTTAGTGATGGCCGATTTCAAAACACTGCTTCATGAAGCTTCGGAGTGTTATGATTCTTCTGTGTCGAATCATGATTCAGATCGCGTCAAACCGCCAAACTGCTGAAATCACATGACTTTGGCGCTCCGAACCACTGATTCGACACGCTGATTCATTATGCTCTGAAGCTTCCTGAAGCAGTGTTTTAAAATCGGCCATCACTATTTAAGTTGTTATTTTTTTTTTTTTGGCGCAGCAAAAATATTCTCGTCACTTTATAATATTAAAGGTGCCCAAGAATGCTTTTTCACAAGATGTAACATAAGTCTAAGGTGTCTCCTGAATGTGTCTGTGAAGTTTCAGCTCAAAATACCCCATAGATTTTTATTAATTAATTTTTGTAACTGCCTATTTTGGGGCATCATTAACTATACACTGATTTTGGCAGCGCGCCGCCCCTTTAATTCGCCTGCTCCCTGCCACACGAGCTCTCGACTGTATTACAGTGCATTTACAAAGTTCACACAGCTAATATAACCCTCAAATGGATCTTTACAAGATGTTCGTCATGCATGCTGTATGCATGCTTCGAATTATGTGAGTAAAGTGTTTATTTTGATGTTTACGTTTGATTCTCGCTATGCTCTGTGGCTAATGCTACACTGTTGGAGAGATTTATAAAGAATGAAGTTGTGTTTATGAATTATACAGACTGCACGTTTAAAAATGAAAATAGCGACGGCTCTTGTCTCCGTGAATACAGTAAGAAACGATGGTAACTTTAACCACATTTAACAGTACATTAGCAACATGCTAATGAAACATTTAGAAAGACAATTTACAAATATCACTAAAAATATCATGCTATCATGGATCATGTCAGTTATTATTGCTCCATCTGCCATTTTTCGCTGTTGTTCTTGCTGGCTTACCTTGTCTGTGCACAGATCCAGACGTTAATACTGCCTTTCCTTGTCTAATGCCTTGAACATGGGCTGGCATTTATGCAAATATTGGGGTCATACATATTAATGATCCCGACTGTTACGTGTTATGTTGAGATCCGTGTGTTTTCCGGAAGTCTTTTAAACAAATGAGATTTACATAAGAAGGAGGAAGCAATGGGGTTTGAAACTCAATGTATGTCTTTTCCATGTACTGAACTCTTGTTATTTAACTATGCCGACATAAATTCAAATTTTGATTCTAGGGCACCTTTAATATTGAACCACTGTACTCACATGAACTGATTTAAATATGTTTTTAGTACCTTTATGGATCTTGAGAGAGGAAGTGTCATTGCTCCCTATGCAGGCCTCACGGAACCATCTGATTTCAACAAAAATATCTTAATTTGCGTTCCGAAGATTAACGAAGGTCTTACGGGTGTGGAACGGCATGAGGGTAAGTAATAAATGACAGAATTTTCATTTTTGGGTGAACTAACCCTTTAACTTGATGGTTGGGCTGCTATTCAACAGTTTATGCATTACATGACCAAAGTGTGGAGTCTGTGGAAAACTGTAAAGGGTCCCATTTGAGAGGGACCAAAAACAGTTTTTTAATTAGTGGACTAAAATATTGAATGCTCAGGGCCTCTCAATCAACTTGTCAAACAATAAAGAAAATAAGACCCAACAAAATTCTGCATTCTTTCTCCGAAGCTCATGCTGTGCATTTGAAATGCAAATCAAGTCAAGCACAGCCAACATGATGCAATTACTGTATGAGACCTGAAAAGATCAGAGATTTTCCATGGCAGCAGCAGTCACTTGATCTACAATGCAAAAAGACTTTCCTCTTTTCTTTTACAAAACAAATATCAAAAATAAAACATTTAATAAGATAAAGAGCATTTGTTATACATATCAACTTATCAAACTGAATTAGCAGTTTTATAAAGACAGATAATTCCTTATTGCTTTACTATTGGCTTAAATAAATTTACTACAAAATATGATGTGTTAATGTCATTGCTATAAATTGTGTTATTTTAACTTCTGGCTGTTGCATGAAGAGCAGCTTGTGAAGGCATGAAGACACTAAATCAAATTACGATTTACATTCTCTTCCTAGTACTTCCCCTTCCAGATGGTTGATTTATTCTGTCCGAACCATTATCAAAGCAACCAACGGTAAATCTCAAGAGGATAGTTTACCCAAAAATAAAAACTCTGTCATCATTTGCTCATCCTTAAATCATTCCAAACCTGTATGAATTCCTTTCTTCTGTTGTATGGAAGAAACAAAAAAAAAAGTAGTGCTGTCAAAAGATTAATCGCATCCAAAATAAAAGTTTGTGTTTACATAATATATGTGTGCGTACTGTGTATAATTATTATGTATATATATATAAATACACACACATTCATGTATATATTTAAGAAAAATCTGTTATATTTATATATAATATAAATTATATATATACAGTATATACATCCAAATATTTCTTAAATATATACATGTATGTGTGTGTATTTATATATATGTAATAATTATACACAGTACACACACATATATTATGTAAACACAAACTTTTATTTTGGATGCGATTAATCACGATTAATCTTTTGACAGCACTAAATAAAAGAAAAAAGGGGAAAAAAAGATATCTACAGGTTTGTAATGACATGAGGGTAAGCAAATGATCACATAATTTTCATTTTTGTGTGAACTTTACCTTTAAGAGCCCCAACCTTGGAGTTGGCAACACATCTAATTTGCTACATCATAATGCACTCAGTTAAAATAGCCACCAGCAGTAGTTTTCTTCCAAAAATTCTCTGTAATTACATATTCTACAGAATTTCAGAGGAAGGCTGAATGTTATCACAAAGTGTCAACCGATTATTGCAGCTTATTCATCCGGCTTATTTGCACTGATCACATTAGGGAAGTGTGGACCAATGATAAATGACTGCTCATATCATCACTTTCCTGTCAAAGTGCCAGCAGAGCCAGCATCACTGTAGTTGACTGTCATGCACCATCAAAAAGACAGGCTAAAGATGTGTATTTGGAGATGAGGTCATTGATCTTGATAAATGCAGTAGAGCGCGTGTCCCACAAGACAGCAGGTGTCAGGCGCACAGAAAGCCTAAGATTTTAAACAGTGTTTATATGTCACTCCCCACCCTACTCCTCCTGTCATCCTTCAGAGCCCCCCCTACATTAGGCAATCAGCAAGTTGCTTGTAGCAATGGCCACATGGAGTCAAATCCCCAGTTTGTACACACGCCATCTGTTGTGCCCAGAAAATTAATGGTGGGAGGATTGGTCTGACAGCTTGCGTTGTGCTCCAAGAGCTCCTCCTGAAACGGAAATGAGCCTTTCAGCTCCCACCCAAGTCTTTTCCTCGCCTAAAGGGAATTGTTCCTTGCACAAAATTTAAACCACTATTCCAAAGCTTCTTGACCTTGGACATGTTTGCAGACAAGCAAACTCTCCACATTACATAAGTTTCACAAGAGTGAATGGAGAAGTGCACAGGCAAAAAGCATCTAGTAAGTCCATCAACTCTCTAAATTACAGAGCTTTCATTATATTTAACTCTCCATTATCAAAAACTCTATCCTTTAAGGTAAAATGCCAGTGGCATAAACATAGCCATTATGTTAAGACAGTGTCTTAAGATCAAGTATGACCCACTATCAGTTCATCAATGGGGCATTCAGTCTTACTCTTTTTTTGTATCAAATTAGGCAAATCTACATTTTTATGTAACCGATTTTTTTTTTTTTTTTTTAATAATGTCTAACTTGTAAGACCAGTCTTAGCGGTTTATGCAACCGGCCCCTAGTGGCTTCATTTTCAGAACTCACATAGACAGTGGAAAGGTCAATAGTTTTGCCCTTCAGGGCTGAAACTACATTCTAAATAGACAGGGTCCTTCCTGGTCAAACTGAAAGAAAACATAACAAAAGGTTGGAAAGTCTCTGTACCAAAGGACATTTAAAGGAGTTTAATTTAAGGACAACAAGTAGCAACTGTTTAGTTGATTAGTGAGGTCAACTAGTTTACCGAGATTTTTTTCTTATATACTACCATTCAAAAGTTTGGGTTCAGTAAGATTTTATTTATTTATTTTTAAAGAATTAAATACTTTTATTTAGCAGTGTGGCAGTAAAGAAATGGCAGTATGTTTCTTTATATAACAACAATTATAATGATTTCTATTTAAGATAAATGCTGTTCTTTTGTACTTTCAATTTATCAAAGAATCCTGAAAAAAATGCATCCATATTTCCACAAAAAAATTAAAGGGTTAGTTCACCCAAAAATGAAAATTCTGTCATTTATTACTCACCCTCATGCCGTTCCACACCCGTAAGACCTTTGTTAATCTTCGGAACACAAATTAAGATATTTTAGTTGAAATCCGATGGCTCCGTGAGGCCTCCATAGGGAGCAATGACACTTCCTCTCTCAAGATCCACAAAGGTACTAAAACATACTTAAATCAGTTCATGTGAGTACAGTGGTTCGTTATTAATATTATAAAGCGACAAGAATATATTTGGTGCGCCAAAAAAAACAAAATAACGACTTATTTAGTGATGGCCGATTTCAAAACACTGCTTCAGGAAGCATTGGAGCATAAATGAATCAGTGTGTCGAATCATGATTCAGATCGCGTGTCAAACTGCCAACGGCTGAAATCACGTGACTTTGGCGCTCCGAACAGCAGATTCGATACACTGATTCATTTATGCTCCGATGCTTCATGAAGCAGTGTTTTGAAATCGGCCATCACTAAACAAGTCGTTATTTTGTTGTTTTTTTTGGCACACCAAAATATTCTCGTCTCTTTATAATATTAATATTGAACCACTGTACTCACATGAACTGATTTAAATATGTTTTTAGTACATTAATGGATCTTGAGAGAGGAAATGTCATTGCTCCCTATGCAGGCCTCACTGAGCCACCGGATTTCAACTAAAATATCTTAATTTGTGTTCCGAAGATTAACGAAGGTCTTACGGGTGTGGAACGGCATGAGGGTGAGTAATAAATGACAGAATTTTCATTTTTTGGGTGAACTAACCATTTAAGCAGCACAATTGTTTTCAACACTGATAATAATAAGAGATGTTTCTTGAGCGTATTATGATGATTTTTAAAGGATCATGTAACAGAAAACTTGAGTAATGGCTGTGGAAAATCCAGTTATTTTAAACTGTAAATAAAATGTTATACTGTTTTATTAATCAAATAAATGCAACCTTGGTGAGCATTAGAGGCTTTCAAAACCTTAAATTAAAAAACGTTACCGTCCAAGTGATAAGAATATGCTTATTGTATAGTTATTTACTGTTAATTCAAAATGTATTTTAGCAGTGGTGCTTTAATTAGTACGCTTTTGCTTTACTGTAAATATCAGACAGCTTGCATCTCAATTAATCTTTTGTCTAGATTTGCAAAAACACGTTATGTAAACCCTAAGAAACGCCCACTAAGAATAATATTTTTGTAGAAGCCCAACAGATTATATTTGTATACAAAAGTCCAATGATTATTTTTGTTCTTGTGAATGGAATGGGGTTATCCATTGACATTAGCCAAGAAAACCACATCTGCAGATGGACAAAACATTTCACAAAGATTAAACAGTCAAAAAGTCTCCTCCTTATCCTTATCCCACGGGGGCCTTAGGTAAATCATTGGCCACTACATGGAGAAACAGCCATGGTTGAATATCCTTGGCAAGCCAGCTGCAGGAAACATGCAGCCATGTGAAAAGTCCTGTGCTACAGATCAATCTGCCCAAAAAACATCCTAAACAATCCAAATGCACTCAGATTGTTAGCAGGACAGAATGGGGACTTATCCAGCGCACAGCGCCCAGAGTCGCCACACACAAAAACACGATAATGTGACAAAAGCAAGAACCTAATAAAACTAAAGTCTAACTAGCGGAGCTCGATACAGCCTCTCTCATATGCGGTGCATGGGTAATATATTAAATCTCTGTTTTGAGGAATGATTGATCACATATTCAAACAAGTCAGAAATGTTATGGTCGCAGCTCAAAACACCTCAAGGGATATCACTGGAATATTGCAATTTAAAAGATATGTGGGAACATTCTGAATCATATCCTGTTTAGTTTTTAGTTCAGTATTTTTATTTTAACTCATTCCCTCTCACTAACCTGTTCATTAATTCAATACGAAACGTACTACCCGTGCCTGTCTGTAATTTGACTCTACGGGCAAATAAAGCTTCTGGGTTCACATAAAACAGCATAGATAGAACGACACTCATTATGCTCATAAAGATAAAAGCGTCGCATGTACTCCACATGTCCACTCTGTCAGCTAGTACGTGTGCTTCCATGTATTATCACTTAATAAATCTGATTAAAATCTGTCTGTGAAGTAATTTGCTTTGAGACACACATAAAAGCAGAAAACTTGATTCATTAAGCAATCTTTGAGCAGACAAGCTATCTTCTGTATTTGGCACACAGGTTGTTTCCTTTGGCAGCGTACACAAGACTTTGTTTCACATAATGACTTCCTTAGTTTCACTCCATTTTCCCCCTGTGCATGCACTTTCTTAACTGTGCATCACCATGAGGGCCCAATCTGAGATGCTTTGCTTTTGCTGAGCTAGCAGAACAACAGAGAGACATTTTTTTTTCCTCTCTCCTTACGCTTCCCACTCCTTTTTCGACATCTGGCTGAGGTTCACAGGCAGAAAGCTCTTATATGAGTTTGTTTTGTTTGACCACAGTGACTCTGTAGCTTTTTGGGGGTTTTGCCAATCAAGGATACCTAAAAAAAGTGCAATCTGAAAGTTAATTCATTCAGACTCCAGACATCTTTCCCCTCCGTCATCAATGCATTCCAGAGATTTTGATGCCTATCGGCATGTATCCAACAGGAAATATTTGTATTTAAAATCCCCCAAAAAGAGGAAATCTGCCCTCCTCACACTAATCCAATATGAGAAGAACGTTATCAGGAGTGAATATCTAACTGAAATATGTGGAAAGCAGATGTGTCATCTTATGCAGAAAAAGTTGCTTTTTTTTTTTTTTTTTTTTTTGATGATGATAATGATGACTGTTTGGATGATGGAGGCATCCGTTTTGCCTTAAGTATTTTACCTTGAATAAAATCCAAAAAATGGTAAATTATATAAATATAACAATTACAATAATCTCTGCAAGAAAGAAAGAAAGAAAGAAAATGGCACTGTTGATTAAGTCATCTTTACTTTTGCTGTCCTGCTCAAGACTCTGTTGGAATACACCTTGCTGAAGTTCAGTAATGAAAACATTTCTAGATACGTTTTTCATGGAATGGTGAAACACCATGACTATTTGAACTTACCACTTCGATAACTTTTAAAATACCGAAAATTGATTTGAGATAGTCCAGGTCACACCTGATGGACCTGAACACGTTTCTGGAGTGCACGGGCTCAGTGGTCGGCTGATACGGACTAGTGGCTCCTGAAATCATCGAGGTGTTGGAGGCCTCGCCATCAAAGCCCTCTGCCTCCTGGTTATTCCTCATGCTGAACTCTTTTATCTCCACGTCCCGCCCAAATACAAGAGCAGATTTGGGGCTGAAACAGCGATCCGCTGGTCCTCTGAAAACAGCCAGGCAGAAAACAATGTCTCAACAAAGAACAAGCCTTGTTACAAAACGTTGACCGTAAACTCCAGCCGTGTGTATGACCTACAGATCCCGAGCCCAAACACTACATCCACCTCTCCAATCCCATTCCTGCCTTTGCGCTGTGCTTGGATTCTGTTATGAATAGAGCTGAACGAGCTCGAATGGTCACGACTGATCTCATGGCAGTGTCCATATTTCACAGTTTCTGGATGCAGAATGTAATGTTGCTGCGAGTCTCCGCCCCCAAACTACATTCCTGTTTGGAAAGACGCTTTCAAGTAAAGTCTTTACGACTGATGTCAGAGAAACAAAAGCACACAACAGTCATATTTCTAACGTCAAGCTTTAAGTTCTCGTCTTCTCGTATGCAGGTGAAGATCGTTAGATTCATCAAATGAGGAGACGACACACGGTAGATTAAAGTGTCGCTATGGCAAGCCGTTTTAACATTTATTCCTTAAAATCAACTTCAAATGGAACCATCTGACATTGATTTTTACAGGCATACTGTTCACTACTGTATTCCAGTTGTTTCTGGTAAGTGTTCCAGCTTTTCTATTAGATAGGGATGAGCGGGGCTAGTCGAAACACATGGTTTAAATGTTTTCAAACAAAAAACCGCACCATTTATTTATTTATTTATTTTTGAAAGGAAGATATTGCTGAACATTTAACCATAGTGAATACCTTACTGAAGTTATTCTCAGATTTTAGTGTTTATTTAAAATTAGACAAATCTGCTATTTTTTAATGCTTAGCAAACTAGCAGAAGAACAGGATTGTGGGGCATGAAATTTCAGTTATACCCTACTATCAAAACTGTTCTATTCTATGACATTAGCAATGTAATTTGCATATATAATTTCTATGAATTCTATTGAGAAACCAAACAGAGTCCATGTTCGACGTTAAGAAATGATAACTTCAAGAAATTTAAAGCATTATGGCTTCTCTATTTGTCTCCTGTTCTGTGACAGCTGTGTGTGGAGGGAGGGGAAGGATGTGTTCAGCTGTTTTTCTGATGGTTTGAATGAGATTCTTTATCTGTTTGCTTACATTGTTTTGAACTATGTTGTATCGTTGTGTTTTGCAGTGTTTTCATTGTCAAACTCCTAAATGACACCCCTATGGGGCATGTTGTCATGTTGTTGAGGTAAATAAGAAAAAAAGTATACACAGTATTAATGAAACAAGACCACATAATTTTACTACACGTATGAAATTAATGAAATTAAAAAAAAAAAAAAAAAAAAAAAAAACAACGTAGTTAAATAAATGTTAATTCAGCTTGCCACATTGTGCATATTTTTAAACCCTAGTACTCAGCCTTCCAAGAAAACAATGCTACTTTTTCTGATGTTAAAATACTTTCTACCAGCTTAATATGTAGAGACAACTAGTAAGTGGCTAGTAGATTGATTTAACCAAAAAATGCTGACAGTAGTATACATACCATACACTTAGAATATACACACACTCAAGTATGTATATATATATTTACCAAAAAAAAAGTTTGATATATGACTTTGTGAACTTGCATAGAATGTGTACAGCCTTAAGATTACATTTTGGAAATGTATGCATGTACACATTTACATCAAACATCTTACACTGACACCAAAAAAATGGATAGATAATGGGAGAACAGCATTGCCCCCTACTGGTTTGGTTCCCAAAACTAATGTCTCTTAAACCATGTTTCAAATGATCAGTACCAAATTATGTACTGACAGACAAAATATTTTGTAGGTCTTAATCAGTATTGTAATGCTGTTGTCTTCTAAAATGCTGTGCATTTTCTAAAATGAATGACATGACAAGCAAAAAACAAAATAAACAAAAAAAACCACTATCACAAGATAGTTGTAGTCTGGATTTGTATTTTATTTAAGCCAGGACTGAAAAAAGACATTTCCTTATCTTGTTTGCATTAAAAGCAAGATTTCACATGGCCACATACTGCATCAAGTTAAAGCCATACAATCAGACTCACTTTACGGTATAGCACACAAACAGTCCTTTGTGTGAATAGAAAGGTCTTTCAATTCCTGTATAGAAAATTTTGGAAGCCAGAGCATTTTCTCAACATTTTCTTACTTACAGGGGTAAGTGCATATTAGAAGAATTATACAGAACAAAGCGGTCAACTTCCATCCTAGTCTGAATGAAATACATACAAAATGTGCTGTTCATTATATAATTGCAATCATCCCTAACCGAGGGAAAGAAATCAATGAAGCTGAAGCCAAGTAACCTGTTTCTTTTGGTGGCCACCCTTAAACCTTGTATCCATTGTGTGTCTCCTTTGGGAAAACAGATGGGTTCTGAGTTAGGAAGCTTTTTCAAGTACTTCAGGCATCTCAGCAGCTTGTTAGTTTTTCAATTTCTTAGTCCTTTAAGTTGTTGTCTATATTTGCACCAAGCTACTAGTAAAATCAGTAACCGCCAAAATTTGTGCAGGAAAAAAAAAAAAAAAAAGAAATGTTTAAATGTTAACAATGTGTTGCTTTTGAAAATTTAACTAAGACAAATTAATAACAGCACTTCACTTTCAGAAAAACGGTTACAACGCCACGTCTTTTGGTGGAAAAAAAAAAAAGGAGCCGTTAACAGGAATGTGTCAGTGATACTTAGTGAGATTTCAGTCATACAGCAAATGCAGAATGCAATGAAATACTTAAGTGCATTTAAGGTTATATGAGTGGTTTTGAAAGCAGGCAGAATGTTATGTGATCGGAGGCTTCATTAGTGACAGCCCAAGAAATTCTTACAGTCTGAATAGATGAAAAACCTTAACCACTAAAACAAGAGGTATATAGTCCAGACTTAATGTTGTGCTTGAATATCAGCAAATGCTTTAGCCCTGCCCATCATAAATGGAAACCGTTAAGCAATATTATGCAGAATAAATGCAAATTTCATTCAAATTCCTTCTCTCTAGTTTGGTATGAGATTTTTCTTTTCATATTTCTAGCACAAGTTCATGCAAAACAACAGTAAACTCTACACATCTTGTGGTCTATTCCCTTGCTTTATAAAAAAAAAAAAAAAAAAAAAAAAAAAAAAAAAAAGAAGGACAAAGACTTCAAACTCTAGTGGAAAAATCGGACATTGTACACAGACCACCACAGTAAACAGAGGATCCGTTTTGGAATGATGGCTTCTCCAGGCTCGGCCAAGAGTGGCCACCTGGGAGAAATTTAGAGCAGCTACTCGACATAGACATAACATGTGGATTCTACATCTTTGGTTCCAGATTCCAATTCTCTGCCTTTTCCTTTTTCATCTGAAAATGTAATGATCATTTAAAAGCCACTTTAGCTGCTCCATTTACAGTTTCTCCACTACAACATCAAGGTTAAAAACCTTAAGAAAACCATTACATCATGCCTGTGGATGATTTGTCAAGCTAAATCAACTAATTTAGTTACATGTTCAAGGGCCAAAAAAGAAAAACCGAAAATGGTTTGCTTGAAACAAGAAATTCAATATGATACAGTATCAGTAGTGGAAGAAAATGTTGAGAAATTTACTATGAAGACGGACAAGGCTGTTGTATGGACTCAAACCTACCCTGAGTGAAGAGACAGAGCATGTGGAGTGACAACAGTGAATGCTACACTGAAGGCAAAGTCGTCACTTCCAGTGGGCACTGAGGCAGGGCACACAAAACAAACATGCGTCGCCTACAGAAACACCTACACTGCGCAAGAAACCGGGAATGTTTCATGTTAAACAGTCCTCAAGTTATATATATATTATATTATTATATATATATATAACTGCTAACAAACAAATCTGATATCTCATTTGTAAAGGACTGACAAAAGACATGACGTACAGTCTGTCACTTGGCCACATGAGAATGGTAGTAGTGGTTTAAACCACAATTTCAAACTTGAGGGTGGGACGAAATGTCCCGGCAAGATGCTAAACACGTTTTATGTGGACACTGACATTCATGAAAAGAAAGGCAAGCTCCCTATGGCAGCAAAAAAAAAAAAAGAGTCTAGGCCACTGAAGTAAGCAAAATGTGTAATTTTAGCAAAAAAGCAAGGACCACAGACAAAAAAACAAAACAAAAATAAATTACATGAAGCTGGACCAAAAAAAAAACAAAACAAAAAAGAACTATTGACTGTTGATGCTACAGTGCAATTACTCTTCTAGAGACAAGCACCTCCACTATAACACAGGCACTTGGGAGTTATACTAGGAAAGATGCTGCCCTGCCCCTCTCCTCCAAAAAACAACCATAGCCAAAAGAAAATGCTCAGCCTGATACTCATCAATGCTTGTTTCATTGAAATAGTTCTCCATAAATTGTTAAAATAATTCAATTTAATACAAACTCAAATCAAAGCTCGTATAGCAAATATTTAGCGCATATTTACATAATTCAAAGAGGCGGTGTGGCAATATCTGCCATTCCTGTATGCTGAAGGCCAATGGGTATGTGTCATTAGTGTCATGACATCAGTGATGTTAACCATGTTAAGTGAAGCTTAACGTCTCACTGATAAAACACAGAGAGAAAATAAAAGCTTGATTTGCTTTCTTCTTTATAAATACATCAGCATAAATGCAACTACGTTTGTACACACTATATACTTTTTGCAAGTACTTCTTGTTTTCGATGAATATGTTTAGGCTTTTAGCAGTAGTTGTAGCAGATTGCAACACTCGAAGCGACTGCTCGTTGAATGCAGCAGTGCGTTTCTGCTCTTGTCAGGAGGAGGGGAATGGGTGCAGTTAAAGGTGTCCCAAGCCAAGCAAGGCCCCACACTTTAGAGGTTTGACTGCCTCCTTAAGGAGAGAGCACCCATTACCTGACCTGCCACGCCACATCAAAAATTAATCACCACAAATAAACAAACAAACATAGAAAGGGGTCTGGAAATGAAAACAAAGAAAAGCAGTTGCATCTTTTCAAATATCTACCTCTCTTTCCCCCACAACATCAGAGCCTATACATCTGATAGAATCCCAACACTTTCGGTCTGTTTGCTGATTGATACACAAGGTGGGGGGAATTTTGGTCATGAATAGCATTTTTTTTTTCTCCTTTATGTCTTTACATGTTGATTTCCAGATTGGACAATGCTGTTGACGCGCTCATGCCTCGTTCTCCGTCGCTGGGGTGTTGTTGGCCGTTACCATTGAGTCGGGTTTACGAGTCATTCGGTCCAGTTCTGCCTGGACGTCAGTCAAACCCGGCTTCTGCCCTTGGAAAAAAAGAGAGCAAGAAAAAAAACAGAGTAATCTCCTGTAGTTTCTGTGTTGTATATAAAAATAACACATGCTAGTTATGTGGGAACCAGTTCGGTGGATGTGGATGAGTGCTGCATGCTGGTATGCATTCAAAAGCAGCATGCCGTGTGGCTACACGAATGCAAACTTACTGAGAAAGACATGAAAAAGGAAAGAAAGAAAAAAAATTGCATGGGGTTCTTTATCAAAGGGAAATTTCATTTACATGCTGGGCCATAATAGCAGGTAAAGAACAGAAAAGTGTTAATATATTAGAACTTCATGTAAACAACTAACAAAATATCATGAATGAAAAGTGCAGTTGGCGTGAATTTCACATCCTTCTAAGTATGAAAACCAGCGAGTATGAGATATCACCATCCATGGTGGCGTCACTCACACAGGCTTTTCAGCCCATTCCTTCTGGATACTCTCTCTGGCTCTAAAGGGTAAAACTCCAAAATAAACAGCATTTTCCAGCAAAAAACATGACAGAAGGTGATCAGGTGAACCTCATGAAGGATTGTACAAGTCATAATTCAACCCAAAATCCAAAAAAAAAAAAAAAAAAACATCCTCAGAATGTCCTGTTTTCCATGTTTACCAAGTTTTTGAGAACTTGAGACATTGCATTCAAAAGATATAGGCATATCAGTCACTATGGGCCATACTCATTGTTAGGAGTATCTTAAAAGGGTGCATACCCAATCAGACAAATGGATTGGGATGACTTTTTGTTTGCATTTTGCATAAAGAAACTGAAGTCAATATTATGACACACAATATGACACACAATTACTGAAGCATGTGAAATTGCGTCATAACCTAATTTATGTCACTACGTTAGATGATCTTAAAGTCCATGCTGATTATATCAGAGAAGGCAGAGAGAATTATTCATTCCAGTGTCTGTTTCGCTTTAAAACACGAACTCTGTCATACTGTGTCATTGTATCTGAAGAGTGCGAGCCCTCCCGCATCGCGCTGTTCCTGTCTGAACGGAACGTCGAAACATCCCACCGCTGTAAGGCCAGATGATATGAAAACTATGTTTCTCAGCTGGATAAAGCAAATCAGCTTCTTGCTTTGAAAGTTTTGATGGATGAGGATTGCAATCAAAGTAAAGACGATTGCGGTGACGTACAGGAGTCGTACATTAAAGGTGCTACAGAGGATCTTTTCGTTGACTGAGAAACCAAAGACTGTTACTGAGTTTTTGAAATGAGTGCATGCGTAAGAACAACCCCCCTCCTTCACAGCTCATTTCGAGGGAACGCCTCCCAAAACTCATGCACGAGTATTGGAACATGAGTGTTTACCACCGGCATTCGCTGTGTCGTGTTAGTGGATTCATTATGTCGGACTCACCGCAGGTAACTCATAATCTGCGGTTGTTATTCTTGTCTCCTGACAAAAACATTGCATGCGTCGCCTGTGGAGTGTGGAAAGTTACTGGAGCGCGCAGCCGCGCACGTCTCTCACAAGGAACGTCATGGCAGTGGACTGACAAGCTAGAGGGCCAATCCGCGCACGTCGCTCACAAGGAACGTAATGGCAGTGATTGACAAGCCAGGGGGCCAATCGTTTACGCGATGATCGCGTAAACGATTGGCTGATGTTTTTAAGGCCCTACCTCGTGCACAGATGATGTATATTAATATTATTCCTTTCAGTGCACCTAATAAATAGTCTTTTATCAGTTAGTAAAGACAGTTTCAAGTAATATTGCAAAAATGTATAAAACAAAACATCCTCTGTAGCACCTTTAAGCACACGTGAGTCCGTTATGTTGATGTGCATGTATCAGCATGAAATCATGTATAAGCACTCTCGACTAGGGCTGCACGATTAATCGCATGCTATTCTCACGCGCATTTCGTCAGTAAAGCCGGTTCCCTGATTACCGCTAAATCGCCATCACCTGTTTTTAAACGGAGCGCCTTTTAATAGACGGAGCCGTAGTTCACGGACAAGCCACGCAATATCGCGTTCATTATCGCAGGCGATTCATCTGCGATATGAACGCGATATTGCGTGGCTTTTCAGTGACCTACGGCTCTGTCTATTAAATGCCGCTTCATTTGAAAGCAGGTGATGGCGATTTAGCGGTAATCAGGGAACCGGCTTTACTGACGAAATGCGCGTGAGAATAGCATGCGATTAATCGTGCAGCCCTACTCTCGACGCACTGATCGAACATTGTATTTGTGCACAGACACATTTCAGTGCATTCACGTTGTTTTCACACACATTCAGGATAATGTTTGGATTTGTCCTGTGTACGTTGCTGTGTACTTCGTATATATGCAGGTCAAGGCGGTTGGTTTAGGTTTTTTTGGCATCTCCATGTGGTCCTGTTCAGTATTGCAACTTGACTTGTCTAAAATGTAAGCAAGCTCTTTGCTGTTGCAAATACTATACACTGAATTCTGAAACGTTTTTTTTTTTATGGGTGCTTTGGTGAACATAAATATATGAATTATATAAAAAAAAAAAAAATTGGTGTCCTATTTTGGAAAGACATTTTTACAAATTTACCTGAAAAAAAACATGTTTTGTGAAAATCACAGTTCAATCTGATGGTTTACTTTGCTGGATATATGCAATGATGGCAAAATGGAATTGTTAAAACAAGATAAATGGTGTATGTTTAATTTCACAATAAGTGTGCGATTAAAAAAATTAATCTATTGACAGTCCTAGAGTATGTTAATATATATTTTTTGGGGGGTGTATGTGTGTGTGTGTGTGTGGGGGGGGTGATATGACCCATACATGGCAGTACTTTGTGAGATTCACCTGTTCCTAGACATGACGCTGGCAAAGGAAGAATTTACCTGTTTTCTTGGCAGAACCTTGTACAGCCGCTCCTGCTCCTGCCCCTGGCGACCCAGGACTGCCTGGAACGCCTGTCTTTTTACTTAGCAGACTGTTGAAGAAGTTGGCCAGCACTCCCTCATTTGCTGCTGCTCCTATAAACATACACAAATTAAATATCATGACTGCAAGTTACAATGGGGAGGCCCAACTGATATTCACGTATACAGGAGGTATTCAAAAGCACATCCGGAATTAGAATTACCACTACTATAATAGTGAAAGGGTTATGGTTCCTTAAAGGGTTAGTTCACCCAAAAATGAAAATTCTGTCATTAATGACTCACCATCATGTCATTCCACACCGGTAAGACCTTCGTTCATCTTTGGAACACAAATTAAAAGATTAGTTCACTTTAAAATAAAAATTACCCCAAGATTTATTCAAGCCATTCTAGGTGTATATGATTTCCTTCTTTTAGATGAACACAATCGGAGTTATATTAATAAATATCCTGATGCGTCCAAGCTTTATAATGGCAGTGAACGGGGTAAACGAATTTGAAGCTTAAGAAAGTGCATCCATCCATCATAAACGTACTCCACACAGCTCCGATTTCCGTATTCAACTTACTTGGATGCACTTACTTGAGCTTCAAACCTGTTGCCCCCATTCACATCCATTATAAAGCTTGGATGCGTCAGGATATTTATTAATATAACTCAGATTGTGTTCATCAGAAAGAAAAAAAAGTCACATACACCTAGAATGGCCCGAGGGTGAATAAATCTTGGTAATTTTCATTTTAAAGTGAACTAATCATTTAAAATCCAAGAGCTCTCTGACCCCTTCATAGACAGCAATTTAACCAGCACTTTCAAGGTCCAGAAAGATACTAAAGACATCGTTAAAACAGTCGACGTGACTGCAGTGGTTCAGCCTTCATTTTATGAAGTGACGAGAATACTTTATGCGCAAAAACCAAACAAAAAATAACGACTTTATTCAACAATCTCTTCTCTTCTGTATCATTCTCAAACGTTGTTTATGTTCAGCGCTTCCAAGTTCTACGTCATAATGCCGGCTCATTATTGTCCGGCTCCTGTGTCAGCATCATATGCATACGTCGTACTGCTCACGTGTACAGCGTCGGCCAATAATGAGCCGGCGTTCGGACGTAAACACGGAAGATCTGCACTACGTCAACAGCCTAGGAGACTGACGTGAAAGAGAAGAGATTGTTGAATAAAGTCATTATTTTTGTTTTGTTTTTGTGCACAAAAAGTATTCTCGTTGCTTCATAAAATTAAGCTTGAACCACTGCAGTCACATGGACTGTTTTAATGATGTCTTTAGTACCTTTCTGGACCTTGAAAGTGTTGATTATATTGCTGTCTATGGACGAGTCATTTACCTCTCGGATTTCATCAACAATATCTTAATTTGTGTTTCAAAGATGAGCGAAGGTCTTATGGGTGTGGAACGACATAAGGGTGAGTCATTAATGACAGAATTGAACTAACCCTTTAATTTCAATGACTAACTACAATGCTCACAAACTGGCTATTAACTGAAAGATTCAATTAAAGTAGATTTAATTAAAGTGACTGAATCTATTCCTGCTGGATTTTGAAATGCTGTCCAGCTGAGCTTAATGATGGGAAAAATTCATTTTCACCAACTGGAACCAGCAGGAATATAGTGTTTAGGGAATTGTTCCAATGGTCTCCTCAGGGGGGCAGTGTTTTAAAGAGAAGAACACTGCAAGACAGAGGCAGAGGGGTGATCCAGCAAAATGAGATGAGTGTGGAAGAGAAAGAAAGAGAGAGAACAAAGTGCTCATATTTAGACTTGACTGCACAATCATGTGTTATTTGTGCCATCCTGATGAACAGAGAGCCATGAGATCACAAAGCTTCATTTAGGTTCTGCATCAAGTGGTGCATGTAATCTTGTGAGGCAACAAATCTTACCTTTCATGTTGGGGTCTGGTTTCTTCACCGCAGTCATGGGTGAGACACTAGCCACATTGGTGGGCCCTGTTCGGCCTGTCGGCCTGGGTGAACCAGATGTTGTTCGGGCAGGAGACTCCTATATACAAATGCACACAAACAAACAAAAAACAGGTGTTAGGAAATTGCAAAGCAATTCAGCAGATTTAGATTTCACACTACACAAAATTATTACTAAAGAGGAATCTAAAATGCAATTTAAACAAAGCGAAAGGATTCAGTAGCTTTTGTAAAATGATAAAGCGTAAGTGTCAAAACATTATCACACAAAATCCTCAAAGCAGCATAACAGTGTCACACTTAAGTGTGTGAGGTGAGCGTGCAGTCCGAAGTCACACTTACTGTTCCTCTTGTGGGTGTGGCTGGCTGCTTGGCTAACAATGACTGTAATAAAGTAAGGGAAGACAGGAAAGCTGAAATACTGCTATGCCAAACTTTAATAAGAAGCTTAAATCATTATTTTGAAATACATATGCTACCATTCAAACATTTGGGATCAGTTAGATTTTTTTTTTTTATTAAGAAATTAGTACTTTTATTCAGCAAGTATGTGTTATATTGATCAAAACTGATAGTAAAGACATATTCAAATAAATATGCCTTGGTGAGCATAAAAGACTTTTCTTACCGATGCCAAACTTTTGAATGGTAGAGTATTTTAAGTGAGTATTTTACTGACACTATACTATGATGACATTTTAATAAAGATACTTAAATTATTATACAACTATTATCTAGCTGATACACAACACTTTGTTTGTATTCCATGTCACACACAGTGATCTTTTTATTTCAAAGACAAAAAAATGAATGTTCTTGGTGAAATCAAAAGCAGCCGCTTAATAACGGTGACAGTGTTTACATGCAGCCTAATATTGTGTTAAAGGACCATTCTCAATAAAAGCCCCTCACATAAACACTGTTCACAATTGATTAAACCACATGGAGCCGTTCAAGATATCTGAACCACAGTGAGCATCCAGAGAAGTTTGCTTATAATGTCCATTAGGAATGAATTATTGTTTTAAAATGACCAAATATTGCGCAAGTAAACAGTATGCAGCAAAAACCCTGGGTCAGCCAATTAAACAATGAAAAGGCTTCACCAGCTCCTGGCTGGTCAGAAAACTGTGGAACCATGAGGGAAAATAAACAAGTCAAATGGATTTCACTGTATCTAATCAAACTAATGAGGGACAGCAGGAGAGCTCTGTGAGAGATGCATGATGACGTCAGAGAAGAGATCACTTGATTGGTGGAGGTTCGTCTTGGCTGCCTTTTTAATGTGTAACTTCAGCACTGAACGAAAGAAACCTGAACCTAAAACTGAAGTCTGTTCTCATACCTGCTGTTTCATGAGGAAGACCTGCTCATCCTCTGCACTGATTTCCTTGTCATGCACCAACTTTAGAGTCAAAAAAGGAGACAAAAAGGCAAATTTTACACAAGCAGTAGCCGATTAAGGTGAAATTCTCAGTCCAAGGTTTTCTCTCTTCTCACCTTTCGTACAGGAGGTTTTGTTATAAAGTCTTCAAAGGGATCTTCAGCTCGAACTGTTGTGAAGTTTTCATGCAGGATGGCAATTTTCTTGTCATTGTCCCATCCGGATGGACTATGTAGAGATTTAAAAAAAAAAAATAAATGTTTAAACAGAAACCGGTTTGACGGACTCGTACTAAATTGAATTAGACATGGTTCTCTTGCATAAAAAGATAAATAAGATAATAAAAACATAAATGCAATGTTTTTAGGGGATTTCAGAGATCTCACATGAACACAGTGTCCTTCTCCACCACTAAGGCAGGCGTTGTAAACTGGAAGTCGTATATTTTGTGCACCATGTATTTGTAGAGAAGGTCCAGGTTCTTCTCCTCTTTGACTGAAGTGTAAATCAAGCCAGCTCCATCTTTGAGACTTGATTAAGGGTAAGTACACAAAAAATGTTTGTAATTTTTTTTTTTTTTACACACACACACACACACACACAAAAAAAAAAAAATTGTAAAACACTACATAGCTGAATATCGCATTACACGTAATTCTTAAAGGTGCCCTAGATTATGTTTTTAAAAGATGTAATATAAGTCTAAGGTGTCCCCTGAATGTGTCTGTGAAGTTTCAGCTCAAAATACCCCATAGATTTTTTTTTATAAATTTTTTTAACTGCCTATTTTGGGGCATCATTATAAACGCGCCAATTTTATGCTGCGGCCCCTTTAAATCCCGTGCTCTCCGCCCACAGAGCTCGCGCTTGCCTTAAACAGTGCCTTAACAAAGTTTACACAGCTAATATAACCCTCAAAATGGATCTTTACAAAGTGTTCGTCATGCATGCGGCATGCATGCATCGGATTATGTGAGTATTGTATACTGTTATATTGTTTACTTCTGATTTTGAATGAGTTTGATAGTGCTCCGTGGCTAACGGGTAATGCTACACTGTTGGAGAGATTTATAAAGAATTAAGTTGTGTTTATGAATTATACAGACTGCAAGTGTTTAAAAATGAAAATAGCGACGGCTCTCTTGTCTCCGTGAATACAGTAATAACCGATGGTAACTTTAACCACATTTAACAGTACATTAGCAACATGCTAATGAAACATTTAGAAAGACAGTTTACAAATATCACTAAAAATATCATGTTATCATGGATCATGTCAGTTATTATTGCTCCATCTGCCATTTTTACTGCAACCGCTGCCTTCTGTCAGTCAAATAATAGCAGTGGATAGGAACTTCAACTATAACAGTAAATAAAACTTGCTAAGACAAATCCAAATTAAACCCTGCGGCTCGTGACGACACATTGATGTCTTAAGACACGAAACGATCGGTTTGTGTGAGAAACCGAACAGTATTTATATCATTTTTACCTCTAAAACACCACTATGTCCAACTTCGTTCAGCTTCCTGTTAGTGAGGTCAAAAAACGCGTTCTGACGACGGAAGTGATGTCTCGCCCATATACTTCAATGAGCGCGAGACATCACTTCCGTTGTCAGAGCGCGATCAGACCTCACACACCGCAAGCTGAACGGAGTTGGACATAGTGGTGTATTAGAGGTAAAAAATGATATAAATACTGTTCGGTTTCTCACACAAACCGATCGTTTCGTGTCTTAAGACATCAATGTGTCGTCACGAGCCGCAGGGTTTAATTTGGATTTGTCTAATCAAGTTTTATTTACTGTTATAGTTGAAGTTCCTATCCACTGCTATTATTTGACTGACAGAAGGCAGCGGTTGCAGTTAAAAATCATAATTTGCGTTCGACTGAAGAAAAAAAGTCACCTACATCTTGGATGCCCTGGGGGTAAGCAGATAAACATCAAATTTTCATTTTTGGGTGAACTATCCCTTTAATACTGGCTGCGCTTGCCTAATGCCTTTTATAATTTTGGAAACGTGGGCTGGCATATGCAAATATTGGGGGCGTACACCCCGACTGTTACATAACATGTAATGTTGAGATTCGCCTGTTCTTCTGAGGTCTTTTAAACAAATGAGATTTATATAAGGAGGAGGAAACTGGACTTTGAGACTCACTGTATGTCATTTCAATGTACTGAACTCTTGTTATTCAACTATGCCAAGATAAATT
Source organism: Megalobrama amblycephala (assembly GCF_018812025.1). NCBI lineage: Eukaryota > Metazoa > Chordata > Actinopteri > Cypriniformes > Xenocyprididae > Megalobrama > Megalobrama amblycephala. The sequence goes on from NC_063046.1 coordinate 23,210,728, forward strand.
CAATTTTTCATTCGAGGGCACCTTTAAATGTAAAAAATATCTAATTACATTTTTTGCAAGTAAAAACATAAAACAGCTGTACAATTTGCAATAAAAAAAAAAAAACAACAGTAAAAAGGACATTCCCAGAAGTCCCTGCATGATACATCACATATTTTATGTAAATAATTTGGATTCTTCTTATTGTTATCAGTAAAGAACATTAGGGGAGTTTGTTACATTTTTTTTGAGTTAATGTCTAAACATGAGCATTGGCCATGTTTTTTTTCGATGAACTCTCACTCATCATGTAGCTTTCATTTTTACCACCTGGTAAAAAGAAAGGTAAAGAGCAGATTTTTGTACTTCAAGTAGATTGGTATATTAAAGTTAAATAACTTTATGAAATATACGATTATAAGTTGGAAAATGTACAGGACCAATATGCCACCACGTAATACTGAAACATTACAGTAAATTTCTGCCAACCACAGCTGCCATTTTTTTGCAGTAAATTTAAAAGGACTTTTTACAGTGTACTTTATAGGGAAAGTGTAATATTACAACAACACAAATGTTGAGTGTGTAGGATACATTGTAGACAGAACCGTCGGATGTGTGACTGAATGAAGTCAAAATGCTCCTCCTTGTAGTCGTGCTCCTTCTCGAGTACACTGACAGCATCACACTAAAAGACAGAGACAGAAATCATTCAGGAGGAAAAACTGTCTTAACATCATATTTGATATATCAAAACACAAGAGTGAAAATTGTCATTTTTGAGTGAACAACCCCTTTAAGTGTATTGAACCTTTAAGATCCTGTTTGCTTTTAAAATCCTAAAAATAGCAGACAAGCGCACACATGCTTAATGGGACTCATTATGAGGCAGCAGCCATATTTGTGAATGACTCAGGTTGTGGCCGATTGCCAGCCATAATCATTTTGGCAGGAAGAGGAGGTGCCGACTAGGCTGCTTAAAAATCCAGGAGGCTGCGGCTGCCATGACCATCACTGCAAATGCAAACTCATCTCTGCATGTCACAGACACCGCTGACCTTCTACTGAACCACAGGACGTACTATCTCACTTAATAATAAACACATCCTGTCTAGAACACTTAAAAAAAAAAAAAAAAAAAAAGTTAAAAATGTGATAACACAGCAATGCAATTTATAAATATAGCAAGCTAAACCTACTCCAGATATCTTGAAAAATCTGAAAATAATTCTCTCCATACAGTGAACATCAATGGCATCCAATGTTGTCTGGACCTCAGCATTCTTCAAAATATCTTTTATGTTAACAGAAAGAAGGGAGTAAATGACAATGTTCATTTTTGAGTTAACTGTGTTGCAGTAGGCCAGTGAAATGCTGCCGTTTTTGCAGATCTGTAACAATGATACTAATGCATATTGATAAAAACGATTTTTGTGCTTTCAAGTAAACTGGAACTGCATTCTGAAATTCAATCAGGCTCTATTCTCCTCTATCCCAGGGTGAGGCTGTTTGATCACTTTGCCTCTTGTTATTGAAAAGAACAAAGAGCGAACATTTTACTCTCAGACCTAAACCACCTCATTTAAAAAGGGGCTGTCTTTCATGCACACAGGGCTGGAGGGAGGCTAACAATAGAAGAGAACACTGAGCATGTTCTGATCCGAGAGAGCATGTGAGGGGAGCATGGTGAGTCTGCAGCTCTGGACCTGCAGGCTACTGAGACTCCTGAGATAAAGAGAGCTTTTCATCCACTTAAAGACACTCAATGATGCATCAGAAACAAAATTCCCTTAACACTGAGCAAAACAACTCAAAATATCTACTCAAATTTCCAAAACTGTATACCTACACACTCCTATTTATACACAGGACATACACTATCGTTCAAAAGTTTGGGGTCAGTAAGATGCTTTTTTTTTTTTCTTCTAAGAAATCGACTCGACTTTCAGCAAGAATGAATTACATTGATCAAAAGTGACAGTTTATAATGTTTTCCATTTAAAATCTGTCTGTTTTCCATTTAAAGTCTGTTTTTAATGTTAATCAAACAACCTAAATAAATAAATAAAATCGCCCACTGCTCTTGACTGAATAACTTTAATACAGTGAAGACTGTGCAGTGATATTTTACATTTGATTACCATTCCTGTACCGGAAAATCTAGTTTAGACCTACATAAAGAACTGTTTATTTCAGTTGTATATGTTTGCTCTATTGTATTTATTTGTGCTATTGCTCACAATTTGATTATTTGTTCTTATTTTATTACTGACTGTTTTTAACAATAATTAAAATTAATATGAGTTAGGCTAGTAGTTTTCTCCTAAAACTTAATTAAAAAGTGTGCTTCAATAATGTGATTAATTTAGAAATATTTATTACATTTATTATACTGATATGTTAAGAAAATAAAACACCTACTGGACCCAATGTGACAGGTCAAACGATTTTATCACCTTTGTGCAAACTATGAGCACTGGAATGCCCAGGTTGTGTGTGAGGACGTTGTCTCCCAGGGGCAGCAGCACACTCTCATCTTCTCCCACAGCTGCTGGCCCTCGTCTCTGGGGCGAGCTTGGCGTGGCTTCCTCTGGTTCTGCATACTCCTGGAAGGCCTTAACCACTGCAGAGAAGAGAGAAAGACAAAAGCAGGGTCAAACTTTTATACATATATTTACAGTAAACAGTGTCCAGAGGTACATCATACAGTTGACAACAGAAGCATCACATTACACATTACTATTTACATCATATTGCAATTTAAACCATATTATTTTACAAAAAAATTCTAAAGAAATTTAAATAAGCAAAGGCTACAGATCATGCAGAAATAAGATTTTTTTGCAATAAGCAGACAATGGGGGTTGAACAACATACTGGATTGATGATGACAACAAAAATCATTTATACCTCCAAGTTTGACTCATTATTTCTTTAAATGGCACAACAATAAATGTCTTAGTTGACCTGCTAAAATTATATAATCTACAAAGACGACTGCATCCAGGCTAATGTTAGCTTACTACCAATAATGAAATGACTGACGTTTGAAAGTGACATAACTTTATAAACATGGAGCTTGACACACAAGAACCTGTGATGTTTGTTCTCGTGAATCAAGCAAGCACGTCCGAGCTGCCATTTTTTACCATATTTGGACCACAATGGATAGACAGATCATGAGCGAAATTTAAAAATACAGGGTTTGTAATTTTGGGGTGAACTATCCCTTTAAGTCTTAAATAGCCTCAACCAATAAAAACCCATACAAATATAGAGAACATCCACAGATTTAGGACACTCCAGTCAGGTTACATGAGACCAAAACAGATAGTCTAATAAAAGTTGATATATATATATATATATATATATATATATATATATATATATATATATATATATATATATATATATATATATATATATATATAAAAAAAAAAAAAAAAAAAAAAAAAAAAATATTACACTACAAAATTAATAAATAAATCTTAGCATAGGCAAGGATTTGTAGCATGGTTTTTGGCCCCAACAGTTCATTATCTGTTGTATAACAAACTGCCAGAAATGATGACTTGTTGTGGACACATTTGAGCAGCCGATGCCTGTAGAAGAGCAGCTCAGATGTGAACAGATCTGACAGCATATTCTCAAGAAGACCCTGTCTGTGCCCTACATAACTCCTCATCCTCACAAAGCACTACAGAACACAGGAACATCAACCAAAAACAATGTTAGTCACTGCTGGGCTGATACACAGTATAAGAAGAGGGCATGGTGGTGATGTGCAGGGTGGCTGGAATGGTCTTTTATTGGCTGTAAATAGAGGGGGTGGTGAGGGAGGGAAAGGGGGAGGAACTTCCTCAGGAACCTTAAGAATGCAGCTCCAGATGACCCAGAAACCAGGCAAGCTGCACAACTTCCTTTAACGTACTGTTAAAGGAACAACATGCTGCTGGAATAACAGACACACCAGTCTTAAAAGCAGGTTTAATATAAACTACCATTTAAAAGTTTGGGGTCACTAAGAATTTTTTTGTTATTTTTTATTTTTAAGAAATTAATACTTCTGCTCGGTTCGGTACATACCTCGGTTTTGAAATCACGGTTCAGTGTGGGTTCAGTACAGCATGGGGGAGAAAACTAAACATAAAATTGCTTTTTTAATTATTATTATTAAAAAGTGGTTTACTGAACAAATTGTGTCTCTGTCTTTAAATTAATTCAATTATAATTAAAAGTTTAAGGGAAAATAAATATCTCTGCTAATGTTGTAAACTAAATAGGGAGCCCTTACTTGCACATTACTATAATATTAAAGGTTAACAGAGCCCAAACTATTAGCCTAAATTCAGTTGCTATTTTTTTTTAGATATTATTATTATTATTATTTTTTTTTTTTGCATTAAAGGGGCAGTTCACCCAAAAATGAATACTAACCCATGATTTACTCACCCTCAAGCTATCCTAGGTGTATTTGACTATCTTCTTTCAGATTAACACAATCGGAGATGTATTTAAAAACATCCTTAGTCCTCCAAGGTTTATAATGGTTGTGAATGGGGGAGCCGCGTTTTGAAGTAAAAAATAATGCATCCATCCATAAAAAAAAGAAAAAAAAAGAAAAAGTAATCCATACGACTCCAGCGGGTTAATAAAGGCCTTCTGAAGCGATGCGATTAGTTTTTGTAAGAAAAATATCCATATATAAAACTTCAATTCAAAATATAGCTGCGAGCAGCGATGGCGGGCCCAAGCCCGGTGGCACCGCCACCCCGGTGGCTTCAGGGCAACTGTGCACAGCGGGCAATAGGCATTTAAAACGGTTAAACATCAAAGGACTATGTCAAATTCACTCCACATTTACTGCACTACAAGGTGCTGCTATAGAGCCCCTCCTCCCTGCCCATTTTCAAAGTATTACATGTGCCAAGTTTTAACATTATTCTGATGAATTTTGAAGCAAATCAGGTAAAAATAAGAGGGTGATCTCAATGTATGCTGAAAGTGACACATTTTCTGCTTCCAGTTGGTGGCGCTATGACTTTGAATCACAATAGTCACATCCATGTGATCAGCCTTGTACAACGAAGACTAAGCCGAAGTTTCATCAAAATCAATTAATGTATGCAGAAGTTATAACACTTTGTTTCCCTTTTCTTGCCATAAATTCGTTGCCTCGCCACGGCCAAACCATTTGAGATATCCAAAATCCGTTTGCAATTAAACAACTTCAATGTGTTAGCAACAAGTTAAAAAAAGTTTGGTGTAAATTGGATAAACCCTGTAGGAGTAGTAGTATAAAATTCATAGCCTGTTTTTTCAAAAAATTAACATTCAAACCAAAATAGCTGACTTCCTGTTGGTCGGAGCTAATGAATGTAAATTAGAAAATTGTCCGGCTTGATGAGAACAATATGTGTACCGAGTTTGGTGACTGTAGGAAAAACAAACCCCCCCACTTTTGTCAAAAGGTGGCGCTACTGAGCCCCTCCACCACGCCCATTTCTATGGCTTTGTCCATGTCTACTGGTTGACAATATTGATGTGTGTGTCGAGTTTCATGCAATTTGAAGCATGTTAAGAGCCTCAAAAACACTCAAGAATATTATTACAGTTTGACCTGTTGCCATGGCAACAATATTTTCAAATATCAAAAATCCTGTCATATGTCTACATCTGCTGTGTATTGACATTACACTGATGAAGTTTGAAGCAAATCAGGTAAAAATAAGAGGGGGATCTCAAAGCAATTCAAAAAGTGATACACTTCCTGCTGCCAGTTGGTGGCGCTATAACTTTGACTCACAATAGTCACATCCATGTGATCGGACTACTACAAGCAACACACTCGTGAAGTTTCATAAAGATCAATATATGTATGCAGACGTTATAACACATTTCCTGTTTCCTTTTTCTCGCCATAAATTCGCTGCCTCGCCACGGCCAAACCGTTCGAGATATCAAAAATCCGCTGGCAATTTTTAATCATCAATGTCTTGACTTCATGCTGACGAGTTTGGTGGCGATCGGATTAATCGTCTAGGAGGAGTATATCAAATTCCAGAGCATGCGTTTTTCAAACAACCCTTAATAGCTGACTTCCTGTTGGCGTGGCGTTTAACTTAGAGCACGAAAGTTGTTCGGCCCGATGAGGTCTATATGTGTACCGAGTTTCATACTAATACGTGCAAGTTTGTTCAATATATGGACAAAGTTTTCAGACTTTTTTCAAGGGGGCGCTGTCGAGCCCCCTGCCACGCCCGGGTACCAGCCTCTCCGGTGTCCTAATGGCCGCGGATTCCAATGTGTGTGCCAATTTTCAAGAGTTTTTGAGCATGTTAAGGCCCCCAAAAAGCCCCGGAAGACGGAAAAAAAAATAATAATCCTTAGAAGAACAAGAGGGCCCTGCGCGCTTAATTCGCTTGGGCCCTAATAACTAGCTTCCGGCGGACGACCGTACACAGAATGCTCAAATCGACATGCGCTTAATGAGTAATCCTCTGACGCGATGTATGACGCAGAATGTTGGAGTATCGTAAGCTTAGACACCTCTCTCGGTTCAAACAAATAGGGCTGTGCAACAAATTTAAGCTCCTCTTCTCTTATATCGAAATCCTCCGAAATGTCTCTTTAAAAATTATCGTTTTAGACTTATAATCCATGACCGATGATTTGTTTTGCTCTATCCTCTGTGCCTCCATGTTCATCATTACGTTGTGCGTCAAGTCAAAGGATACTCTTCCGCCAAAAATCGACTTGCGCATTCTGCGTACGGTCGTCTGCCAGAAGCTAGTTATCTGAACTTATAAAAATGTTATATTTTTGTAAGAAAAATATCCATAATGAATATATAAGCTAATATAGTGCATATATTTAGCGAAAGAGTTCAGTTCTCTAGTGAACTGACAAGCTGTGGACACAATGACTTGCTTGAGGTAAATGTAATGCTACAAGACATTGTTTACAAGCGGTTAAACTGGTGTCTTTCCACAGTTGAAACACTGAGCGATTTCACGAGATATACATTTCAGTAAGTTATACGATTTCTTTCAACATACCTTCAGATGTTCATTCATGTTTATATTCTGTAACTAGTATTAAAGAAGTGATGGTCGCGTTCACTCGCGCTCTATGCTGCGGCTTGAACTGAGGAGAACATTGAAGAGCGTCAAAATGGCATTTTTTGTTTGAATTTCATGACAAAATGGACAATTTGGAAGATAACACTGTTTCTTATCAAAAGTAACAAAACGTGGAGCTTATTGTGATTTTTGGTGATTAATGGTGGTTAGGCTACAATGCGAAAATTCATGGGACGAATACATACCATTACACCCCTAATTACTATTTAATGAAATGTCAAGGAAGAAAAATTTGTGATATAAGGTAAAGTGAGGTCAACCTCAACAATGGGCCAGTGCTGGCCCGGTGCATCAGAGGACGTTCAGTACGCCATGAAAGTACCGCGGTCTGTACCATGGGTGGTGTATTGCGGTTTTTCGCTTCTAATTTTGTTACACCCCTAAATATTACACAATATTAGTGTTTTTTTTGGGGTTTTTTTCAACTGTAGTGTATATACTAGATTCATCATATCACACTTAGTTACCCATACCCTGTGATGTGGAGTTTATATAAATGTTTTCACAGGAGCCAGTGAACAAGATAATCTGTTGCGAACCAATAAACTACTGTGTTCTTTTTTTGACAAAGAGTCCATTAGGAAATTTTAATTTTTCCAGAAGGCAAGGCGTTTACCATCTAGTGATTCATCTTAAATTATAATAGCCAATAGGCAAGAGTTAAATATCACATGGCACAATCTGCAGACATTTTTAAATAATAGCCTTGATTCTACTGCCTCATGTTATTTCCACAGTTCTCTAAACAAACTCAGGCTGAAAAACATAGTGAACATTTTTTTAAATAACTTGATCAGCCTGTTTTCACCACACAATCAACATTAAAGTTATGGTAATCTGTAACTTTCTTAAATCAATCTGGGACCTCTTCTTAAATCAATATGACTGTATTACTGTACTAACCTCAATCAAAAGAAGCACCAGTTTACAATCACTTTCTACAGTCGACTTTGACCAGCTTCCACAAACAAGGGTGGGGACGGTCAACAGAATACACACATCCAGTGTGCATTTGCAGGTATTAAGTCATCAGAGTGCTAACAAGTGTATCTATCAAATCATGATGACAAAAAACTAAGTTGTAAATACCAATTAATTAGTGTTGTATTTGTAAAAAAAAAAAACAGCTATAAGGCCACACAGAAAAGGATTTCCCAAGCACATCCACAAGTCTACAACAACAACAACAACAACAAAAATACATACAAAAAAAAAAAAAAAAAAAAAAAAAAAAAAGGTTAGTTAATGTGTTAGCTGACTAAGAGCTGTGAGACGGTATGTTTTAGCGCAGTGGTTTGGAGTTGTGCTCGGGTGTTGTGCTCATGCCCTGCTTACAGCAATGAGTCGAATGTCAGGAACGTCTGACTGAGCAGACCATGATGCAACGCCTTGAAAGAGAGGCTGAACTGTCCTTCCCACTAGAGTGCTGCTGACATCACTGAATCCAGTCAGATGTAAGGAGTGAGCAGAGGCTTCTTGTGCTTCTTAAGGAAGCAACGGCTCTTTTACTGGGTGGGTCAGTTTTACGAAACTGAGAGCAGCTTAAGGCTTAATGTGTTTGGACATTAATTCAATACATCCAACATTTACCAACTGTGGGATGTGAAGTTAAAAAATAAAATATACACCATGCTCAAGAGTGCGAGGTCTGTAAGATTTTTGAAAGAAGTCTCTTATGCTCACCAAGGCTGCATTTATTTGTTTAAAAACACAGTAAAAACAGTAATAATGTGAAATATTGATACATTTAAAAAAAAAAAAAAAAAAAAAAAAAAAAAAAAACCTGTTGAAAACCTTACAGAATTCTTTGATGAATAGACAAAGAGGAAAAATAAATACTTACTGGTTGCATATTTTGAATGGTAGAGTATAATAAAACCAATTTCTGAGCAGAAATTAGCAAATGAGGAACAGTGGATAGGTTACTAATATTGAAACAGCAACTATTTCAACATAGACAATGTATTAAAATGGGGAATGTAGGCTATTCACAACAAAACTGTAAATATGGGATGATGTGAATGTTTCAATGAAACATTTAAAACGAACCAAAAATAAACATTGAAAATCATCACAGAAAGCATGTTCTGTATGATGAAAAAATAAAAAAAAATAATATATATATATATATTAGAAAGATAAACACCATACATTAAGGTGGTGGTCACAGAGCTAGTGGTTCAAACTGCCATCAAATGTGTTGTAAAACCACTGGGCTTTGTATTTCATACGCAAACTAAAAAACAATACCATTGCCAAACCACTTCCCCATTCTGCTGTCACAGCCCTGTTTATAGGGCACATGCAGAAACAGTCATCCTCAGAAATAGCCTCTCACTTCATGTCTGAGCACTCTGCCTCTCACTTGCACTACAAAAACATTCAGACTTCTCAAACGCTATTGTACCAGCTGTATGTTATGTTTTCATAACGCAAAACACCTCAGGTAATCAAATGTTTGAAAAAAAGTTTCAAAAGTTTTAAACTTTTAAAGGTGCCCTAGATTATGTTTTTAAAAGATGTAATATAAGTCTAAGGTGTCCCCTGAATGTGTCTGTGAAGTTTCAGCTCAAAATACCCCACAGATTTTTTTTCATTAATTTTTTTAACTGCCTAATTTGGGGCATCATTATAAACGTGCCGATTTTATGCTGCGGCCCCTTTAAATCCCGTGCTCTCCGCCCACAGAGCTCACGCTTGCCTTAAACAGTGCCTTAAAGTTTACACAGCTAATATAACCTTCAAAATGGATCTTTACAAAGTGTTCGTCATGCATGCGGCATGCATGCGTCGGATTATGTGAGTATTGTATACTGTTATATTGTTTACTTCTGATTTTGAATGAGTTTGATAGTGCTCCGTGGCTAACGGGTAATGCTACACTGTTGGAGAGATTTATAAAGAATTAAGTTGTGTTTATGCATTATACAGACTGTAAGTGTTTAAAAATGAAAATAGCGACGGCTCTCTTGTCTCCGTGAATACAGTAATAACCGATGGTAACTTTAACCACATTTAACAGTACATTAACAACATGCTAATGAAACATTTAGAAAGACAGTTTACAAATATCACTAAAAATATAATGTTATCATGGATCATGTCAGTTATTATTGCTCCATCTGCCATTTTTCGCTATTGTTCTTGCTTGCTTACCTAGTCTGATGATTTGGTTGTGCACATCCAGACGTTAATACTGGCTGCCCTTGTCTAATGCCTTTTATAATGTTGAAAATGTGGGCTGGCATATGCAAATATTGGGGACGTACACCCCGACTGTTACGTAACAGTCGGTGTTATGTTGAGATTCGCCTGTTCTTCGGAGGTCTTTTAAACAAATGAGATTTATATAAGGAGGAGGAAACAATGGAGTTTGAGACTCACTGTATGTCATTTCCATATACTGAACTCTTGTTATTTAACTATGCCAAGATAAATTCAATTTTTCATTCGAGGGCACCTTTAAAATCCAAAATATTCACTTCAAGCCCTAATAAATACTACTATTTAGAAGTTTGGGGTCAGTACAATTTAAAAGAAATTATTACTTTTATTCAGCTAGGACACATTAAATTGATCAAAAGTGACGTTTGTAATGTTGCAAATGATTTCCATTTCAAATAAATGCTGTTTTTCCTCCCCTTTGGATTCAAAGAATTCACGGTTTCCAAAACTGTTTTTAACATTCATAAGAAAAAAGTTTCTTGAGCGCCAAATCAGCATATTAGAATGATTTCTGAAGGATCATGTGACACTGAAGACCGGAGCTGAAAATAACATTTTAAAAAATATTAAAATAAGAAAACGGGTAAATTGGAATATTTAACAATAATACAGTTTCACTGTGTTTCTGATCAAATAAATGCAGCTTTAGTAAGGGGCTGTTTTCTAAAACATTTTTTAAAACATTTTTAAAACATATTAATTAAACATTTTTAATTAATAAACATAATTTTGACTAACACTTACTAGTGAGGCAGTATTTGTGACCACTCTGATTCTAACAGCAAGAGTCTGACAACACAGGTCATGCAAATTCAAAGCACAAAGAGTGCTTCATACCCAGACTGTCATCAAACCATCCTACAGTGCAGGCGGTCCTGCTCTCATAACGCTCATAAAAAAAACTGGATCAGCACTCATGAACAAAACAATTTTAATAAAAGCATATGATGCCCTAGATTCACATGACTTTCTATATTACTCGCTGAATTCACAACAGAAAAATGTTCTTTAATGTTTAACGTTCATTCTTCAATGTATCAAAAAACAACCAACCAAAACCATTAACCTCTGCACCTGCTGTGTTACAACGTATTTATTAGTGTATTTACTACCGCACCACAACAAAATGTAAGTGTCACTATCTGCTATTGAATCTAAACATTAACATATGATCATTTAAAACATACCAGAAAAGAATCAGAACTTCGCCAGAGAAGGCACATTTGTAAACTGACATAGCTTAAATGTTAAAAGGTGCCCTAGAACCAGTTTTTACAAGATAACAAGTAACATACAAGTAATATAAGTCTAAGGTGTCCCCTGAATGTGTCTGTGGAGTTTCAGCTCAAAATACCCCATAGATTTTTTTTAACTGCCTATTTTGGGGCATCATTAACTATGCACCGATTCAGGCTGTGGCCCCTTTAAATTGCGCGCTTTGTAAATGCGTTTTAAATACAGCGCATTTACAAAGTTCACACAGCTAATATAACCCTCAAATGGATCTTTACAAGATGTTCGTCATGCATACTGCATGTATGCGTCGGATCATGTAAGTATAGAATTTATTTGGATGTTTACATTTGATTCTGAATGAGTTTGATGGTGCTCTGTGGCTAAAGCTAACATTACACACTGTTGGAGAGATTTATAAAGAATGAAGTTGTGTTTATGCATTATACAGACTGCAAGTGTTTAAAAATGAAAATAGTGACGGCTCTTGTCTCCGTGAATACAGTAAGAAACGATGGTAACTTTAACCACATTTAACAGTACATTAGCAACATGCTAACGAAACATTTATAAAGACAATTTACAAATATCACTAAAAATATTATGTAATCATGGATCGTGTCAGTTATTATCGCTCCATCTGCCATTTTTCGCTATTTTTCTTGCTTGCTTACCTAGTCTGATGATTCAGCTGTGCACAGATCCAGACGTCCTGCCCTTGTGTAAAGCCTTGAACATGGGCTGGCATATACAAATATTGGGGCGTACATATTAATGATCCCGACTGTTACGTAACAGTCGGTGTTATGTTGAGATTCGCCTGTTCTTCGGAGGACTTTTAAACAAATGAGATTTATATGAGGAGGAGGAAGCAATGGTGTTTGAGACTCACTGTATGTCATTTCCATGTACTGAACTCTTGTTATTCAATTATGCCAAGGTAAATTCAATTTTTAATTCTAGGGCACCTTTAAGCTATATCAACATTCATATTCCCAGATCCCACCTGCCTGATATGGGTTATTTTGTACTGCAAAAAAGTTCCTCTAGCTGAACAAACATCCTGCAGCTATTCATGATGACCAGTGACCACTTAAGAAGAATAGCTGAAGAAGATAGCTTAAGTTAGATGTCATGCACACGTAATCACCCATAATCACACTTGAATCTGAATGACCCCTGCAAGCAAACAGTAAGGTGTTGGTACTAATACATCCTAGTAGTAAAAGAGCAAAACAGCACTTACTCCTCTGCTCCATCTCTCTCATTTCCTCAGGTGGGATCTTCAGTTTGTCCACGTGCTCACGTAGCACACTCGCCCACTTCTGCAAAGACTCCATAATGGTCCAAGGCCGTGACATGTCGACCACAAACACAACTAGACTGTCCTTCAACGACTCAGAGGTCACTGCAAACTTCAGCAAGCCTTTGTGGTACAGGTCTCCATCCAGGATCCACACGCTGCAGCGGGTTAAATCTGGAAGAGTTTTTCGTAAATAATAATAATAAAAAAAAACGGAATAAACTGCATTTTCTACAGACTGAATAAATGTACCCAAAAGAGAATAAAATATTTATTATATAATTTATGTCATTCTAGTCTTATGTAATTTGTTTACAAAACAATATATGAATATATTGTTTAAAATACAATATACTTTTAACACAAAATAGGCAAATGACCCAACACCAGGAGTTTGATTGACAGGCGATCTAACCAATCATAACGCCGAATCCGCCATTTTGTCCGACAAAGCAGTCAGGAGAGTAAGCAGATTAACATAGGTGGACTTGAAATTGAAAAAAGGTGCGTACTGACGTCTTTAATACAACATTCCGTAACATTTCAGAATTTATATATGACCATTTATTATGGTCATTCATGTTTATTTGATGCTATAAATGAACTAGTAGGAAGAGATGATCAGTTCCACAATGTATTTTTCACTGCGTGAGAACAAGATGTGTGGCAAGAGATCGGCATGGCTTGTCGGACATAGCAACAGTAACTAAAGTGGGCGGGTCTTTGCAAACGGTCAGTTAAATAGTTAAATCAAAGCTATGACAACTAATCTTGCACCAAAGCTTAATAATCCTTAAATATTACTTTGTTAATTCTGTTCATTCTTTATAACCTTCTTTGACCCAGTTTAAAATCACTTACCCTCTCGATCTTCATCCTGGACGCTCAGGTACAAGTATTCCAGCCCTCTACCTTTCTTACTGTGCTCGGATCCTTGAAGTTTTGCCATGAGTGTGGTTTTTCCTGAACCATCCTCCCCTGAAACATCACCAGAAATCATATCACTCATAAATCATGACACATTGGTGCACTGAATAATAAAATCCTAAGAATGTAAAGACAAAGAAAATTTCTTCAGATATATGCCTTGGACAAAGTTAAAGAGATAGTTCACCCAAAAATTAAAACATTCATTATACAATCACTCACTCATGTCATTCAAAACCTGTATGACTTTCTTTCCTATGCAGAACACAAGATATTGTGATGTTTTTGATCATTACAATGGAAGTCAATGATAACCAAAACAGTTTAATAACAGCATTCTTCAAAAATATCTTAATTTGTGTTCCACAGAAAAAAGTAAGCCATACAGGTTTGGAACAACATGAGGTCAAGAAATACTGGTTAAAAAAAAAAATAAAAAAAAAAAAATCATTTTTGGGTGAACTATCCCTTTACCAGCTTCATACATTGTATTCAAAGATATTTGCTGAAGGTTGCACTTGTATTTAAATGAAGCAGCATACATGTCAATAAAAAAGTACTTTGAATAAACTATGAATTTAGATTGAGAACACACACACATATATATATATATATATATATATATATATATATATATATAAAATATTAAAAAAGGCACATACCGAAAAGCACTATATTTTTCCCAGAGGGCAATTTAGAGCTTGAGCGTGTGGAAACTTCGCTGAGGATTGAAGTCCTGAAAAACAAAACAAATGAGCACCGATCACTTGCCATTCATGACATTAGCAGACATGAGCTTTAAACCGTAGTCAGTAGTTGGATGTTTAGTTTCGTCTGCAGACGAACTGTAACTATGTAATATAATGTTAACAAAATATCCACAAAAAGTCCGTTACCACAATGAACCCCTCACACAAGAGCTGGATGTCAATCAACCGTTAGATTCCACCAGAAACCCAAAACAACAGTCAGTTTTCCTGACACTCATCATAAAAATCACCGTCCGCATTCAAATTTAATTAGCAAAGCAGTTTCATTAGAAACAACTTGAACCCTACAGATCTCATGTAAACAGCTGAGTTTAAACAAATGCTAGTCAATAGCACACAACAAACACCAGTGATCATGACATGGCAAAAAAACCGAGACAATCTAACGTCTCAGGAGACTTTCTTTATTATTTAGCCCGCTGTAAAGGTCTAATGTAGCCTGATCCAGACTTTGCTGTAAGTTTATGTTAAGTGTTTTGGGCTCATCCGGGACCGGCGTCTGAACTGGGCAGCACCCGGCTGGTGACAAAGCAGCACATCACACTGTCAAATAAACTGACTCCTTGCAAAATCCGCTGCACTTCTGGACACTTTAAGGGTATCAGCGTACCAGAGATTTTGTCCTTCATCATCTTCGTTGCTGTTTTCCATAGTGTCGCCTGTCCCGGCTGCGCCCAGTAGCTTCTTCTCTAAAACGGGAGCCATCTTGAGTGGAGAGGCACAAAGGGAGGCGCACACTGAGCGCCTGAGGACCTCACATGAGATGCTTCAAGAATTACCTATCCTACTACGGCGAAGGACTAGCTCATGAATATTAATTACGTACCGTGTCGTTCTCCCAGTTAAAGCAGACGTTAGTAAGTAGGTGTATGAATATTAATTAGGCACATGACAGGTTCCAAACATGGTTCCAAAGCAAAGGCAAGTGTGACTGAATTAATATTCATAAAGAACGACCTCACCGTAGTAAGAGTTATGAATTATCGCACAGTGCTCTTAGAAAGATAAAAAAACAGACACACAACTTAACAAAACACGAAAGAAGAGCACGAAATGTCACCAAATGGTTCCTCACAACTCATAATTTTTACTTCGCTTGTTTAAAATAGTATGCAGAACACATGAATCGTAAAATACTTTTTGCCCTGATGTTTGTAATTATGATCAGGCATTTGAAAAGGCAGCACTATCCGCGTTGGCTTGAATGATGTCATTTCAGACTTTGCCGCGCGCGTTGATGTGATTCGCGCGCTGATCTGAGGCCAGCTGTGTGGTTTGCTTTTCCATGGTGAAGATCTGATTCTGGATGTAGGGAGAGGAAACTGAACGGCAAATGAGACGACGACGGTTTGCGAACACGCCTGAATCAGAATTATTCATATATCAAATGCAAATTTTATTATAGAATATACAGACTTGCTACTAGTTGTAGTAATGTAGTACGATATACTCCTAACCCAAGTCATTTTGAACCTGTCTTCAAAGAATGGGGAGTACTTATAAACAACAAATAGTTTTAATATGTAATCTCTTTAGAGGTCACAAACTTGTTCATGTTATTTTATGCAGATTTTAATATTTTGTTTTGTTTAAAAAAAAAATTACCCTTTGTAAATCATTTTGTTCTTTATCAAATAAAACAAGTTTTCCCTATGTAGTCTACTGTAAGTAGTATAATTAAGGAGTTTTAGGTTAAGTTTTTTTTCGTGGCTGGAAATGTTTCGTTATCGATAAAGTGCAGCGACGACATCTGCCGGTGGAAAGATCACATGACAACGTGAGTTTAGACCATAGACCAATCATTTATCTAACAGAATATTACGAGTCAATCTCACCTCCATCGTTTTTGTTAGTAACTTTGATTTGTAAAAAAGCAATCGAAAATAATTCATATAATATAAAAGTAGTGAATGAACAAGTAAATTATATATATATATATATATATATATATATATATATATATATTAGAGTCATTGGGTTAATTTATAGACAAAGAAATGCAGTTATAACAGACTTCATGTTTCTTTTTAAGTGTCTCAAGACAAAAGTGACATTAGTAGATAGGCTACTTAAACATCATACAAGGTGAGCATCACACCATTAAAGAAATGATCAAACTGACCATGTTAAACAGATATATAAACATACAAAAAGAAGCTAGCAAAATAGGCTAATATGGAAAGAATAGAAAATAAAGACCTTAAACTAATGGATATGTGTTCATAGGTGCTGAGGTAATGAAGGACATTGTGATCCACATCATTCAGGCCCAAATGAAGTGTTGGGGTGAAGGGATGACAGCTGAGGCACTGCCACAATTATATCTAGAGGCGATTCCCTCAGGCTGCTCCATATGGCCGGGCAAACTGAAACTGTGCTTCACTGGCATGAGTGGAGGGGTAAGACTGGGGTCTCCTGGGAGAATTAGCATGCCAAAACCCTGACTCATATAGAGGCCTGTAACCTGACCTTCTTCCTTTTATTCTTTAGCCATTAACACCCTGCTGCCAAGAAAACATGTTCTTTTACTGACACGAGGAGCACCAAACCCTCAATTGTAAACATCACATTTTAATGAATAATTATATGCCTTTTGTTTTGTGCTTTTGTCATTTTTATTATTAGTTGTTATTGTCTATATAGTTAACTATAATAACCCTGATAATAACTGCAGTGAGTCTTATTTTAAACTTCAGCTTTTTTATCTAGCTTTCATAAGGGTTCCACTTGAATTTATGCACAAAAAAAGAAGTATCATTTTTAAATGTTATTCCTGTAATTCTGTCTTTCATCAATATTCGCATCCTCTTGTTCACAGGTTTTGAGATCTGAACATTACTCCTGATGCACCATCATTCTTCAAACACTAGAGGCTGCTGTCTTCTTTTTTCCCCGAAAAGAAAGCTCCTGATCAAACATGATTGTTGTTGTTTATTAGACATGAGACTTATGATTAATCACATATGATACGCTTGCCAAACATTCTATGGGGCATAAAGCTCACAGATCATAAACCTCTCAACATTACACAGAGTCTGGGAACTCTGTAACCTTGAACTCTCTGCCTGGAATAGCTGGGCATTTTAACAAATTACCAGCAGCTGACCGAAATCAAAACATTGTGCAGTTTTTAGATATGAATGTAGAATATTGAAGCTGTCAAGAAACAAAACATGTATTTACACTTTTCGCTCGACACCACAAGCTCATATTTTAAGTATCTGACAGTAAAATCCTGTGTTAGATTGTATGATTTCTAATCGTGACATTTAACCCAGTTCAAAAAAATGCAAGCTGTGCTGTAAAACTCGCAGAACTGGAGAGAGGAAACTAGTTTCTCACGACTATGTTTCATCGCATTCCATGTGTCTAGCAGCGATGAAAGAGTGGCACTGGTTCATTCCTCCCCTCGGTGTGATTTAATCAAGAGCCTGGGATGAAAAAAAAAAAAAACTATATATACATAATAATTATTGACACAGACCATCCTTTACCTTTTATTTTTCTGTTTTTGCATTCTGATTAAGTCTACTAATTCATTGCTTCTCAAAGATTCTGAGTTTATTGTAAGGTTAAAAATCACTTACAGTGTTTACTACAACTTTACTGTGATTTCTGTCTCGTATTTAAATGTCTTTTTAAACATATTCAACATATGGTGGTTGGAGGGCACATAAGACAAAATGTTCTCATTTTAGAGCATCATTTAGAATAATCGATGGTTGTTGAGTCTGAAGCCTATTATAAAAGGTGAAGAAGAAGATTTTATATGTATCTTTCATTTTATTTACATATTTCTAGAGTACACATGAACGGGCCTAGTAGAATTTCATTGCACCTCTGCCTGTACTATTAACACCAAGCAGCCAAATTACACAAGAGTGCCATGTATCAGACCGCTTAAAGTGGAATGTAATATTAGGAATGACCTCATGACACATTTCTTGACTTCTCTGCCTTGTGACACAAAATGTCAATCAGAAACAATATACTGGTGGTTTACAGACACGCAGAGAATTTGATTAGTTTGGAGTTGTCGAGATAAGAACAACTGAAATGTCTTTTAGTTGTTCTTCCTTTAACAGAATAACTGCTTAGGACAGGATCAGTCTGTGGATCACTGTTAAAACAACGCTGTGCAACTGAATTTGAAGGTCCTGCTTACAATTCACTTCATTCTCCTCTCCTTAAGCCATGGGGGTGGAGAATTGCTGTTACCCCTGTCTTTACACACACACACACACACACACACACACATTGAGAGAGAGAAATGTGTGCTAAAACCAAACAGGCAGGTGGAAAAAAAAGGCAAACCCACCAACTTCAAGTCAAAGGAATACGGTTGCTATAGTGATCACTTCAAAAAGTGAAAGAAAAGGGGGCATTATTCCCAAAACCCATTATAAAGCCCATCTAATCTAGTAAAATATGCACCCAACGTGAGGGGGAAGGGAAGGGAGAAGGAGAGGGAGGGTATATGGATTGTGGGCAGTGGGCAGGAGAGGCTGTGATAACGACAGATGTCTCACAAACCGTGGGTTTAACAGGAGGGGTGAAAGAAGAAAAAACGCCCAGTCGCAGATTGGACCTGAGGGAGAGAGTAGGACTGGCTCTGACTGAATCACATTCACTTCTACAGGAGAAAAGAAAGTACATTCAACGCACTCTTTCGCGCAGAGTTCAACAGAATCAGAGAAACAGGTTAGTAAAATGTTTGTCGCGATTTTATCGTCTGTTTAAATAACGGGGGAAAAATCACTTACCAAACAAAGCGTTTTATTGGGGCTCGAGATTCTAGCTGAACGCAGACTGCACGAGCCGTTCTTTGTTCTCGTTATTTTCAGATGTCACTCATGAAAACTAAAAATGTACAACAAAGCATCCCATATTTAGATTATTCATTAACTGAATGTGTTTTTTTTTTTTATTATTATTTCTAGGAATAGAATGTCTGAATGTCACTTTATAAATGTCACATTTAATCTTTCTGCTCTTAATATAATAATGGGATTTTGTGACTGGTCTCAAATGTAGCTACTGAGTATGAGTTAAAGTAGCCTAAATGTAAGTGATATATATAAGCTTGAATTTTATTTATTTTCAAATGGAGCTGTGGGTTACAGGTAGCTCTTACGCAGTTTAACCCCTTGTATTTCGATCAATTCTATTTCGTATTTCTATGGAAAGTATTGTTTTAAGGAAATAGGAAGCGTTAATATGCACAAATTGGGGGGGGGGGGGGGGGAGGTCATTGCACATTGTTAACCCGCAGCCATGGGATAGGCTTGGTTTGACATTCTTGCTCCCGGTATTTTACCACGTCTTCAAGGACATAACTTTCAGACCATCATTAAGGAGATTTCCTTACATCATATTAATGAATAAGTTCATCAAGCTAGATTTGCTGGCATAATGGAGGCTGTGAAGCATAGCCTATTGGCACAGAGCTCTGTAAGAGGCTGTAATAAAAACTGTCTTTAGTGAGAGCTGACATTGGCAGCACATCTCAGTGGTTGAACTCATTTGCAGATTGGACTGGGGTATGACTGCGTATCCGGTCTTTGTTTGCCCCAGTGCAGTACTATGGACAGCTCCTATTGTAACCCCACCATGCTGCAGCTGAGTTGCAATAACTGCAGGTTTTTAAAAGGTTGCAATTAGTGCCATATCCCTTGCACACTTTCATAATTCCGCATATATGTGAAAGCAATTCCATATATATTTAAGTGCTGTCGATTTAATGCGTTATTTTATTTAATTTGTTATGGAAAAATAACGTGTTAAAATGATTTAACGCACCCGCCCCGCCCAGAGCCGTCTGCTGTCTAATTGCTCTCGCGGGATTTTGACATCATACACCAATCGGTCTGCGCAGCACTGCTTCAAGTCAAACACACCTATTTACTTCATTCTTGAATGAATCAGCCGTTTGAAAGAATGGAATGAATGACTCAATAACTTACTCATTTAGACATTTACCACCACCTACTGGCAGATTTTGTTTCTTACTTAGAGTATAATTTCATAAAAAAAAATAATAACTTCATATTTTGGGGATAGTTTGCCAAAAAAATGAAAATTATTTACAATTACTCACCCTCAGGCCAGTAGTTGGTGATGTCACTTTGTAAATAAAAACTACGCACCGACTGAACACATAACATGCAAATTTTAGTTGAAAACAGTGTTGTGTACATGGCTCCTATGTCTATATACTAATTCAGATGCAGCTTCTGAAAAAAATCATGACCGTTGTAACCTAAAAGTTTATGTGTAATAAATTCTATGTTAAATCAAATAAAATATTTCTTTCTAAAGCCACTTTTTGTAATGTCTATTAGATGCTTTTCTCTTTTAACACAATAACAACTTTAAATAATCTTTTGGGGGTAATTTCTCAGCCAAATTTTATGTGCGATTAAATTGCGATATAATGTAATTAATTAGCCTAGATTAAACGTTTTAATCGCTTGACAGCCCTAATTAAAACATATCAACTTGCTACAGTTTAATTAGATTACCTGCCAGTTACAAGAAAAGAATACTGTTGTATAATGAAACCTTTCATTGGATTTTCAAAAGAATGAATTAAGTAGCATCAGTAGCATTGACAAATGTGGCCAAATGTGATTCAGTTCATGTTATCTATAATCAGCCTTTCCCCTAAATTTTATCTTCTTACCTCCCCAAACCAAGCGGCTTTACTAACCAAACCAGACATGAAATATGCCAAAAGAAGTGAATGATTTTTTAAATAATTTTTTATTTATTGTAGAAAAACTGTATACAGATTCATAGAATTAAAAACATAATAACAATAATAAGACATAATAAAATACACTGACCTGTTGGTTTTAAATTAGCAGTAGGTTCGGTGGCGAGCTTTTTAAGAATTCAGAAGTTAAAAGTGCTGTACTTCTATTCGAAATCATTCTACCCCATTATATACAATCATCACATGCTGCGTTAACACTTTAAGAATGTTTTTTTGAATAGTAATGATAATGCATATTGCTTTGGATAAAAGCATTTGCCAAATGTATAAATATATTAAAATTCAGTGATGTTTATAGCTTACATAAGATGTTCTTCTGCTCCCACAGATCATAATGGGAGGCAAGATAAGCAAACGGAAGAAGGGATATGATGTCAGTGACCCTAAAGAGAAGAAAGAGGAGAGTTCTGTGGCAGCAGTTGAACCAGCTGAGAAGAAGGCAGAGACCCCTGTGACTGAGGCAGTGGCTGCACCACAGGAGGCTGCTGCAGTAAGTGCAGCAGCAGCACCAGTGGTGGAGTCTGAAGCACCAGATGAGAAGACTGCATCTCCTTCAACAGCACAAGCAGAGGTGAAGAAGGATGATGCTGCGCCAGAAAAACAAGTGGCTACAACAGAGGCATCTACTGCTGCACCTAAAGAACCAGCAAGTGCTCCTGAGGAACCAGCAGCTGTAAAGCCTACAGCTGTGCCAGAGTCACAAGCAACAGAGGTACCAGCATCTGCATCTGAGGCAACAGCAGTAGAGACAACAGCTGCTACACAGGAGGTACCAGCAGCAGAGGTATCAGCAGCTGCAGCAGAGGTATCAGCAGCTGCAGCAGAGACATCAGCAGCTGCACCAGAGGGTTCAGTAGCTGCAGTAGTGACACCAATAACTGCGCCAGAGGTATCAGCACCTAAGGAACCAGCAGCTGAGGAACCTGAAGCTGCACCAGAAGCATCAGCAGCTGAGGAACCTGAAGCTGCACCAGAAGCATCAGCAGCTGAGGAGTCTTCAGCTGCACCTAAGGAACCAGCAGCTGAGGAACCTGAAGCTGCACCAGAAGCATCAGCAGCTGAGGAGTCTTCAGCTGCACCTAAGGAACCAGCAGCTGGGGAACCTACAGCTGCACCAGAGCAACCAGTGACAAAAGAACCTGCAGCTGCACCTGAGGAACCAGAAACTGCACCAGAATCAGAGGAATCTGCAGCTACACTCCAGGAACCGGCTGCTGTACCAGAGGCAGCAGTGACAGAGAAACCTTTGGCTGCAACAGAAGAACCAGCTGCTGCCCCGAAGACACCAGTGAAAGAGGAACCTCCAGCTACACATGAAGAACTTGAGGCTGAGTCAGTGGCACCAGTGGCAGAGGAACCTATAATACTATCTGAGAAACCAGCAGTTGTGGCCGAGCCACCTGCAGCTGCACCTGAGGAACATGCAACAACCCCCAAGGCTGAGGAATCTGCAGCTGCACTTGAGGATTCTGCACCTGTGCCAGAGGAGCCTGTATCATCGCATCAACTTGCAGCTTCGCCAGTGGAACCTGTCACAGAGGAGGTAGTAGAGAAGGTGGTTGAGGAGGTTGCAAATACCAGTGAATTGTCTGAAAAAATTACAGAAACCACAGAGGTCACACCAGAACCAGAGACTGTCACTGAGGCAGCAGCTCCAGAGCCAGTCACCGAGTCTACCCCAGTGCCAGAACCTGTTTCTGAGGCATTGAGTGCGGCAGAGGTTGAGATGGCTGTGCCTTCCCCAGAAAAACCCACACCAGTCACAGAGCCTGAATCTGAAACTGCTGCACCTCCTGAGGTCACACTAACAGAAGCAAATCCTGAGCCACCCTCAGAGCCAACACAACCTGAACCTACGGCAGAGCAAAATATTGCAGAGGAGTCCATTCCCACTATTGTCATCTTAGAATCAACCTCAACCAATGATCTCTGCCTTGAGGAACCTGCCCCGACTGTCACAGATGAGAAGCTGAATAATGGAGACTGTGAAAGTGCTGGCTCAGCAGAGGAATCTGTGTCAGCTCCCCCTAAGGTAAATGGGGAATGCCATGAGCAGGCACCAGACATAGCTCCTTCAGATGTCCTTGAGTCCCCGGTTGAGGCATGTGTAAATGGGGTGAAGGACAAAGAACCTCCTCAAGAGCTGAGTGACTGTGAAATGAAAAAGGACTTGAGTTTGGCTGCTGACATTCAGGTTCCATCTCCAATTGGCGACATGGTAGAGGTGCCACAGTGAGTCGATTTAATCTGAGAAACAAACCTTAAATGTGAATCCCATATTGATGCAAACAAACAAATGAAACAATCGTCTGACAACACAGGCTTTCTGAAAATAAATGTGAAAAATGCCTGTTGTGTTCTCTCAGGCAAAGGAATTTCTGGTTAACCAAAAAGAAATACAACCACCCAAGAGCTAAGAGTGCGAGAAACAAAAAAAAGAATGAAACAGTGAGGGTCAAAGCCTAAAAGAAAATGGGAGGGAGGGAGAGAGAGAGAGAGAGAGAGAGAGAGAGAGAGAGAGAGCGGATGGTCTTTGAAGTCTTTGTGGCCGGTGTCCTGCTGTCATCGAAGAGGGTGAGCTTGCAGGCCTGGTTGAATATGTAAGCCAGGGAGATGATGATTACATATGAACAGAAAATAAAATTAAAAAACAAGATGGCAGTACGGAAATGCTGGATAGTAACAATGGTAAAAAATGAATTGAATGAACAGAATCATCTTTTGTGTGTGAGCCTGATGCATAATGAAATGGTTTATTGGATTAGCATTTAATAGTATATAATCTAATTTAGACCACATTTCTGTCACCATTTAATATGGAGATTTGAGGATGAAGCATTTTGAAATTTTCATGTTGGGAGAATCAGTGGGTAATGTTCATTTTAACTTAATGGCTTGGCTTAGAAAATAAAACAATCTGTTATACCATAAAAATGTTTTTTTTTCTTCTTCCTTTTCTTTTTTGCACTTTTGTGAATGTTGTGCTGAATGGGTGGAACCTGTAATACTTAAAAGAGTATTTCAAATAAATGTATGATGCAATGTCATGCGTAGATCAAACCCATTTTGTTTCAATAGCATGTGCTCAGCATGTGCAGTGTTGGCTCTGAATTAATAGAAGAGTAGTGTACTGCAGACAGCTGCAATAGTTACGTTCAAGGCCTGTTTTCCTCCATTTTGTGTGATAGTAGAGATCTGACTGGCAGGTCACCATTTCGACAATGTCCCAAGAGTCATTGACTTTGTAAATTTGTTCTATGGGGCTGGGCCTCAGACACGTGTTGTTTTGAGTAACATGGAACATGTCCGTGAATGCAAATGTCTGTTCAGAGGCTTAACTCAGCAAACTGGTTGTGGTAAAACAGGGGAATGTATTTTCATTCTTCACAGGAGGAAAGAGGTTTTAGGATAACAAGAGGGTGATGTCGCTCTGGGGGGCACAGGACTGAGAAAGGTCTCTTCTTGAAAGGAGGAGCTCTGACAGTGTAGAAAGGGAGAGAGTGGCCATGACAAACAAGATAATACCTTCAGACATTTTTACATGTACACATACACACAATTAACAGCCTCTACATAAAAAGGAAAATGCATGAACAAATTAAGAACATGGAACATGTAGAGCTCAATAAACTAAAAAAAAAACTAAAAAACAAGTACTGTGAACGAGTTACTCTCACCTACTATCTAAAAGAAAAGAGAGGCTTTTGCACATAAGTGCTAATGCACAGAACTGATTGCAGGGTATGTTTGTACCACTGTGTGTGTGTGTGTCTGTTAGCATGAGAGGAGAAGCATGAGAAAAGCTTTGCTAGAGAAGATGCTGGAAATATCTGAAGGTTCCCAAGTGCCCTCCGCAGGCACCATAATGAGCTCCTCCACATACCAAGCACGAATTCTCAGGTTTCTAAAAAAAAAAAAAAAAAAAAAACACACACACACACACACACAGGCATACAGATTTATGAAAGGAATGTTCTCTAAAGCTGAGGGGGGTGGGGGTGGGGGTGGGATGGGTGAATGAACTCACTGGCTTCAGTGTTTTTCAGAGTCACAGTCACTTATTCTCTGTTTAACATTTGTGAGATGAGAATGGATAAAGTGTATTTTGTTAAGAAAATGCTATTTATTATTTAGTTGAGCATGAACTATCTATTAAAGTTTTTTGTTGTACGTGAAAAAATGCTATAATATCTTGCACTGTAAGTTCTTAGGGTTCCTATAAAGTGCTTTTACACAAACCGCTGTTTATCACCAAAAAGAAATCTCTGGTTTGCAGATTTAAAAGGAGAGGTCCAGTGTGAGGAATTTTCTATACAAGGTGTCCAGTTTCCTGGTCCCATCTTACTGTGCTTGGGGAGCACGGTTCCTTCCTTCCTTAACTTTCGCTCTCTCTCGCTCCCTTCCTCCCTTATTCCCCCTCTCTTTTCCTTAGCTTTCATGCACAACAGATGAGAGGCCCTGCATCTTGATTTAAAGGCTCTCTACACAGTGCATAGTTGTGCAGCCGCAGCTGCAGTGCTTGGAGACACCAGCACTATGTGTTCTATACTGGTTCCTTGGCACAAAACTCTACGTGCTTTCCTGTTCCTGACACACGAGGACATTTGATCTTTCACTTTCACTCCCCATAATATAAATTCCCCTTCCTTGGTAAAAATTAAAGCCATATCTGGCACATGCATTAAAAGTATTATGTCACTTAAAAAGATTTAAAGTCGGCATGAAATGGATATTCACTCTATTTTCTAAATGCATTTTATTGATCTTATTGTGAACGATTCATCCATGCTTTTTCATTTTTTTTTAAATTCATTTTTTTTAACTTGTAATTTTTAATCAATATGTCGTAACTCAATCTTCCGGTGAAATGACAGACTCTCTTGTGATGTATGCATGACTTTGCCAATCATTGAATCCAATCACTAAAAAAAAAAAACGCTGCCCCTTTTAATCAACTTCAGGTTGAATTATGTTCTGCCTCTATCCAAGCCAACAACCAGTAGACCAAAGTCAACAACCAAAGTCCCTGCCCTACATTTTTTCTTTTCAATAATCAATTTAATTTCTCTCAGATCTTGACTTTAAAGACAACTTTTTTTGGCAAAAAAAATAAAAAAAAAAAAAATGGAAAAATTGGAAAAAATAGACGTAGTGGGAGATTTAGATTTCACAAATTGTGCTAAAATGCGTTGTCATTGTGTGATATTTTGATGTGGTTGTGATCTGGCAGTGTTTCAGGAAAATAATATAATGCCAAATATTTACTTTTATTTCTTTCTATATACTTTTAATTGTTAGATTTTTGCAATGTGAAATGCCCATAAAAAATTATTGATTTGAATGGCGATAAAGTAGTAAAAGGGAGGAATAAATAGAGAGAGAGCGAGAAAAATGCGAACAAAAGTCTTACACCCTGACACTGACAAAAAATGTGTGGTTTCTTTCTAAATCCATATCACATGACTACAAGAAGGCCTTTTGATCCCTACAGATGAAAGTCAATGGGTGACTGTGGTCCAGGTCACACCAGTATTGCAGCAGTACACGCTGGAGAATAAACTGACTTCTTTCTAATACTGAATTCTATCCTCGAAAGGCAAGTTCAAAAACCAAAATGTAAAAAAAAAAAAAAAAAAAAAACTACAAAAACTCCACGGGGGATTCCCATTGTTTTTACTACTCCTCTCTTATTCTCTCACTCCCTTTGTGATTCATGGCCAGGCAATGCTCTGCCCATCTGTGCAGCTGCTCTATAAGGCTGTCATTATATGCGGGTCCGCAGAAGGCTTTCAGCCTGAGCTCACTCATACTTACAACCAGTATTGATCCACGAGTTAGCTTAATGGCCACCGAGAGGGCTGGGTCTGCCTCCTTGCCCTTTCCCCTCTATTGCGCTCTCTCTCCCACCTCCTGCCTATATAGATTGCACAGTTCCCCTGCCTGGCCAGTTGTCTATTCAAGCTCTGCAGCACACTTTTGTAACAGACCCAGCCAAATGCACATTTGAGAGGTGAGAAAAGGGAAGACAGTGTGAGAGTGGGGGTTCTGTGTGTGTGTGTGTATGTGTGCAAGCTGGTGACAGCCCCAGCATGGAGCCTCTATGGGGGAAGATGTGTCTTTGTCGTGCCGCCCAACCCCCTTCTTCTCTTCCTTCTCCACTCAGCCATTAGTAGAGAGAGCATTTTATACCCTGACACTCAATCATTCTAGACCATTAAACAGAGGAAGGAGCCACGTGTTAAGCAGAGCTCATTTTTCCCCTGAACAGTGCAATGATCCAGCCAAACTGATTGTGTTTGCTGTTAAACTTCTCTTTGCAGGTATTATAGATTAAAAAATCACTAAACTAGGGCAATTCGCAAATTTGGTATGGCTAATTCTGATTCTAAATAGCTGACAGAAAACACATGTGACATGATTGCTGTCTTATCTGGAGAAATTATTCTCGGGCTGGTATATGGTAATCTCTACCTTCAGACAAGGATTTATCAGTAATATCTTACTGGGGCACGGCAGTATTTCACTGGGTATTTCACTTGTGCCCCAGTAAAAAGGTCTAGTCTAGTGCTACCCCTGACTCAAACTGTATCTTGCAAAGTCATAGTTAAAATCAGCACCATGAACACAGCTGGATGATCCAACATGCTTTTCCCTTTACTAAGCCAGGTGAACAGTGGCACTGGGTATGTAAGGAGTGTGTGTGTGTGTGTTTAAGATTAAATATTAAAACTATGTTGAGCTCAGTCACCTTGAGCAAAATGCCAATGTAGGCAGGTTAGAAACAGAGAGCCATTGAAATCTCACATTCCTGCCCTTCCATGTAGAAAACAGTCTGCTGGTTACAATGTATTCGAAACCTACAATACAGTCATTATGTAATCAGAGGGAAGTAGCAGTGTTCACTCATCAGAACTTCTTCTTCAAGTAAAACAAAACAACCACATTCACATGCTGGTTAGTCATAAATGTACATCATAATAAAACTGAGTTGTCAATGATTTGATTATTCCAGACAAACTGAATTCGTCATACAATCCAAAATTAATTTTGTGAAGTCATCCTGAAAAGACCATACTCACATACAAACTCAGAAGTGATGTGTTATTTTGGTTTAAAAAATATCTCTCTATCACTTTTTCAGTTGCTGATAAAGACAGGAAGGGTTTTTTGCACTTTTGCAACAAAATAAAGAGCAAATGAAGCACAATCTCTGTGTAGCTTTGCAATATCTGTGAATTTTATAGTTTTTGTGCTGCCACAAAGACTTCTGGGAAATGTCACACAAGCCTGTTGGCTTGTAAACCAGCCAAATAATTATTATTTCCAGGCTTTATTGCCATTATTCATCAAAAGTTCACAAAATCTTTACAGAGAACATTTACATTTGAAACTAAATTCTGCCCAATTCAAATTCACTTCTGCCATGATTCATAAACTGCCACAGTAACAATTTGAAAGGTTTGGCCTTAAAGAAATTCCCAATGGTAATATGACATTGTGAGCTTTTCTTATAAATGGGATCCTTTCAACATGACCTAGAGGCAACAAGAAAAAAAGAGAAATACATAAAAAGAAGTGTATATTTTAGTCACTGTGTGTGTGAGCTATAAGGTATAAGGACAGTATCAGATCTTGGATGGAAATCATTTACTCGCCCTCCTATTGTTCCATTATTTTCTTCGATATGAGGAACATAAAAGATATTCTAAGAAATCTTTCAACTGTTTTTGCCCATCCAATAAAAATAACCCAGGCTCATTGGAAAAACATCCCTGTGGACATTTGGCGACACTTTCAAAGTGAAATGACAAGTGAGTGGCACTAAAAGCAGTTTTATCCAAAAGACCCTCATGTCGTTCTACACCCATAAGACCTTAATTCATCTTCAGAACACAAATTAAGATATTTTTGATGAAATACGATGGCTCAGTGAGGCCTCTATTTAGAGCAAAGCAATTGAAACTCTCATGATCCACAAAGGTACTAAAAACATATTTGAAACAGTTCATGTGAGTTCAGTGGTTCTATCTTAATATTATAAAGCAACAAGAATACTTTTTGTGTGCCAAAAAAAATAAATAAATAATGACTTTTCAACACTATCTAGTGCTGGGCCAGTTTCAAAACAATGCTTCAGAGCTTTACGAATTGACTCAGTGGATCGGAGTGCCAACGTCACGTGATTTCAGCAGTTTAGCCATTTGATAGGAGATCTGAATCACTGATTCAAAACCAAAGATTCATAAAGCTCAGAAGCTTCATGAATCAGTGTTTTGAAACTGGCCCATCACTAGATACTGTTGAAAAGTCGTTAATTTGTTTTTTTGGTGCATAAACAGTATACTTGTCACTTTATAAAATTAAGATAGAACCACTGAACTCACATGAACTGTTTCAAATATGTTTTTAGAACCTTTATGAATCTTGACAGTTTCAATGGTTTTGCTCTCAACAGAAGCCTCACTGAGCCATCGGACTCCATCAACAATATCTTAATTTGTGTTCCGAAGATGAATGAAGGTCTTACGGGTGTCCAACAACATAAGGGTGAGTAATAAATTACATTATTTTAATTTTAGGGTGAACTAACCCTTTAAATGCACTAATGTTTCAATCATTATTACATATTTGGGTCTTTAAAGACACGGATCTCTAACACGGATGGATCTCTAACTGCCACAATAGTATAAAACGCTTTGTAATTGTAATAACAATTACAAAAAAAATAGATGAAAGCATATTTTGTTACATTTTGACTCAGAAAAGTTTAATTTGAGCTGATGCTTTTTACCACCATCACAGTCATCTTTAGAGCTCATTTCCCCAGGACATTCAGCATGGCTCATATACGATCTCAACAGTGACAGGTCCAAATTGCAGAGGGAGCTTCCAAATCTAGAACAGGGCCTACGGAGTGTGTAAACAGAGCAAGAGAAAGAGCAGTGCCCATCTCAGGCTTGTCAAGCAGCTCCAAAGGAGGGTGAGGCGGGAGCAGAGCTTATACTGAAACGCTTGCAGTGAGAACAATCATATCCCTCAAGAGCTGATCGAGCATGCTCCTCTCTGAGACAAAAAAAAAAAGACATGTCCATCGTCCCCAGGAATAGATTGGGGGCACAAGGAGACACATCTCCTAAATTTCTGTGACATGTTTTTTTTTTTTTCTCATTTTCACTTCTGCTCTAAAACAGACAGAGACATAAAGTTTGCACATAAAGTGACAGACAAAGCAGCTTCTGAAGACAAAATAGAGATGATTACGCACGACGTTGCGTCACCTGACTTCGTTCATGCATTACACATGACTCAGACACCAGCTCACGCTGAAGGCGTTCCCATTGAGAAGGGAAAAATAAGTAGATTTTAAATTTCATGGCATCAACACATCTCAGAAAAGTTGGGACAAGGCCATGTTTACCACTGTGTAGCATCCCCTCTTCTTTTTATAACAGTCTGCAAACATCTGGGGACTGAGGAGACAAGTTGCTCAAGTTTAGGAATAGGAATATTGTCCCATTCTTGTCTAATACAGGCTTCTAGTTGCTCAACTGTCTCAGGTCTTCTTTGTCGCATCTTCCTCTTTATGATGCACCAAATGTTTTCTATGGGTGAAAGATCTGGACTGCAGGCTGGCCATTTCAGTACCCGGATCCTTCTTCTACGCAGCCATGATGTTGTAATTGATGCAGTATGTGGTCTGCCGTTGTCATGTTGGAAAATGCAAGGTCTTCTCTGAAAGAGACGACGTCTGGATGGGAGCATATGTTGTTCTAGAACTTGGATATACCTTTCAGCATTGATGGTGCCTTTCCAGATGTGTAAGCTGCCCATGCCACACGCACTCATGCAACCCCATACCATCAGAGATGCAGGCTTCTGAACTGAGCGCTGATAACAACTTGGGTTGTCCTTGTCCTCTTTATTCCGGATGACATGGCGTCCCAGTTTTCCAAAAAGAACTTCAAATTTTGATTCGTCTGACCACAGAACAGTTTTCCACTTTGCCATAGTCCATTTTAAATGAGCCTTGGCCCAAAGAAAACACCTGCGCTTCTGGATCATGTTTAGATATGGCTTCTTTTTTGACCTATAGAGTTTTAGCCGGCAAATGGCACAGTGAATTGTGTTCACCGACAATGTTTTCTGGAAGTATTCCTGAGCCCATGTTGTGTTTTACATTACAGTAGCATTCCTGTATGTGATGCAGTGCCGTCTAAGGGCCCGAAGATCACGGGCATCCAGTATGGTTTTCCGGCCTTGACCCTTACGCACAGAGATTGTTCCAGATTCTCTCAATCTTTGGATGATATTATGCACTGTAGATGATGATAATTTCAAACTCTTTGCAATTTTTCTCTGAGAAACTCCTTTCTGATATTGCTTCACTATTTTTGGCTGCAGCATTGGGGGAATTGGTGATCCTCTGCCCATCTTGACTTCTGAGAGACAATGCCACTCTGAGAGGCTCTTTTTATACCCAATCATGTTGCCAATTGACTTAATAAGTTGCAAATTGGTCCTCCAGCTGTTCCTTATATGTACATTTAACTTTTCCGGCCTCTTATTGCTACCTGTCCCAACTTTTTTGGAATTTGTAGCTCTCATGAAATCCAAAATGAGCCAATATTTGGCATGACATTTCAAAATGTCTCACCTTCAACATTTGATATGTTATCTATATTCTATTGTGAATAAAAAGTTTATGAGATTTGTAAATTATTGCATTCCTTTTTTATTCACAATTTGTACAGTGTCCCAACTTTTTGGAATCGGGGTGTATAGGTAGCCTATGTTGTCTTTTTATTTTCTTCAAGTTTTGAGTTTTTCAAAAATGTAAATAAAGGCACATTTTTCCAATGAGCCTATGTTATAACAAAAGTCAATGGGGAATCACAACTGTTAATCATACTGCAATTTCTGAGCAAACTTACCAGCCATAAAAAAGCAACAACATTATGAATCTGTCCAGCAGCACTTGCAATCTACAAGAGATGACCTTGGATTTTAGGAGCATGAGGGTGACACTGCTAAATCAGAGGCTTTGCTTACTTAAGACAGGGCTGCCAGAGAACCTGTCGCACTGAATTATTTATCAATAAGATGACCGTTAGCGGGGACAGAGAGAAGAGAGTTAAGGGGAGTCGAGGGAGACAGGGCAAAAAAACAGCAGCCAGTGTGTCTGTGAGAGAGAGAGAGAGAGAGAGAGAGAGAGAGTGCGTGTATGTGTGTGTATGTGAGAGAGAGAGAAATATGTGTCCGGGTGTGTTGCCAGATAAGAGTACATGTCTGTTTGTATGGTGTGTGATGCAGTTATCTGTTCTACAGGGCTTTTTTTTGTTTTTGAAGGCTCTTTATTATGGTCTGTCACACCTTGTCACTTGACACACATGCTAAAGGCCATTAATGCAGGTACAATATACAGAGTTTGTGTGTGTGTGTGCAGATGTGGGGAGGAGAGAAAGGCCTTTAGGACAGAACAAGTGTGACCTGTCTATGCTAACATGCTAACAAGCTATACATAATCACACACAGACTCTAACTGACACTGATAAAGCTGGGAAATTACAGTTCAACAACACTATCATTCACCATCTCTAACGGAGTCAACAGAAAGCCGTCGATCAGACCATGAGACCTCAGACACCACTGCAAACCCTGTTCTGCACTCCAGCAATTCAACATTACAACCAATTTCACAAACTTGCAGTTAAAAGTGGCAATTGCCTTTCTAACATTTTTTGTTGCCTCAAAAAATAATATGTGACAACCTTTTATTGACCTAGGTTTAGTACTCACACACACAAAAGCAAAAAGCTAATTATTCTTATATTTATAAAACTCAAAGTGAGTTGTAATGTCCTCTGGTTATCTTAGCTGCAGTCCTTTAGATGATTACAGTCTTTCAGGCCCATAGCGCTCTTTGCAGTGACACTCAACATAAACAGACACATACAAATGTGTCTCAAGAGAGAAAACCGGACCTTGTTTTTCCATGAAGCACACACTAACTAAAGTATTGCATGCTGCTCTTTCTTCCCCTTAGATTGTGCTAAGAAAGATAAGTTTGTTGAAGCTAAAATAAACTAGCTTGAGTTTCACCAGTGCCATTCCAATCTATAAGATATAGAGCAATAATATAACTGGTAGAGGTTCTGCAGGAAGTAATAATAAAAATAAAAATAATTGCAACAAACACGATATAACATCTAATTATTTTTAATTAATCTTTATGATATCATGTTTATTATTTTTCACACATAATATAAATGTGTATTCATACCTAAATAACAATAATAATAATAAAAAACAAATATACACTATGGTTCAAAATGTAGGGTAATATTTTGTAATGTTTATGTAATGTTTTTAATGATTTTTAAATGTTTTTAAAAGAAGTCTCTTCTGTTCACCAAGGCTGCATTTGTTTGATAAAATATGCAGCAAAAAAAATATTGCAGTTTAAAATAGCTGTTTAGTAATTTATTCCTGTGATGCAAAGCTGAATTGTCAGCATCATTTTTCCAGTCTTTAGTGTCACATGATCCTTCAGAAATCATTCTAATATGCTGATTTGCTGCTCAAGAAATATTTCTTATTATTATTATCAATGTTGAAAACAGTTCTGCTTCAGTGCTGCTTAAATGGTTAGTTCACCCAAAAATGAAAATTCTGTCATTTATTACTTACCCTCATGCCGTTCCACACCTGTAAGACCTTCGTTAATCTTCGGAACACAAATTAAGATATTTTAGTTGAAATCCAATGGCTCCATGAGGCCTGCATAGGGAGCAATGACACTTCCTCTCTCAAGATCCATTAATGTATTAAAAACATATTTAAATCAGTTCATGTGAGTACAGTGGTTCAATATTAATATTATAAAGCGACGAGAATATTTTTGGTGTGCCAAAAAAAACAAAATAACGACTTATTTAGTGATGGCCGATTTCAAAACACTGCTTCAGGAAGCATCGGAGCACAAATGAATCAGTGTATCGAATCTGCTGTTCGGAGCACCAAAGAGATTTCAGCCATTGGCAGTTTGATACGCAATCTGAATCATGATTCGATACACTGATTCATTTATGCTCCGATGCTTCATGAAGCAGTGTTTTGAAATCGGCCATCACTAAATAAGTTGTTATTTTGTTTTGTTTTTTGGCGCTCCAAAAATATTCTTGTCGCTTTATAATATTAATATTGAACCACTGTACTCACATGAACTGATTTAAATATGTTTTTAGTAAATTAATGGCTCTTGAGAGAGGAAATGTCATTGCTGGCTATGCAGGCCTCACGGAGCCATCGGGTTTCAACTAAAATATCTTAATTTGTGTTCCGAAGATGAACGAAGGTTTTACGGGTGTGGAACGGCATGAGGGTGAGTAATAAATGACAGAATTTTCATTTTTGGGTGAACTAACCCTTTAATATGTTTTGGAAAACAAAATTGAAGAATTAATTACTTAAAAATAATAATAAAATAAAAGTCTTACTGACTTTAGACTGACACTTCTTATTATTATCATGTTGAAAACTGTCACTGTCATGGAAACTGTTTTTGTGGCAAATGTGATCCATTTTTTATGATTCTTTGATGAATATAAAGATTAAAAGAACCAAATTTCTGTTAAAAGAACTAAAAATCCTGTGACATTATAAATGTCACTTTTGTTCAATTTAATGAACCTTTGCTTAATAAAAGTATTAATTTCTTTTTATAAAAAAAAAAAAAAAAAAAAAAAATCACATTCACCCTGTACTTTTGAACGGTAGTGTATAAATATTTAAAGTATGTCATAGAGTATGTCTCATTATTTCAACTGAGACTGAAAGTGAGGAAGAGACAATGTCATAGAGGAAGGAGAGGTTAAAGAAAGAAAGAAGGGATAGAGAGCGAGAGAGTAGAGAATAAATGGAGAGGAAGGCAGTTGGCACATTAGGGAGGGAGATCCTGCGGTGCAGCTTCAAACAAAAAGGCCCACTATGAGTGCGATCTGATCTGATTACCAGTCTGGTGATTGGGCTTCATTAAATCCTTTCTCTCTGTCACTCCCTCTTCTTTTTTCAACCCCGCACACTTCTCACCTCCTCTTCTACCGCCCAGCCATATGCCCACACAGCTGTGACCCCAGGTGCAAAGAGCAAGCACAGAGCAGAGATGTCTGTCAAGACTCCTGCAACCTCAATCCTGCAGATGCATAACAAAAAAAAAAAAATAAATAATAATAATAAAAAGAGAGAGAGAAAGAGCAGGAGAACTACAGAACACAAAGAGTGAATAAAGAACATTTCATATATCGAGGCATCTTGAGTGCACCACATGAAGGGCCATTGTAAATGCTGGAGTCCACAGTAAAAGCTTTAGCTATATCGCTTATCTTCACATCATTACACAGACTATGAGAGGAAAAACCAGAGAAAGTAAAGTTAATGGCTGTGGCTTTTTCGCTGGATGTTTGAAATCTTTGGTCTGGCCTGATACCATAACCAATGAGCAGGATGTGTTTTTGAGAAGGCCATCAGAACCACTGAAACCCAGTGGTCCATGTCTCCTAACAACCCCTCCCGAGCTGTTGTGGGTCACTTTAAGCCTCTTAAAAGCAGCTCTTTCTGCTGAAACTTCATGTTATCATCCACAGCTGTGATTTGTACATGAACAATTATAATGTCTCATCTCTCTGACAGCATGGAAACACACAAACCCACCTCCCTCACTCACTTGTTTCATTTGCTCCGGATATTGTTGGTCTAACAGGGCTTGAATTTAGGCGTGGGATTGCGAGTATTGTACATAATTTTACTCATTCTTGCAGATTTTGTGCTCACACCCAAAGTGCGCTCACATAAAGCTGCCTTTCAGCACTAAACTGAGTTCTTTTTTGCTGCTTATTGTGGTTAAAATACATATAATAATGTCTGTGGCGAGGGGGCGTGGTTCAGCGAAGTCTTCAGCGGGAGAGAGAGTTGGGAGACGAACGGTGAGTGAGTGGGTTAAGAGCAAATAACAAACACCTGTGTCTTGTTACAGTAATTGGCGTGGAGAGACCTATATAACGCCAGGAGAAACAGAAGTGTGTGAGAGAGAGAAGGACTGCTGACCGGTGGATCTACCGAGCGCTGCATTTACCTGGAGATATAAAGTTATTGTTTTGAAAGTTGTTAATGTAGTGAGCGCACAACGTTCTGTTTGAGTGTGAATTTAATGAATAAAAACCACCATCAGCAGTCACGCCGACCCTGTCCTCTTCCTTCCTTAAACAAACTTTGTTACACTGGTGCCGAAACCCGGGAAGGAAGAAGGTGAGCCGCCGCCATGTCAACACCGTCCTCCAAACCATTTGCGGATGTCATCTCATCCCTCGCGGTCCTACATCAAGAACAACATCAAGCCCAGCTGGACTTGAGGAACGACCAAGAGCGGCGTTTCCAGGCCATCATCAACGCCCAGCAGGAGGACCGCGAGAGGTTCCAGGGCTGCATAGACCGGGAGGTTCAAGCCGATGCCACGATGCAACAATTCCCGCCCACCCACCTGCCACTAAACAAAATGGGTCCACAGGACGATCCTGAAGCTCTTCTGGACCTCTTCGAGAAATCAGCGGGAGCTAGTGGATGGCCACGTGATCAATGGCCGATGCGGTTGGTACCGTTATTATCTGGTGAATCGCAGCTGGCCGCGCAGTAGTTGCCCATGTAGAACCTCCTGGTCTTCGACGACCTCAAGAGGGCCATTATCCAGCAGGTCGGCCAGAGCCCAGAGCAACACCGCCAGCGCCTCCGTTCCCTGGAGCTGGGTGAGTCTGGCCGGCCCTTCGTGATGGCCCAACAGCTCCGGGACTCCTGCCGCAAATGGCTACTGGCTGAGGGAAGCGATGTTGAACAGATCATCGACCGTGTGGTACTGGACCAGTTTATCACTCAGCTTCCCAAGAAGACGGCCGAGTGGGTCCAGTGCCACCGACCGATGTCGCTGGACTCAGCCATCCACCTCGCAGAGGACCACATGGTGGCGTGCCCAGGGGTCAGCGAACCCCTACCATCTGCTTCTCTCTCTCCCTCTCTCCCATCTCCATATACACATATATACTATATTGCCAAAAGTTTTGGGACGCCTGCCTTTACGTGCACATGAACTTTAATGACATCCCATTCTTAATCTGTAGGGTTTAATATGGAGTTGCTCACTCATATATGTCAAGTACCGTTCTCCTGGCAACTGCCAAACCCAGACTCGTCCATCGGATTGCCAGACAGAGAAGCGTGATTCGTCACTCCAGAGAACACGTCTCCACTGCTCTAGAGTCTAGTGGCGGCGTGCTTTATACCACTGCATCCGACGCTTTGCATTGCACTTGGTGTTTTAAGCTTGGATGCAGCTGCTCGGCCATGGATACCCATTCCATGAAGCTCTCTACACACTGTACTTGAGCTATTCTGAAGGCCACACGAAGTTTGGAGGTCTGTAGCTATTGACTCTGCAGAAAGTTGCCAACTTCTGCGCACTGTGCGCCTCAGCATGCGCTGACCCCGCTTATTGCACAGGTGGTAACCTATCACAGTACCACGCTTGAATTCACTGAGCTCCTGAGAGTGACTCATTCTTTCCAAATGTTTGTAGAAGCAGTCTGCATGCATAGGTGCTTGATTTTATACACCTGTGGCCATGGGAGTGATTGGAACACCTGAATTCAATGATTTGGAGGGGTGTACTTTTGGCAATATAGTGTATGTTGTTAAACAAAGGTACAATGCTACAATCACTCTAAAAAAGGAACAAAAGCTGTCACTGCGGCAGTGCCCTTTCAAAGGGTACACCTTTGTACCTAAAGACTGCATATTAGTAACTCAAAGGTACATATTGGTACCAAAAGTGTACAAATAAGTACCTAAATGGTACACATCAGAACATTTTTAAAGGGTACTGTCCCAGTGACAGCTTTTGTACCATTTTTTATGTGTATTGGTCAATTTGACCCTGTTTATATAAAAAAAATCCTCTACAAAAGACACAGTCACTTATATTCACTAGCTTTAAATTGAGCAAGACTTGCTAACCATGATGTTCTTGAACAAATGCTTAAAGATGACAGAGATGGTGAATTTGAAATAGGTGAACAATTTGTCTGAAAAACAACAGAATTGTACAAAATATTACTGATCCTAAAGAGTATCATCTGATTAGAAAGAAACTTCTGATAGGCAGATGTTCTTGTTCTTCCCTCATTAAGAAGTCTAGAATGCGATCTCAAAACATTATCAAAATTTTATAAAGAGAACTTTATGAACTGTTGTTGGTTTGACTGCCAAACATTATCTTGAGTATAAGAAAAACCAAACAAAAGTATTCAACTAGGAGGACACCTAGTCAAACAAATTGTTTTTATGTGTTACTTTTATCACAGAAAATGCTAAATAAATACGCACACAAATACACTACCGTTCAAAAGTTTAAATTGCATTTTAAAATGTTAACATGTTAAAATAGTAATAATATTTCACAATATTGCTGTTTTTATTATATTTTTGATCAAATAAATGCAGCCTTGGTAAGCATAAGAGAGAAACTTTTACTGACCCCAACTTTTGAATGGTAGTTTGGACTTAATAGAAAACTTATGGCCTTTTTTGATGCAGCTCAGTTCCTACTATTAGTGCATTAGCATTGACAATAAAGCAATACACTGAAGTGTGTTATCACATACACATCCTCATACACATACTGTGATAGTGCTTCTCAGCAGTTCTGTAATTAGATAAACATAGGAATAAAGGAAGTATGCAAACATGATACACCACATCTGCAAGCACAAGAAAAAGAGAATGAAACTTTCCAGAGAGAGAGAGAGAGAGAGAGAGAG
Organism: Megalobrama amblycephala; assembly: GCF_018812025.1. Lineage (NCBI taxonomy): Eukaryota > Metazoa > Chordata > Actinopteri > Cypriniformes > Xenocyprididae > Megalobrama > Megalobrama amblycephala. Next base: position 23,249,943 of record NC_063046.1, read on the forward strand.
AGAGAGAGAGAAACCATATAGACAAGGGGTGGTTTAACAAAGAAAATTAGGAAACAAAAGCAAAAAAAGGGAAATGAAAGGATACAAGTAACTTCCCAATGTAATACAACACAGACTCCCCAAAACAAATAGTACTAGAACATACTAGATACCTGGGCAAATTAAACATATTACGCAATGTCACTCATGAGGCACACATTTCTGGAAATATTGAGAACATTTACATGAATGCATTTGGCAGACACTTTAGTCCAAAATGACTAAGTACATTAAAACTCTATCCTCAAGAATTATGGAAATATTTATGAGCAGCAAGCTTTTCTAAAGAAGAAGGTAATGAAATGTGAACCTGAAAAATTCAGTTTTGTGGTCTCTAAACAATCCTTATTTGTCTTTCTGTGAGGCTGCCAGGGACAAAAAGTAATTTTATTAACAGATGTTTTCAAATCTAAGCTCTCACAAATTCATTATAATTTGGTATGTGATTTTATAAGGCCATTTTATACTTTTCTAGAAGCCACTGAAAATATTTGGATTAAAGGTCCCACTTTATATTAAGTGGCCTTAACTACTATGTACTTACATTTAAATTAATCATTTGATACAATGCACTTATTGTGTACATACATGTTTTTACATTGTATTTATAGTTTAAAAACATCTGCATGTAATTACATCTGTAATTAATTTCTGTAATTACATTTATAATTACACTGTTGACCCATCCCTTACACCTTACCCCTACCCTTAAACCTACCCATACCACCAAAGCTTTCCCTAACCTTACCCGTATCCCACCTCAATAGCAACAAAAGTGATTTGCAATTCAATATGAACCCAATAAGTACATTGTACCTATTTGTTGATGTAAGTACATAGTAGTTAAGGCCACTTAATATAAAGTGGGACCGGATTAAATTACATGTTATAATTAAATTAATTTTTTTTTTTTTTTTTTGAGAAGTACTTTTTGTGAAAGTAAAAAAGAGAAGGAAGAAACAGGGAGAGGGTGGATTTGGTTTTTTGGATTTGCTGCAGTCTGCAACCATTTAAAAAAAAAAAAAAGAGCCTACACTGATGACGACGGACAGTGTTTTGGCTGTCGCTCACACACACACACACACTAACAAGGACATCTCGACCACACTTTGAGAGACTGCTCATGCCTTCAAGACACGCAGCCATTTCTGCACACACACATACACAGTAATATCCAGCCACCCAAACACTTGCATAACACTGTCTGATCCCTGTTTTATGACCCTGCGGCATGCCAAACACAGCACTGATGCAGCGGGGTGAAACAGAGGTCCTTGTCTGTCTCTCTGTCTGCCTTGTGGGAAGGAAGTAGACGTCTCGTCTGATAACACCCCTCTACCCAATTTCAGAGCTCCTTTAAAATCAAAAGCTGTCAGTGAAATCAGGTCATCCTCATAGCTCTGTACAACACTATCTCCTTCAGTGAGAGGATTGTTCCTGTGCTGATCAAAATTGGACATAAAACTAGATAATCTGAAGTTTTTCAAACAGGCAGGTGAGTGATAGCATCAATAATAACATCCCATTAATAACAAACAATAAAAAGATGTTGTTTTATCCACTCTATAGACTAGGATTACAAAGCTGACTGCAGACTGACCTCTTCCTGTGAGTGTGCTGGAGTGTTTTTTGGCAGTGAGAAAAGCATGCATTACACACTCAGTTCTGGCCATCAATGTGATCAAACCCTGAGATAACTACAAAGCCAGTATTAAAAACATGGCTAAAGAACTGTATTAAAGCTTAAGCCTTCATATTGCCTTGTCTGCACGGTAGCCCAGCACTACTTGGTGAAAAATCATATTGCAATTTTTTGATCAAAAAACTGATTGCAGTTTGAACACAATATCAGTGCTGAAAGAACATGTTTAAAGACATATTTTGCCCATAAACTGCTGTCAATAGATAGACTTAAAGGGTTAGTTCACACAAAAATGAAAATTATGTCATTAATGACCCTCATGTCGTTCCAAACCAGTAAGACCTCCGTTCATCTTTGGAACACAGTTTAAGATATTTTAGATTTAGTCCGAGAGCTTTCTGTCCCTCCATTGAAAGTGTATGTACGGTATATTGTCCATGTCCAGAAAAGTAATAAAAACATCATCAAAGTAGTCCATGTGACATCAGAGGGTCAGTTAGAATTTGTTGAAGCATCGAAAATACATTTTGGTCCAAAAATAACAAAAACTACGACTTTATTCAGCATTGTCTTCTCTTCCGGAATCCTTTCCATTGAATTGATTCCATTGAATCCTTTCATCTGTCGGCATTGGTAATGCACTTTTACGTCGCCGTGGTTGTTTTTGGCGATTAGGACATTCGCGTTCATGACTCCGCTTCTTCTTCTTCTTTCCTGTTTTACGGCGGTGGGCAACCAGCTTATTGGTGCATTACCGCCCCCTTCTGCTCCGGAGTGTGGTTCACGACTCTGCAGTGACGCTGCTGACGTGTTATGTAGTGCACCCGAGCTTCGTTTACAGTCTGAGGGAGACACACGCTGTATTCAAGCTATTCTACATTGTTTGTATTTTGGTATTGCTCTATTTTTTTTTAAAATGGTGCGTAAGTGTGCATGTTGCGGATGTCCTAATCGCCACAGCGATGTAAAAGTGCATTAGCAATGCCAACAGATGAAAGGATTCAATGGAATCAATTCAATGGAATCAATTCAATGGAAAGGATTCCGGAAGAGAAGACAATGCTGAATAAAGTTGTAGTTTTTGTTATTTTTGGACCAAAATGTATTTTCGATGCTTCAACAAATTCTAACTAACCCACTGATGTCACATGGACTACTTTGATGATGTTTTTATTACCTTTCTGGACATGGACAGTATACCGTACATACATTTTCAATGGAGGGACAGAAAGCTCTCGGACTAAATCTAAAATATCTTAAACTGTGTTCCGAAGATGAACGGAGGTCTTACTGGTTTGGAACGACATGAGGGGGAGTCATTAATGACATAATTTTCATTTTTGGGTGAACTAACCCTTTAAGGCCCATTCACACCAAGAACGATAACTCTAAAGATAACTATAATTCCAATAACGGTCTGTTTATTCTAAGCTCATGCGATGCGGTTTCAACGTGTGCACAACATGTTTTTGCTGTTTGTGTTATCGAAAGTAGCACTGGATAATTTTATGTTACACCGTTTGCTAGCCTGGAATAATATCCTTAATACTTCTCATCATTTATTCCGAGGGTATGACCGATTGTTTTCCATATATCCATTTTCTTTAAATTAACTTTGAAAAGGGGGTTAGACTTGTCAAACATTGGTGGCTTTTCTGGACCTCGACGATTAACTTCTCCGCAATGCCGTCTGCCATTTTAAATGAGCAAGCCTTTAAATTAGAATGGATTCTGATTGGCTGTCAGTGTTTTATTGTTAAACGGCTGGAAAAAAAAATTGTTCTGAAAATGATCCCAAAGATATGGTTTCTCTATATCATTATAGTGATATAGAGTATAGTGGTGTGGACACTGCTATTCTTGTATATGTAGAATGATTTTTAGAACTATATATTTATTGTTATCTTTATAGTTATCATTGCTGGTTTGAATGGGCTTTTACTCATAAAGGCTTTTAACAGTGTCAGGACTGTAAGAGGGAATGCGACACATTTTCTTAAATGTTCTTTGAGAAATAAAGAAAGTGTTGTCATAATTAAGCAGAAATATTCGAATATTGCATTGGAGAATGTCCTTCAAGTCAAAAAGAACCACTGCTATAAACCCCCTACAAACTTCAAAACTTTTAAACTTTCAAACAAGGCTCCATTTACTGCAGTTATATGAATTCCCTTGAATTTCAGTCATAGAATACATAGAAATTAAAATCTCACTTGCAATTCTGCATCCCGTTTGCTTCCTCAAATTGAATCCTGTGTGCTTCCTCAAATAAAATTCAATTCAACTGAATTCTGAATTGTGCACAACCCTGCTGTGATGGAGTAATAGTAGCTTTTGGATTATGTTTGATCCAAATTTTACACAAATTTGATTTAAAATGCAAAATAACTGTTTTTATTTAAAGGATAATAACTGGATGACACTCACATGCATTGTTTTAAGGCCATGTGAGAACAATAGGGCATACACTTTAGCTACAGTTTGAAATTCTTTATTGTTGCATTATGCCTACTGTTTCACTTACTATTTAAACAGTATTAGGTACAGTGCACAGTATTCAGTTAACAGTAAGACGGTATTTCATTCTAAACAGGAAGCTTAGCCTTAGTGCATGGAATGCCTAATGTGTGTTGTCTTTCAAACCTGTGTGGTGCATCTGAAGTGGCTCCCTCCTGTGGCTGTGACAGTCCACTACACAGACATCTCTACACACTCTCAACAAACACACACACACACACACACACACACACAAAAAACAAGGTTCTGACCTGACTCTTCCCCTAGCCCCTCTCCCCATCACCCACTCACCACCTCATCTCCTCTCTGTTCCCTCCCCCTCTCTTCTCTTGCTGACTGCTGCATTGTGGGTCTCTGTAGCATTATGCTGGCACAGTGTATACAAGCTTGCTGACACATGCAAAGCAGCACAGCCAGACACCCTGACGAATCTACGCACACATATGCACACAGTATCCACACACACGCATAAAACGCCCTGGATTAATCTTTTTCATGTTGCATAAATGCTGATGTGCTTTCAGTGACTGCAGAGCTTACAGGTCTGTTGGAAATTAGTCCGTCTAGCGCTTCTTACTGTTCTCGGGTTGGCTTTTTTCAGCCTGTAATTATTAGAGGTGTTTTCTATATGGGAATTTTTAAACTTTTGGACCCACTTTATATTAGGTGTTCTTTACTACTATGTACTTACAAAAAAAAATAAATAAGGACATTGTAGTTATTGTGTTCATATTGAATTCCAAAACACTTTTGCTGCAATTGAGGTGGGTTACGGGTAAAGTTACAGACAGGTTTGGTGGTATGGGTAGGTTTAAGGGTTGGTTAAGGGGTAAGGGATGGGCCAACAGTGTGATCATAAATGTAATTACAGAAATTACAGATGTACATACAGGTATTTTTAAAATATATAAAAACATGTATGTGGGCCTGCACAACCAGTCACACTCTTAAAATACACACCACAGAAAGAGTTACCAGTTCATTTCACATCAGAGTCAGATATACCTGAAAAATTATTTGTGATTCAGCGATGGAGTCAGTTGTGAACTAATAATACCTTTGAATGATTCACTGAGTCAGCTTCAAACCACTAACTCAAGCATGCTTTATGAATCTTTTTGAGTCTCATACTCTCTGTGTAAGTACTATTTTTCAACAAGTACTTTAAGATTGCTAAAAAAAAAAAAAAGTAGGTTCTATATGGCATGAATGCCAAAACCAATCTAAGTGAAGTTCCTAAGCGTAATTTAGGGAGGAGCGAGCTCATCTAATCTTCCAATCAACAGCCAGAGTATACAGGCAGCTGCTTACCTCTCTTCAGTCTCAGCTGTTCCAGCATCCCTCCACCTCCCCAAACTCCACCTTCATCTCAGGTACCTTGCCCTATGGAATCATATCCTATATTTATTCACTGGGGGGTATTATCAGAGCTCGAGTTTAAGCTGCTTCATCGAGCCCCTCATCAGTGGACAGCAAGCCAAATTAGCTAACCTAATACCCTAAATATTATATGGGCAAACAATTTTGTTAAACAGCTAATATCCATACAGCAATGCCCTTGCAAACAAACACAACACAACAGCATCATGACCGTGAATTTTGCACAGGAAATACCTAAGATTTTTTACAGAAAATGATAAGGATCTAGATATGATAAATGTCTTTCCTTGTGCTTTTCAAAGAAAAAAGAAACGAAATCAGCAATGGCAAAGTAATCATAGTAGGAATGAATGCAGGAAGACCACAAGCTTATTTGATCTATGATGACAAAAATGTCATGAAGCCTTCGGGTTTCCATATGACTCAGTCATAACCTGGGCTCTCAGTGCTATACTGAGACGTTAATATGCTCATATATGCTCAAATGTTCAAATGAATTTCATTACCCATTTTTTCCTATCCTCATGATGCTCTTTTGCACTCTTTTATTTTCTGCCTTTCTGTATAGGTAGTTGTGCCTCATTATCAGCTACTTTATCTCTTGTTTTGCGACTATGATTTCTCTTAGTTGCAAAAGAAGGAATAGCAACAACCGTGCTCCATCCATGACCCTCAGAAGAGCAGGCCACACCACTTATCTGTGGAATTCTCGGTGTCTCTCCATGTTCATCAACACCTCACTGTAGAGCCTGACAGGTTCAGGGAGAGGGAGAAGATGCTGTCCCAGCGAAGCACACTGTCAAGCTCACTGTTTCCTCAAGAATGTGCCATTGGTTATTAGAAGAAATTCCATGCATAGCTGGGATTGGTGAGATTTTTTAATCTAATTTGGCAGTTTGACCCAGGCCGTAGTCTACTGAAGTAAAGATAAGAGGCCCCACTTTCGAAGGGAAGAGAAAAAGACAATTCATGTGAATTTGTGAATTCTCTCTGTAGCCCCTTTCTCTTGAAGTCTTTTCCATCTCTGGCTCTTGTTTTCCCAGCATGGCCTCCAGAAAGTTTCCACCCAGTGGGGAGGTACGTCCTGCAGTATGGGTCACTGGGTTTGCGCTTCGGATAACTTTCCCCCACCTCTCTCGATACACACACTCTCACACACTCCACACTGCTCTCAGCCTCAAGGATGAAATACAGACAGCTTCACTATCAGCACGTGAATTATGAATGATTAATTCAAACAGCATGTTTGAGTAACAGGAAGTGTGTGACTGAGCACAGGTGTGTGTGTGTGTGTGTGTGTGTGTGTGTGTGTGTGTGTGTGTGTGTGTGTGTGCCTTTGACTTTAAAGAGATAAGAGTCATGGCAGAGGAAGGGAATGCAAAAAAAAAAATGTTTTGCATATATATATGACGCACATGCTTCCATTCATCAAACCTTTACATACACTACTGTTCAAAACTCAGTACGATTTTTTAAAAGAAAATAATACTTTTATTCAGCAAGGATGTGTTAAATTGATCAAAAGTGACAGTAAAGAGTTTTATATTGTTACCAAAAAAAACCAACAATTTCAAATAAATTTACTTTATATTCATTTATATTCATCATAGAATCTAGAACAACTGTTTTCAACACTGATAATAACAACAAATGTTTCCAAATCAGCAGATTAGAATGATTTCTGAAGGATCATGTAACACTGGAATAATGGCTGTTATTAAAGGTGCTCTAAGTGATGTCACGCATTGTTAGGCCAAAACATTTTTTGTCACATACAGCAAACATCTCCTCACTATCCGCTAGCTGCCTGTCGCCTGAACACACTGTAAAAAAACTCGGTCTCTGTAGTCGCCACAAGCTCCGAAAACGGCACTAAAAACAAACTGATGCAGCCTGGACCACGAATCATAATAAACATGCTCCAGCCAATAACCGACAAGAATGATTTTAAATGCGCGTTCATGACTGTTTCAGGAAGCACGGAGGGGAGGGGGAGGAGAAGGGAGGGTCTAGCTAGCCTCTGTTTTGTTTGACAACACTTCGAACGTCAACAGGAAGTTACTCCGCCCAGGATCGCTTAGAGCACCTTTAAATCCGATTTTCATCACAGGAATAAATTACATTTTAAAATACATTAAACTAGAAAAGAGTTATTTTAAATTGTAATCATATTTCACAATATTACTGTTTTTACTGTATTTTGATCAAATAATTGCAGCATTAGTGAGCTCAAGAGACTTCTTACCAACCCCTAACCTTTGAACGCTTGTGCACATTCCACATTATGATTTCACAGATATTTAGTGTTCAGAAAAAATATTTGAAACTCTATGTTAAACTAAATACATTTACATGCTGTTGTCTGAATATGTATACATGCTGGACGAAGCTGATCTACAATCACAATAACTGACTTTGCATTTTTCAGTCAGATTTAAGCTTTATATGACTTTTTAAAAAGAAAAATGATTGCTTTAGTTTGACTTAATTTGAAGTGCATGTATCCCTCTCTGTGTGTTTACCACTCACTGTAAACCGCAATAAATGCAAATACATAGGCCAACAAGATTAGACAGCAAGAATAATATTTTACTATGTAAATGTATTTTTGCATATTACAACTGTAGCACAAATGTTAATCTGCTATTTTTTAAATAGTATACAGTATTGTAAATAGCAAGTCATTTTGTAAAATTAGAGATATGGCGGTTCCACTTTCAAAGCTCTGTCATGGAAAAATAAATATTTCCACATGGATAACATCTCTGAAGAATGAGGGTCTTCGTGATGCTGAGGGTTTCTCCACACTCTGAGATCTATCATAGTCTAGCTGTAGTTTGCTTTGGAGGGCTTACAATGTATGGCTTCTCAAGAGCCATTGTTTACAGAAACACGCAGATAAAATGAACACGGGGTTCTGGTGGCCAGTTAAGGGTGTGTTACATGTTTGGTCTCAGTGTGAGCTGGAGCTGATGAATGTGAGTTTGTATGAATAGAGTAACAAGACACACTAGAGCAGAGTCCCATAGAGGGGGAGATAAGAGGAAGCACCTGGGGCCAGACAGAGAGTTGGCTGAGGAGAGGGCCCTTGTAAAAGAGAGAGACAGAACATACAGGAGAGCACTGAAATGTAGTTATCAGGATGTGAGGGAGTTATAAAGGGGGGAAAAATGGTTATAGGATCGCATAATTGGTCACTTTACTGTATACAAGTGTAATGATTTGTGAAAATCTTGAGTTTGTGATGAATTCGTTCATCTTCAGAACACAAATTAAGATATTTTTGAAGAAATCTGAGCGAGAGGTATCTGACTTGTCCATAGACAGCAATTTAACTGACACTTTCAAGGTCCAACGTGACTGCAGTGGCTCATATACCTCTTGTATTTCATCAAAAATATCTTAATTTGTGTTCCGAAGATGGACGAAGGTCTTACAGGTGTGGAACGACATGTTGGTGAGTAATTACTGACAGAATTTTTATTTTTGGGTGAACTAACCCTTTAATGCACAATTAAAATTTGCACAATTAAAATAATATACACATTCTGCTTAATATACATTACCATTGAAAAGTGTTCAGCAAGAATGCATTAAATTGTTAAAAAGGGACAGTAAAGACTTTTACACTGAAGATTTCTATTACTATTAAATGTGGTTCTTTTGAACTTTTTATTCATCAAAGCAGTAGCCTGTTTTGAAAATAAATGTTTATCTGAGCACCAAATCAGCTTTCACACCTGAGCGTTTGTTTCAGAACCTGGTGCGTTTTCTCCCTTGGCTCGACAATTGCGCTCGGATCCGCACCAAAACCTCCTGAACGACGTGGTCTCGACCTGATTGCAAACAAACTCTGGTGCGGTCCGCTTGTGGTGTGAAAGCAATCCGACCCAACAGACCAAACAATATCATACTATTTCATAATGGGAAATGTGTTATATGCAGCAGTGTCCGATTCTGTGAGTTATTACTGTTAGTATTACTATTATTTACTGCAGTTAAAAAACAAAGAGCACCTTTTCATCTTAAAATGTTTTGTAATCGTGCTTCTCTGTGCAAGAATGTGGTCCCGACGAAGCCTTGATTCCTGCTCTGCTGCATTATAACATTCGTATAGTATTTGCGTCTCGACACAGTTAGCACCTTAATTTAATACAAATGTAGTATATAAGTTAAAGGGTTAGTTCACCCAATATTGAAAATTCTGTCATTTATTACTTACCCTCATGCCGTTCCAGCCGCTCCGATGCTTCCTGAAGCAGTGTTTTCAAATCAGCCATCACTAAATAAGTTGTTATTTTGTTTTTTTTGGCACACCAAAAATATTCTCGTCGCTTTATAATATTAATATTGAATGACTGTACTCACATGAACTGATTTAAATATGTTTTTAGTAAATTAATGGATCTTGAGAGAGGAAATGTCATTGCTCCCTATGGAGGCCTCACGGAGCCATCTGATTTCAACTAAAATATCTTAATTTGTGTTCCGAAGATTAACGAATGTCTTACTTGTGTGGAACGGCATGAACATGAGTAATAAATGACAGAATTTTCATTTTTGGGTGAACTAACCCTTTAACAGTGGGAATGACGGCTACATTCGTATGGTGATTGCGTGTGTCTCAACAATTTAAAAAAAAGCCACAATAGGCTTATAAAGCGACCTTGTCAATAATCTAGATGGATGACGCAGAGGAAACTCTGACCATTAAGAGGACAGTTGTACACGCATGTGACTTGCATAAACACATTTTGGTACGCTTTGAAATATAGAGTACCTCAGGGATGACGTGTTTTTGTAGGCCAACCCGGAAGTTAGCGACGCACGGGTTCCCTCGATCAAAAGCCTATGCATTTTTCCCATAGACTTTTGGAAAATCGCAAAAAATAAGCTGTGTGTTTAACAAAGGGGTTATGACACTTACAGGTTTTGTCTATCAAGATAATCTTTACAAGTTAACACAACATTTATACATTTTGAAGCCTAAATAAAGTAGTCAGATATAAAAAGCTAACAGTATAGGCTATAAACGGACTACAGCACACCATGGTCGCGGATCAACGTCATCACCACCAAGCTTCCTCAAACTTTATTTAAAAAACAACTTTATTTAAAAACATGCTCGCTGATTATGATCTGCGCTGTGTATGAATACTTATCCACATTTTCACGAGAAATGCTGTCCAAATGTCCTGTTTGTCATGATGATGTCTAAAGTCCCCGCCAAAGGAAGTAGTCCGTTTTTAAGACACAATAAAGGTTTAAAAAATCACAAGCGGGTTATAACTGGTGTGTTTTATGTCAAGATCAAAACGTGAAAATATTTAGAGGCTTTGTTAACCACAGACCTTATTTCAGGCGATTTAGCAAAAACCCATTCAAAAAACCCATAGACTTCAGGGCGATGGAACCGGAAGTCCTAAAATGCTAACTCGCTTCAGTTTTGCCTACAAAAACACGTCATTCCTGATGTACTCCTTGTGAAAGCGAACTGAACCAAGAAGAAAAGACAACATTGTAACAAATGAAGTCTCTGTTTCGGAACAACGAAATCGATCTACAGGTGTGAAAACCTAGTATCGATGTTTTTGTCGATCCAATCACAAGTGGACTGCTCTAAATACAGGTGTAAACATGGTCTAAAACTTTCTGAGCTTGTCCAGAATGAAAAAATGATTTCTGTCAGATCTTACAGGACACTGAAGACTGGAGTAATAGCTGATGAAAAATTCAGCTTTACATCACAGGTATAAATTACATTTTTTCTTCAATATATTACAAAAAGAAAACAGTTGGAAAAACTGTAAAAAGAAAACTGTAATAATTTTTCAAAAAATTACTGTTTTTACAATATTTTTGATCAAATAAATGCAGTCTTGGTGAGCATAAGAGAGTTCTCTTTAAAAAACTAAAAAAAAAAATCTTACTGACCCTAAAACTTTGAACAGTACACATAATTTCTGCACAAAATGTGCAAAACACTTAAATTTATACCAACTGGAATGAATGTACAGAAGTCTTTAAAACGAGAAACAAAAATGGTATGATAAATAAACAATAAACGGGCAAACTCACAAGAGTTCACATTAAAGGAGACCCATCTGTCCAATGAAAGTGCTAATCAAAGGTACTATAAAAATGAATAAAGAGAACATCTCAGATTTATATAATCTAGAATTTCAAGGACAGTCTGTTCATGATCTGTCCCATTGTTCAGACAAGCTTAATAAATCCTCCACCAGGAAACCAACAGCATATTTCATTACTGGATATTGGCCTTGTAATAACAGTACAGCTGTTGTATCTCTCTGCATACCAGCACTGAAAACTTTTGAACAAGCTAACAGTTACTGTAATCCTCTGGTCCGGTTTGAGTCTGTAGGAATTGATCTAAATTGGGCCTCCCAACCTCTGACCCTGAGCATAGAGCTGAGAAAAGGGGCCTGGGTGTCTGTAACCGCAGCTGTGTTACATAAACACACCATAAACTAGCCTGTCTGTCACGGATGAGCCTGAAGATCCCATCACAGGCACTGCAGAGCCTCGCTTTGTACTTAAATACGGCCCTTTTTACCAACCTGATTAACTGCAAATGCAGTCTGAAAGCTAACTGTTAAGGCACTATAGGCTGATTCATGCCTCCTACTGCACATGCTCTTTAAAATCCAATCTGCATAGTGAGTTAGTGACCACACAGAATGTTAATTGACTCTTCAAAGACTCTCACTTTGCCATAATACTCTTGGAGTGAACTAACAAAACATGTATCAGGATATCACCATGCTTTTGGGTTAGTACCATGTGTTTTAGACATGTAATTCTTTGAAGTATCACTTAAATACCATAGTATGAAAACGGTAATAATTTTATATTATGGTATATATCAAAGTTCCATGGATTTACCATTCTTCCATTATAGTACTGCCTCAGTATTTTTTTCTTTTTCTAAGGGCCTCAGCATGTTCAGGGAATGTTTTGCTTTATTAATCCATCCCAGCTCCACCAGACCCCAGGAGAGATGGAGAGACATAGCGCAGTGCTGGCAGACAGCCAGGCAAATATCCAAAATAATAATCAGCAGATTTCAGCAACCTCCCTGCCTCTTCCCAGCCCCTTACCCCCACCTCTCGCACTTACTTTACCCTTTGTCTGTTTATAGACATAGATCTGATTTATACAAATATGTGCAGTGTATGGACGGATGTGTTGATTTATATAAGCGTTCACTGAACAGCATGGGAAATTAGTACACAGAAAATGGATAGAAAAGAACCACTTGTGCTGTGTCAGTGCTCAAGATTGGACCATTGATTTTCACATTACAGGACTGCCCGCATGCACAAACATGGCCAACTCATCTATTGTTCACCACCTCCTCCTGTGTGTGCAGATAATGCACCACCTAGCATCCTTTGCCCAGATCCTGATAATGTGTGAATGGAACAAAAGACACTATGTATGTGTATGCATATGATTAGGGGTGTAACGATACGCTCAGGTCACGATACGGTACGTATCTCGATACAGAGTTCACGATACGATACGTATCACGATATTTTGAACAAAATGAAACTGAAATTCAAACAAGATTTATTAAAAAAACATGAACAAATTTCAATAATTTTCCTTGTTGTACATACATGTTGTACATACAACATTTCAATAAAATAAATAAATATAAAATTTTAATAAAAACCTTCTGTATTCAAATTAACAGTTGAATAGGGCTGTCTGTCACTGAAAAAAAATGTTAAATTTAACATGAACTTAGAATTATGAACAGGGGCCGTTCACATATCGCGTCTAAAAACGCGTGGAAGGCGCGGCCGCACCGCTTCTCCTTCTTTCCAAAGCGCTTGCGCTCCCGTGGCGTCGGTCGTTGCTATGCAACCATGAACTGAGCTCTCCAAGAGGATCAGGATGTTTCTGCAAAGGATAAATGATTTCTAGCCCTTGCATTAGTTTTACTACGAGATATATTGATGGAGATAAGATATAAAAACCACCATGTACAGCTATGATCAGCTGTTCGGCTGAGCTTTTGATGTTTTGTTACGGAAAGGCCATAGCTGATCGGTTGATTCTTGTCACACGACCTGCGGTGCGCTGGCGGCATTCTGAGAAGTTGAGAATTGCATGCGCGTCGCGACCGCGTTGATCCCATTATGAGCGCGTCTGCCGCGCGGCTACATTTTTTATAATAATAACTGACTTGCACGCGGAAAAGACGCAATATGTGAACGGCCCCACAGAACTTCTTAAAGCAAAGCATCGCAAGCGTCTTTTGCTTTTCTGTGAGCACAGCTGTTCCTGTGCACTGCGGTGAAAGAAAGCCACGACTTTTCTCACGCGACCATGTATGAGACTGACATGAGAAACGTTTAAACCTGCTTGCAAGATTCAATGTGTGCCCGAAACACTTACTGAACTAGAGAGCTGATTGAGACACACCATCTACGATAAATCGTTACACCCCTAATACTTATAGTAATTTAAAAATGTGGTAGCATTGGATCTGGACAGGAAGGATAACTCTGGGAGTTGGAAGGGGTGTGTCGCGATTCTGCCTTCTCACATCGCGATACAGGTTCGTGGACCTGCGTATCGCGATTTCGATTTCATATCGCATATCGTTACAGCCCTACATATGATATGACTGTTTGTTCAACTATTCAGGTTAATGAATATACGTATAGAGGTTATACATACATATTGCATTGTGTACTGGTCCTTTACTCCATAAGATCATGTTCCTGCACAAAAAAAGTAAAGAATGTTGAAATGCTACAGTAAAAACGTTCAATGGTTAACTGTATGTTATTGTACTGTATACAGTACAATAACATTTTTACTATAAAATACTGTAAGTGAATTATAGTTTTTAAGAGTAAAAAGTATAAACGACCATACAATTTACAGTGAAAATTATACTCAACAAGAGTTGAACTTTATATTCACTAAAGAATTCTGACAAAAAAAATGCATCACGATTTCCACAAAAATGTAAGCAGAACAACTGATTTCAGCACTTTGAGCATCAAATCAGCGTATTAGAATGATTTCTGAAATATCATGTGACACTGAAGACTGGAGTAATGATGCTGAAAATTCAGCCTTGCCATCAAAGTAATAAATAAATAAATAAATAAATTACAATTTTAAAACATATTAAAACAGAAAACGAATATATATTAGTAAAATAATATATAAGTAGAAATATGAATCACCTTAAAGTGCCCCTATGCCTTTTTTAAGGTTCCTAATATTGTTTTGGGAGTCTCCTACAACAGATTTACATGCATGCAAGGTCAAAAAACACTTTCGTTTTCTCACAATGTACATTTAATTTCACCTGAGTTTTCAATCTTTTGTAAACGATTCGTTTGAAGCAGTTCAAAGAATCAGTCTCTCTAAACCCCTCCTTTACATGAGCTTACACTGCTCTGATTGGTCAGATGGCCCAATCCTTTGCACCCGCGCCCATTGCTATAACTGAATGACACACAGATGTATTTATTATGTCCATGGAATGACAGCTATCAAGATAGCATCAATTTTACCATATTAATTCGAGCCTGAGTCCGATGATAACACGTCTGAATTATTCGATCAACCAGAAACTGATTCGCAATCACGACTTAGTTTGCATTATTTATAAGACGTGATAGCAGCGTCATGTGCACTTTATGTAGTCCACTTGTGGGAACTGTATCAGAATGCCAAGCGAAGCTGAAAACCTCTAACATAAGATAAACATTTAGGCCAGATGTGTACAGACTTTTTCGTCATAACTATTAAAAAAAAAAAAAAAAAAAAGGCTATATCATGTTTGACATTACAAGGGGTGTTAACTGTTTACAGAGAGAATACTTCAACTGGACTAGCATCTTCACATCCTATTACAATACAAATAGAGCTCCACTCTACTGTAATAATAAAAACGCAGAGGGAAAAAAACTGTTTGTTTTGTGTAAAGTCAGACGTTAGCCGAGCACAAACGTGAATAGCTGATAATGCATCAGACTTTGTAAACAAAAGTCGTGCTCCATCCTTGAACATTACTCCAAGTAGCCTACAGACAAGCTGCATTAATCGACACATTTTTAGACAATATTGGACCCATAGCAGAACTACAGAAACGTAAGTTAGCCGGTTAGCATGAGACACAACATAACATACAAAACTAACAAATTTTGAACGCTAGAAAATATAAACATCAAATATTAATCATACTTACAGGTTGAGATTCAGATGAGCAAGCTGGTCCAAATAAACTGGGCATTGATCCATATTTTAAGCGTTTGTGAATCCTGCGTTAAACTGGAACACAACAAAAGATTGTAATGATGTGGTATTGTTGAAAAAAAATAATTTCCCATGACGTCTGCGCGCGCAATAAGTGGGCGGGCAATATGCTAATGTTTCATTGTGATGTCACAACGAAACAGCTTGGGATTCGTTTTACAAATGACTCGTTTAATTGACTCTGAGTCGACTCTTACTTTGGATTGACAATAACTTTATATACGTACTTATGCACTTTCAGATTTAAAACTTTGCAGGATGTTTTCATTCACTTAGAGCTGTTACACACTACATGAAAGGTAATTTTCAAATATCCATAATAGGGGCACTTTAAACCCTTGTGGTGGGTTGAAAATACTTTACCTAATTTAGTGTTCTGAGTAAAAAATGGCCTGCCTTTTAAATTGCTTGTAAATCTCTCATTATGCTATATTATCACTATATTATATGTTGCATTTCTATTTGGAACTGATTTATCATAGGCCTCACTGATTTGAGCTTCTGCACCTCAGGATTTGAGTGAAAAAAGTTCATTCACCTCAAAAAACTGAGGCACATAAGCTCAGATAAATCAGACCTATGATCAAACAGTTCCAAAAGGAAATACAAAATCTGTGCTAATTGAAAGAAAAAAAAACTACAACAACAACAACAACAAAACAAGTAGATAAAAACTGCATCCAATATTTAGAGATATAGCATAATGAGAGATTTATAAGCAATATTTGTAGGCCCGAAACCCCACCCCCCTCTCCAGGTCAAAAAGACCAAAACAGAATGTGAGGGTTAAAGGATATCAAAAGTCTCAGATTCAGAGTTTTCTCATTTTAATTTTCTACAGAAAAATGGATTACTATTCAATTTGTTCTCACATGTCAGCTTTATATTCCTCTATTTGTGTGAGTCCTGGACTTTCCCGCTCACATGGCAGATAGAGAAAGAATGCAGTATGTATGTGAATGAATGCGGTGATAGTACTGCTCCATCACTGTCTCTTTATCTCTAGAGCAGGCATGTTTATGAAAGACCGTGTGTCGCCTCTGGATGTTTCTGGCCTCAGTCATCCATATTAATGAAGAAGAGCTGCCCTGTTCAGCAGTTCTACTAAAGGGAATGGATTCTGGACATGGATATTCAGATTCTATACAGCCTAATGTGAAGACATAAAGTGCTTTACTGCAGATTTCAGAAAGAACATTATGTCAACCATGTAATCGCTGGGGATGAATAGGGCACAGCAATGCATAAAACATGTCATTCCTTCCATGCCTTAAAGCCACCATAACTCAAGATAGTGTAATTGTAGTGTTGTTAAGATTAAAATTGCACATAAAATGTGAGTGGCAGCCTATTAGGAAATTTCCGTACTTCCCAGTGGTAAACATGACATCAAGGTCATTCATGTGCAAATTTTTATCTAGGAAACTTTACTATAATTTAGATAGCACATAAAGACAGCACAAGTCTTCGGTTTCCTCTGTTCAGTTGTCCATTCTACGTTGTGTTATACCGGTTGTTCTGTTTCCTAGTTTTTTTAGTTTTTTGTTTTATAAACTTTGATTCTGCTGCGATTAGATCCTCTTCCTCGTCTTTGCTGCATCCTGTGTGACAGAAGAACATGTCAAAATCTGGTATAATTATATAGCTTTAATTTTTTTATTTCAGTACTTCAACTTAAACTACTCAGTTATATGTGTGTTTTATTTTATTTCAGCTTTATTTCAATTACAGTAACAATTTTTAATAGCCTGCTTTAATTTTAGTTAACAGTAACCACACTGATTCTTCTTGGGGAAAAAAAGGTAAATTTAATTATTCCGATTTTATTCTGATTTTTTCAGACTAATATTATAGTATCACAAAGTAACCTGGTTTCTAATATAGTGTCTTTTTGAAACTAAAATCTTGCTGTTGAATGGATGAACATGTCTCCTGATGATTCTCCTGATGTCTTACATGTGTAAAGAAAAAGGTCTGGAGTTCAGCATGTCATGCAGCTGTGTCAACATGACCAAAGAACCATGTAGAGCAGGGGTGTCCAAACTTGGTCTTGGAGGGCCACTGTCCTGCAGAGTTCAGCTCCAACTTACCAAAACACACCTGCCTGGAAGTTTCCTGTATGCCTAAAAACCTTGATTAGCTGGTTCAGGTGTGTTTAATTGGGGTTGGAGCTAAACTCCAAACAGGACAGTGGCCCTCCAGGAGCAGGATTGGTCATCCATGATGTAGAACAAACCAAATGTGGTTTTAATTAGCTTATATTTGCAATAGTTAGTTAACAAATGTTTTTTTTTCCCCTCTCTCTCTTCACTGTGCATATTATCTATTTTCAGCACTTTCAAAATCTGTGATTAATCATGATTAATTATTTTAATCAACTCACAGCACTTGTTTTTATGTTTAACTTGCACATTTTGATTATTGATGCACAAAGAAACATATTACAGAGTGTCTGTTTTGTTAATCCTCAGTTTACAAAGTTAAGATTACTGTGATAGTGTTTACCTGTTATAAACAGTAATTGTATTTTAATCATTTTCACTGCTCACCTGTATTTATGTGATCATGTGCGTTTAGAAGTTTAGAAGTGATTTATTTAAAATTTACCACATGTATTAAGCATTTAAGAAATTAGAATAAAATATAATTAGCGGTCCTCAGATTTGATTGGCTAAACACTGTTACAAAAATGCTGATGAAACGCCTTGTCGTACACCTTTGCTAATATGAAACCATTCTGGATTACCTTGTTCTGTTCAAAAGGTTGCTTCCATCAATCCATCGATGACTTCCACACATAATCAGAGTTTTCTTCCATTCGGGTAATTCTGTTGTTGTCACAAGATAGTGATCTTCTGCTGACAGGAGCATCATGCCAATCTGCTGCTGTTCAGAAGATTAGGTGGTTTGTCTTTGTTTGGTATCTCAACTGAGACCTGTCACTATGGGTGACCCTACCAGTAGTTGTGAAGTACCAGTGGCGTAGCTCCCAGCATCACTGATGCACACAAGCCCTCACAGCATGTCAAGGTGCAAACAAGGTGCCTAACAACCGCACAGAAAACATTGGAAAATGCATGTCACTGCACAAGAAACCATCCAAAATATCCTGACAACCATGAAGCAAAGCGCTAAAAATGGTTCAGAGCTGAGGGGCTCTTCACTGATGTCCACGTGGATTCGAGGAGCGAAGCTTCTGCTGTTTGTGGAGAAGCTCTCAGTGATTAGGATGCATCCATCAGGCTGCTCCATCTCCACCAGTGAAGGGCAGTTGAGTGTCTCCCACAGCCATTGCTTGATCGTCAGGCCCAGCTCAAGGCTGTAGGGACAGTGCCGAGCACAGCATGTCCTCATCATGGGCTCCGCCACAGATCGGTAGATGTCCTGGAAGCTCTGCACAGTGCAGCCGTGGATAAAGACAGGCTTTTTCAGCCTGATCTGATTACAGCTGCCAGCTGTGAAAGCTCACAGGGGTCTGGAATGGAAGAGACGCCCTCCACCAATCCCCTCAGGTGTGTGGGAAAAGCCCTGGTTCTTCTCATGCAACTTTGCTCCATGATGATGAATCAAGAATAACTTTCCAAATTGGACAAATTTATGAGATTTAGCAAATTGTACAGTTGCAAGAATAGGGCAGTTGTGTTGATTTCAAATATCAACTCACGCTGCCATACTGACATGTTGAGGCTTATTTAAATGTAAACAAAACTTGATCAACTGTAAGTCATTTAGAGCTCTGTTACATTTACTATGCTTCTCTATTATCATCATCATTTCATTTACACACATACAGTGGTGTGAAAAAGTCCTGGCCCCCTTCCTGATTTTTTTTTATTTTTTTTCCATGTTTGTCACACTTTAATGTTTCAGATCATCAAACAAATTTAATTATGAATCAAAAATAACACAAGTGAACATGCAGTTTTTAAATGAAGATTTTTATTATGAAGGGAAAACAAAAACCAAACCCACATGGCCCTGTGTGAAAAAATGCTTGCCCCCTAAACCTAATAACTGGTTGGGCCACCCTTAGCAGCAACAACTGCAATCAAGCGTTTGCGATAACTTGCAATGAGTCTGTTACAGTGCTTTGGAGGAATTTTGGCCCACTCGTCTTTGCAGAATTGTTGTAATTCAGCCACATTGGAGGGTTTTCGAGCATGAACCGCCTTTTTAAGGTCATGCCACAGCATCTCAATAGGATTGAGGTCAGGACTTTGACTAGGCCACTCCAAAGTCTTCATTTCGTTTTTCTTCAGCCATTCAGAGGTGGACTTGCTGGAGTGTTTTGGATCATTGTCTTGCTGCAGAACCCAAGTTTGCTTCAGCTTGAGGTCACGAACAGACGGCCGGACATTGTCCTTCAGGATTTTTTGGTAAACAGCAGAATTCATGGTTCCATTTATCACAGCAAGTCTTCATGGTCCTGAAGCAGCAAAACAGCCCCAGACCATCACACTACCACCACCATATTTTACTGTTGGTATGATGTTCTTTTTCTGAAATGCTGTGTTACTTTTACACCAGACGTAATGGGACACACACTTTCCAAAAAGTTCAACTTTTGTCTCGTCAGTCCACAGAGTACTTTCCCAAAAGTCTTGGGGATAGACAAATTGTACTTTAGCGGTTTATTCACATAAACATTGATGAAATATAACATATCTATAACATATCTTATATGGTCAACGGAAGCGCAAACGTGCGTGCATCACACGCAAAAACAAACCTCATTGGTTCTTGCGCGCACATTTGAGCTTCCGACACAGCCGTAATCATATGGATGTCTTTCAATAAATGGACATAAATGATGAGAGAATATTAAAAATATCTTTATTTGTTATCCAAAGATGAATGAATGATTTTCTAAATAAAAAATAAATTCAAAATAATACACCTTTTATGCATTTTTTTATGTAAATTTGAAAGATATATTTATTACATTTTGACCTGTTTCAAGATTAAGAAGCATCATTTTTTTGGGAGGGGGGTGAATTAAGTTATGCATTATACAACACTTTATGCAGTTAAAATTTGTTTAAAGTTTATGCAGTTAATAGATTAAATTTAAAATTCAGCTCCCAGTCATTAAGTGAGCAATAGGGAAAATATATTGTATACTGCATTTTACATATTCTACTTGACTAAACTACTTGAATGTGTGTATTTGCTATTTAAAGAAGTATGTTAAATGCAGTATACAATATATTTTTTTGTAAAAATGCAGTATACAAAATATATAAATTACTGTAAATTTTACAGTAAAATACTGGCAGCAGGGTTGCCAGCCAGTTACTGTAATTTTTACAGTAGTGTTTCTGTAATTTAATTTACAGAATTTTACTGTATTCTCGATTACAGTAAAATTCTGTAAATTAAATTACAGAAACACTACTGTAAAAATTACAGTAACTGGCTGGCAACCCTGCTGCCAGTATTTTACTGTAAAATTTACAGTAATTTTTTAACAGTGTTTTCTGTGAAAACTTACCACGATACGTATTAACAAATAACGTGTCCATGGCAACAGTAGAATTTTTTAACGGCAAAACCTGGGATGCTGTCGTTAAACACTTAGAGGTTTCCCTTACCTAAGTGAACAGTTTAAGAGATTATATGCAACACCCTTAAGTCATTCCCTTAGTTAAGGGGAAATCACGCCTTAAGTGTCATACTTAAGGGAAAAACTTAAGGTGCTTTATGCAACCGGGCACTGATCTATAAATGTGCAGTGGTGTCTGTTAAGGCCAGCATCACTGTTAAGAACTGTGCTATATTAACTGTTCATGAATGAATCTCTGTGTTAAATGAATCATTCACGTGAACAAATCATTCTTGCACTTGTATATTTTGTTCAATCAAGTCTCTTCCTTTTGAAGTGCACAACTGATTTGGTGTTTTTTTCCTGTGTCCACAGACTGACTAGCACATTCCATTTGCATTGGAGTGTGGCCTGTGAAGGAGCAATGCATTGGTTATGAATCTACTAAACAAACCTGTGTTTGGAGCCTGAATGAATCTTGTTTTTGAACGAATATACATTAGCACATACATGCTTGTTCAAATTTTATTTATTTATTTTTTCTATAATTTTCTTGTCCAGTAGTTAAATAAAGCAAAAACAACAGATCTGTTCATATTATTATTATTATTATTAATTAATTAATTCTGTTTTTAACCTGTGTCTTGATTTTGTTATTGCAGACACCAAAGTCTAAAATAAACTGTAGTTTGTGAGCAACTTGAAGAAGCTTGAATATGTGAACCAGAAACAGTGGCTGAAAAGAAGTAAACAAAGACCCAAACTGTAGGTTCTGGGAAGATTTATGTAGTGATCTTCAGTCATTAATAGTATTTCACATTTCTCTCATCATAAAAGGATATCAACAAATAATAAGTGTGCTAGCATGTCCTCTTTTTTATTTTTAATTTACTTATTTATATACTGTGTTGTGTTTTTGATGTATATTGTTTGTTAATCTGTGTGACCTTGTGAATTGCCCTTCGGGGATAAATAAAGTGTTTGAAATTGAAATTGAACTCAATATATACAGTATTTAATATCTGTGTCCACAAATCTTATTGGCTAATCCATAATAATGTGTAGGGCTGCAACTAACTATGATAAATTAATCTCTTATTAATTTATGTAATCTGATAAAAAAAAGGTGAACTTTATTTTCTATATTTTTTATTAAAAAAAAAACATAATAAAGGCCTTTAAAGCAAATCTAAATAGGCTATGCTGTGTGTCTGTGTGTGAGTTTCAGGTATATATATATATATATATATATATATATATATATATATATATATATATATATATATATATATATATATATATATATAAATAAAAACAAATTTAAATGTTTTTGTGAAAATTGAAATTTGTGAAAGTTATTCTAGCTCATTTTTTTGTGATAGCTAATTACAACTATATATTTTTATATACTTACTGTGACTAAAACTTAAACTAAAATGAAAACTAAAAATATAAAAATAAAATCTAATTAAGTTTAATGGTGTACAAATAATACTAAAATAACACTGGCAAGTATGAGCCCTACTGAAGATTTTGCCAAAACAGCCAATGTCATGACATGAGGGGAATAATATGGATTTTAAATGGTTAAGCAGGATTTCCAAACAAGGTGTCCATGAGATGCTTTCAATCTGATATTTGTATCGTCAAGCTTTCAATGTCACTCTTGGTCCAGAAGTGGTAAATCACCTTGGGGAATTTCCATTCGTTTAGAAAATGATTCTACCTCATGATTCCACTTGCACTGTTATGACACTGGCCATATTGTATTCATAGACTGCATTGAGCTGGTCTCTTCTTCTGTACCTCATGCTTTGCACTCCAAAAATATCTTTATTGTATATACGTATATATGTATTTTCATTTATTTATATACATTTGCTATTTGCACTTCTGGTTAGACGCTAACTGCATTCACTGGCTCTGTACTTGTACTCTACACAATGACAGTAAAGTTGAACCCAATATAATCTACAAGCTGCAGGCTGAGCCCAGCAATCCTTCATAAACACAGCCCAGATACACCGTCCTCCTCATGGGTCACAGGGAAAGTTTCATAACACAGTCATCTATATATTAGTCAGGAGAAAGGAGAGTGTTTAAACATTTCTGCTTCTGTGAAAACAATGTAGTAACTGAACAACGTGGCCTGGTTTCTTATTAACATTGTCCTGCTCAACAAATCAATTTAAGGACAGCCTGCAGTTATGAATTATTCACTCTACACTGGAATGTGCAAAAAAGGAAAAACATGGAAAATGTACTCCAAAAAAACAAGAGGGAGGGTGCCCTCCAGTGGTTTTGGGCTTTAAAACACACTGACAGGAGTGTCCTGACTTTTCTATAACTTTTCCTAAACATTTTCCAGGGTAAACCAGGTCATTCAGTAAGTTTTAGATTCTTGGAGGCTTGGGAATGAGTAAAAATATACGTTTACGTGCCACTGATTGTGTCCTTTCCTGCGTCTAGACTCCCTGTGAGGAAAACCTAGCTATTCTCTGCAAACCACAGACAGCTGTCTGCTTTTAGACCGGCCATAGAGACACAGCACTCCACCCTACAACAGGAAATAACTCTGTAATCTACTCAAACAAACAGCAGCAGCTCGCCACACTAGAGCTTAGCACTGCTGGGATATATTTAGAAAAATTATATGACATATATAAACAGTAGTTCTACAGTTACCATGAGAAAATGTAACACTTATATCTAACAATGCAGGCTGAGCGCAGAAAGGGAGACATTATAATTATACAACTGTCTAACAGCTAAACTGCTGGTTAGGACATTTATGAAAAAACAATTCGCTTGTTGTACATGTATGACAGTGAAGAGAGACATTCAGTCTGTTGTAAAAAGAGCACACATACAAAACCACAAACAAAAACTTTGGAGATACACAGTTTATTCAGTGTGCAGCATCAGTTCTGGTCTTGTCAAAAAGCAACACCATCAATCAAAGTAAGTACAAACAAACTAGAGCGCCAATTTGAGGCCAACACTTTGATAGAGGAATGAACTAACAGATGGGATGATTGATCTACAGCTGAAAAGTAGCAGAGGTCTGTGACATGGCGTTATAGAGGAATGTGTTGTTGAAAGGTACAAACTGGTGCGTGATGATTTTGATGGCTTCTTGAGCCGCTGATCCTGCAACAAAAGACAGACAATGGGCCCCTTTACAACTGGCATTACCATGTTGTTCATATCTGGATGGTTTCAGTTTGTCCAGATTAATATATCCAGCCTTCTCCTTGCCCATATCGACACAAATGGTTAAATTAATAAATAAGGTGAATTTCAAATTTATTTGGAGGAATAAATGTCACTACATAAGAAAGGATGATATGATTAAAAATTATGAAGACGGCGGTATGAATGCGATCGATTTTGACATTATGAATGGGGTTTTGAAATTGAAGTGGTTAAAATCCTTTATTCAAAATAGTCACTCTTTTTGGTTTTTTGTCCCCAATGCAATTTTTAGCAAACTGGGAGGAAAACATTTTTTTTTTTTTTTACGTTGTGACTTTGTGTGTACCGCCCTACCAGTTAAACTTTCAACCTTTCATCAGCATCGAAACTATTGTTTAAACATAACTTTACACCTCACAACCCTCCAGTTTGGAATAACAGAAATTTGGCAGAAAATCTGTATATTTGAGGAATGGAAATCCAAAGGGATTTGGGCGGTTGCCCATTTCTTAGATAATAATGGAAATCTGTTACTGTATAGAGAATTTTGTGAGAAATTCCAGCTGCAGTGCTCTGTTAATATTTACAATAGAATGGTTAGAGCTGTTCCAATTGTTGTAAGATTAATGGTTAGAGAAGACATTTTGTACTTGTAAGTCTCCCCAGAATTGAGGCAGCTCTCCTTAGAAGGTTGTGATTTTTGTGGCAAAAATGCACAAACAGCGTCAATTCATTTTACATGCTTATTATCCAAACCCTATTAAACGGGATTACATGCTTAAGGATTTTGATGCCTCTGAAATTAAAAAAAATAAGAAAAAATTATCTGTCTTTTCCCCTCCATCCTAAAGCTAAGGAGGTGAACTTCAAAATTTTAAATGAGATTTATCCTACCAATGAATATTTGAGATTGAATTTTAATTTTTATGTGAATAATTGTGTTTTTTTTGTGAAACAAATATTGAAAATTTAGAGCATGTGTTCTTTTGTTGTGATATGGTGCAACCTTTTTGGAGAGTTATGCAGAAATGGTTACAGAAATGCAAAAAGGGTTATGCAGAAGAGGTTGAACTCCCTCCCCTTACTGTAAAGATAATTAAGTTTGGTATTTGTCTGGAAAACAAAGAGTTTGATTTTGTTTCTAATTTTTTGTTAAGTTTTGGAAAGTTTTTCATTCATAAGTGCAGATGGTTTAATTCTAAACCTAACTTTAGCCAGTGGATGAATGAGGTTAAACTCTTGTGCAAATCTTTAAAATTGGTTAAAAACACGAAAGCCCTCAAGTTGATTTCTCTGTAGACACATATAAATTAATTTAAAAAGCCCCTTTTGATTTATCTAATTTATTTTTTTTAATTTTTCTTTTATAATTTTTTTTTTTTTTGTTATGTTAGTTTGTTTTATTGTGATCTCTGTTTGTTACTGGCTATGCTCAACCTATGGCTGATCATATGTTGTGCTATTCAGTGATTTGATTATGTACATTGTTTGTTTGTAAGTGGTTACATTAAAAAAATATATCTGGATGGTGTCTGGATATACAATACGACTCCCTATGTAATTGGATTGAGATAGCAGTGGAAACGTCATTTTCATAATACATTTAAGGTTGGGTTAACCAAACATTGTCAGTAATTGACCTCATTTTATGACTTTTTATGTTCACTATTTAAGAAAGATTCTGACAGTAAAAATTGCTATTTAGGATTTAGAAGTAAAATTAAATACATTTTTAAAACGCTCTCATGCTAATGGACAAGGACAGAGTTTGGGGAAAGCAACTAGAGAATCAAATGAATAATTCATGGGTTATTGTTTATGAAATCAGTTGACCAGATCATATGACCACAGTGTCTTTTTCTCACTATGACAGCAGAGAAGAAAACGCTGATATCACTTGGCTAGAAATTCATGAATCATATCATTGTCAGATAGAAATATATAGTCAGAAAATGTACAGAAAATGTATACAACTTATACAGAGTTACAGATAATGATTATTATCTGTTATCTATTAGCAGTAGAATATGGATAATAAAACCACATTACCATTTACATCTTCATCAAATGTGGTCAGAATTTGTCCCGGACCACCTACAAATGTGGTTCTATTGATCCGATCACCAAATTAACTCAAGATCAATGCATTTTTCAAATGCATTTACACCTGGCTTTTGCTATGGTTGAGTTGTCAGGTAATTAAAAATTAATATAATAATGCCAGTAGTAAAGATGGCCAATGAAAGAGGTCATATTTGCATTTGGAATATGATCTGCCTTTATACAAAAAAAACATATAGTAGAGAGGATCCCACAGTAAGCATTATGAGTGTATGATGAGGAGTGTTTTTGAAGGCTCCTATAAATACATAAAAACTCACCTCCCAGAAAAGCTGCGACAGTGTGTGGCTCAGCAGCTCCATAACGGCAGCTGGAAGATATGAAAACAACATTTACACTGTTACCATTTGATTATAAACAGAGGGACCAGGAAAACTGGAGAACGTCTCGGTTACATAGGTAACCCTCGTTCCCTGAAGGAGGGAATGGAGACGTATGTCAGACAGACCGACGAATAGGAATCTCACTAGAGAGGTCAATCTACTTTGAGCGTAACTAAAACGAGCCAATGCATATTGGCATGCAATCATATGCATCAGCTGCTGTGCCACACAGCGTTGCATCTTCAGGTTCACTACCTGGTCCCTGAAGGGAGTGGTAGGAACCTTGGGCACATAGCCAGGGGTCTCAGTACCACGTGGCCGTCACCCGGCCTGAACCCTAGGCATGATTCGTCGACCGAAATCGCCTGCAGGTCCCCTACCCTCTTGATGGAGGCCAATGCAACCAGCAGCAAAGTCTTCATAGACAGAATCTTTAAGTCTGCTGACCACAAGGGCTCAAAGGGAGCATTCTAGAGTGCTCGAAGCACCAGAGCAAGGTCCCAAGAGGGTATGGAGGGGGGTCGAGGAGGATTTAACGTCTAGTCCTCCTAAGAAACCCTTGCTGCGAGAAGGAAAGCACGACTCTGAATCAAACATCTTCGGGGGTCTTCTCGGCGAGAGGAGCATCACTCAACGAACAGGTTCCACTTCAAGGCGTAAGCACGTCTCATAGACGGTGTACGTGCCGAAGTGATGGTGTTAAGTACCTCAAGGGGTAAGTCACCTAGAACCTCCGCATCCCGTCCAGGGACCAGACATGGAGTTTCCAGAGGTCTGGACGCAGGTGCCAAAGAGTGCCCCATCTCAGAGGAAAGTGCCAGGGAAGGGCTGTCACGAGGAGCGCGAGTTCCGGGAGCCAGGTCTGGTTGGGCCAATAGGATGCAACTAGCAGGACCTGCTCCTCGTCCTCCCTGACTTTGCACAAGGTCTGTGCAAGTAGGCTCACTGGGGGAAAAGCATATTTGTCCCCGAGGCCAGCTGTGTGTCAGTGCATCTGTACTAAGTGTTCCCTCGGACAGGGAGTAAAACAGCTGGCAGTGAGAGGTTTCTGGCGAGGCAAACAGGTCTACCTGAACCTCTCAGAACTCTCTCCAAATCAGCTGGACCACCTGGGGGTGGAGTCGCCACTCTCCCAGCAGCGCAGGTCATGAGAGCTTGTTGGCAACACGGTTGAGCACACCAGGAATATGAATGGTGTGAAGCGCCTCAGATGCTTCTGACTCCAAAGGAGGAGATGGCAGGCGAGTTGCGACATGTGACGGGAGCGTAGACCACCTTGACGGTTGATGAGGCAGTTGATGTGCCAATGTAGTTGGGGGCCCGTCCACACCCCTGACAGCGTCACTCTCATTTCCAGAGCATAACAGCTCTCTCTCCGATGCAGCAATCGACATCTGACCCTCAGCTTGAGCCCAGAATGAAATTCTAGGTTCCACTATGAGAAGGACCAGCAGTCCAATCGAGAAGCTGCAGAGCTTGCAATGCGCTAGAGAGGGAGGGACCATAGGGGGTTGGTTCCCCGAAGGAGAACCCTCAACCTCAAGTCACCCAAGCTATTTCACCAAAGTAGACCTCTTCTAGTGCACCAGAGAGGGAGCTACAATGGAGAATAGGCAAGGAGACCGCGCATCTAGAGCGCCGAGAGAGCACTGGGTTGCCGTGACAACTCGTGCTGCAGTCAGACAGCTCGACAGCACACAGAGGAGTGAGAGGTTTGCTCTCGCTGATCTCCACGGTCTCCCAGAGTGTCGGGCAGAGTCGTGACCGGCATGTCAACGTGATCATGTTCTTGTACGAAAACATGAAGCACCCACGAACAGTTTCAGCATGCTATGCCCAGACATGTGAAACAGTGATCGTGGCCGTCAGTGAGAACAGGAAACGACCGCATCCAGAAACACACAAATAGAAAGTCATCTTTAAAAAGATGCAAGCTCTACTTGTGGAAGCTCTTTTAGGGACTTTACTCTTTTAAAAGTGCTGAAGCACGCAGGGGAACGGCCACTGCGACACATATAGGGATTGTGTGCAGCCTGTCGTGTGCTCTCCTCTCTTTGAAGGTGCTCACTCTTACTAGCCGTAAAAACGGCTTTTCAGCACTCAAAATCGCACCGTACCGGCTGTGAGAACAGCCTTCTGACGCTGTCAAAACAGCTATTTGTTTTGGCAAACGAAACAATAATAATAGAAAATAAATAGACAGAAATAAACAGAAAATAAAAAGAATACTTCGACCCCGCTGTTGTGCTGTACACCCGCACTCGAAAAACAACCAAAAGGCTCGACTCGTTTTCTAGCAGACACTTGCTTTCAGAGAACAGGAACAAACACCGTTCGGCTCTGAAGCGAAAAGCTGAAGATGTAACGCACCTGTTACTCGTTAAATATCCACGCTGCGTGGCAGAGCAGCTGATGCATATGACTGCATGCCAATATGCATTGGCTCATTTTAGTTACGCTCGAACTAGCAAGATTCCTATTCGTCAGTCTGTCCGACGTACGTCGAACGTGACCGACTGAATGGGAACCAAATTATCAATATTACAAAACAAATTTTTATAAAAATATTTAGTTTGTACTGCTTTAAACCAAAGGGGCTTAGCTCTGAGCTTAAACTTACAACTCATGGATGTAGTCATCTTTCACATTGATGTTCAGACCGTACTCCTGTAGAAGACTGTTTACACACAGCTTGAGTTTGTTAATGTCTTCCTCCACCTGGTAATTGTAGACACCTGAGAAAAATATTATACCCTATAATATCAGAGTGACAGAGTTCATATATATATTTTTTTTTTGGAAAGACGTCTCTTATGCTCACCAGTGCTGGATTTATTTGATCAAAAATTCAGTAAAAATATTGTGAAATATAATTACAATTTAAAATAACTTTTTTTAAAAGGCAATTTATTCCTGTGATGAAAAAGATAACATTTCTTATTATCATCATCAATGTTCAAAACAGCTGTGCTTCTTAATATTTTTGTGGAAAAAGTGATACTTTTTTCAGGATTATTTGATAAACAGAAAATTCTAAAGAACAGCATTTATTTGAAATAGAAAACAGAATTTTTTTTAGTCCACTTTCAAATAAAATGTTCCTGATAGTTTACTCACCCTCATGTCACCCAAGATGTCCATGTCCTTCTTTCTTCAGTCGAAAAGAAATTAAGGCTTTTGATGAAAACATTCCAGGATTATTCTCCTTATAGTGGACTTCAATGGACTCCACTGTTGAACATCCAAATGTCAGTTTCAGTGCAGCTTCAACTTACGGAACGAACGCGGTGCCAGTTCCGTTTTTTCCGTAAGTAGAATAGGGAAGGCGAAGGACATACAGCGTAAGCTTTTTGAAGAATACGGAAAGCGGAAGCACTTGCAAGGCGATAATTTGTGTTTATAAAGCATTTACAGTTGTATTTTTTTAGAAAATGACAGATCGTTTTACTTTACCCTTATTCCTTGTCTGTTATCGTTTAAAGCCCTTTGAAGTTGCACTGAAACTGACATTTGGACCTTCAACAGTGGAATCCATTGAAGTCCATTATATGGAGAAAAATCCTGGAATGTTTTCATCAAAAACCTTAATTTCTTTGCCACTGAAGAAAGAAAGATATGAACAACTTGGATGACATGGGGGTGAGTAAATTATCAGGAAATTTTCATTCAGAAGTGAACTAATCCTTTAATGCAGCCTTTCTGAATAACAGTAAAACTTTCTTATGGTACCATAGTACCATGTTCCAAAAAAAAGTTGAGTTTATCATACAAAAATGCTTAAGGATTTAAACAATAAGGGATTTAAATGCTTGAGAAATATTTTTAACACTACACTGTGGTTAAGGTTTTCTTAAATTATTTTTATTTTTTTTGCCCATTTTAATAACTCTTCTGACCTGGGTAACGGGAGTGTTGCTGATAGAAGCGATCGACTGAGCGGAGCATGAGGTACAGAACCATCTCACTGTCCGTGCTGTCCATACAGGATGCTATAGAAACAGAAACAACTGCTTAAATACACACAGCAACACCCAAAAATGGATGTACACAACAATGAACCATTATATTCTGTTAGTAAATCCATCTAAACAATCCTGTACAGTGACCATAACATTTACAAAACTGAAATAAACCACAGGCAGGCAGAGAACTAGCCCCCTAATAGTCGACTAACCATTAGTCAACCAAAATTTAATTAGTCGGTTAGTCACAGAAAAAAAAAAAAAAAAAAAAAACACCCTGTGGGGTAGTCTGTGAAGGACAGATCATTAATGGCGGGTCCTGGTGGTAATTACATTATGCCGGGCAGGAAATCCAAAAATTCACTGATCATCCATTGACCTCAAATATGGCTTATCATTTGAAACATGTAAGTAACAACTTTACATGGCTGCTAATGTTAACCTACATAAATGTGCGCTATTATATATTCAAGTGTGTGGAAACTAAAGTATAGCCCACTTACTGCATGACATGGAGCCGCCAACGCGATCACTTGCATTTTTTTCTGATAACAGCGGAAACAACTTAAAACCTTACTGGTCATACAGATAAGAGTAATACATCATTTGAAACTGAAGTGTATACTTTTATTTGTGTACACTCACAATAACAAGAAAATGTTGTGCCTTTGTAAAATAAAGAAAACAAACAGGATGCGCTTTCTGCCGTCTCAATCTCCGTGAACTGAAGCGCGTCACAAAAATGAACCAAAACTTAGCGCATTGGTTACTTGCCTCACAGACATGAGAAACCTATCTATAGAAAGCTTGGAATGTCTACTTTTAAATTAACCAATTCAAACCAAAAAGAAATACTCTCCGTTTACGTAATCCATATGAAAGCTGCATTTCTCTCTATTGGCGCGTTCACTATACTGCGGAGATGGCGATGCAGTCTGTCTCAGAAAACACTCGTTTATTAATAGATAATTAAAATGTCTTTTTTTTGATAAAAATTTTTTGCTGGTGTTTTGCGGCAAGCTTTATGTATACACTTGAGCATGGAATAGGCTATATTACGCCAATATATATTAAACGCTCATTATGGTTTAGTATTTTCCTCAGTATACATTTAAGTAATTATAGGGGTTATGAACTGTATTTTTTTATTATTTCATAGTGTTTCCTGAGGTGAACTTATAATGTTAGTATGAGTTTTTCCATCAAAAATTGTCATAATTTAGAAATAAAAGGCTATTTTTCTACCCTGCTTTTAGCCCTCTGGTCTGAATGCTCTGTTTGAAGAGGTGCGTCTGCTGTGAGACTTCAGTATAAACACCCACTGCTGTGATTTGCTGACATCTTTGCATATGAAATAAGTCTTACATGTGGAACTGGTGGTGCCAGGCAGTTAGGGATTGAACCCCCACTGTGAAAACTTTACCACGGTTTTACTATTAGGGCCTAAAGCTGTCACGTTTAACTAATCATAAAAAGTGTTGATTATAGCACTATATTTAGGTTTACTCCCATCACATAAAAGCTTGCAGCAATGAGCATTGTAGACGATGACAGCCAGCCTGTTGTTTTGATGGCAGTGGTCATATCATTGGAACAGTGATCATGTCAATTCTGCACTCACACAAATGCTTCTATCATTATTAACATTGCAAACACGGTGTAAATAAAGTTAGAGACTCATAATGGAATTTTTTGCAAGAGTCCAGATAAACTCATGCTATGTGATCGGCAGCTTCAGCCTTTATAAAGAGAGTGTTCTTTGATCACTTTCTGTATATAATTTAATCACAATTTAAAAACGCAAAAATACTCAGTACATATCAAGCGATCTGTAATAACAGACAAAGCAAAAGTGAATATGTAATAAAATAGTTACTCACACTTGTGCACAGCTTTGTCTTTTAGTTTCAATTTTGCTCAAAATGCCTTGTTTGTAAATGACTCCGCGGTAAAGTGAACAAAGGATCAAGTTCTTACTGACACGGTCTGGAACTTCATTAAAAAAAAAAAAGAAGTAGTTCATCCACTCTTTCTTAATGCTGGAATCAGAAAGAAGGCAATGCAAAGACTGTGTTTTTCCACAAGCGTCTTGTTGTCTTCGGAGCCATCTTTATCGTTTAGTTTCTGTGTAGACTAGGGGTGCAACGGTTCAAATTGCTCACGGTTCGGTTCGTATCACAGTTTTAGTGTCACGGTTTTGGTACGGTTCGGTATGTGCTATGTTTAGGGAAAACAGGACTACTGTCAAATAAAAATAAAGAAAATATGAACAAACAATCAAACTACAAGCAACATCACAAATAAGTACAATAAAGCAAATATTCAAATAAAATAAACAGTGCTTTTCAGGTTTTTCAGGTATCTAACAGTAGTTTTCAGGTACAGAAAATTGATAAAGTAATCAAATATAAAATAACACTGCATATTATCTTTCCTGTATAAAATAAATAAAGATTAATCATTAATGAAGTTACAAAAACTATTCAGTCAAGAGCAGTGAGTGATTTCTTTGTTATTTGTTGTTTGATTTTAACATTAAAAACAGGCAGCAGGAATAGTTATTTTTCCCCTTTAAGACATGCACGATTCAGTACTGTTACACATGCGCTGTTTTTCTCGACTAATGGTGCGTTCAAGTCCTCCTGGGAAGTTCGTATTTACGAGGTGGGAAGTCGTGTGTACGACGGTAGGTCGGTAAGTCACTTTCGTCGGAGTATGATGGCGGTGTGCCTTCTCTAAATTAATTACACAAAATAACAACACTTCTGCTTCTAGAAAATGTAGAGCAAAGAATGTGCATTAGCTGTATGTTGCTTTTTTAAGTTTTTAATTAATTTATGAAGCCATTGTAAACTTTATTGTTACATAGCCTATTACATTTTTACATTGTGATGCTATCGTATTTTTGCTGGTTAATCATCTTACTTCGTTGTAAATAGAAAAGCCTGACAATGTCACTGCTAAATACCTGTAAGTATTGTGGTATTTCACTATGTTTCTGACTGACACGCCCCCAACTCGTACAGATCGGAGCTTAAAGAAAATTACAAGCTTCCCACTGGTATTTACGACATTGTGGTGGCGTTCATGTCCGTTCTGCTGGTAAATACGATCTTTCCGACATGACTTGAACGCACCATAATATACGTTCACTTAAGACATAATCGACTATGTTTGCTAGGATACTCGCCAAGACGGGCATGTTGACATAATTTTTGAATGAATTTGTCCGCTGAAGCGCAAGACTTGAAAGAGAACTCAGTATTTGCGCGCTGACAGAAAAAAAGCGTGTGCGCGCTTCGGATGAGCGCACACAAATCTTCTCACAGCGCGCGCGAGTTCTTATTCGCGTCTTGTTCTTGAAGTTTTCAATCAGCAAGGCTTAAATGAGTTTAGTTTAAACACAGATAGCATCGTGTGCTGTTCAGGTCTCACCTGCGCTCGCGCGCTATCAACACCCGGGTGATGACGGCGTAAATGACTGGACATTAGAGCAGACGGCACTCGCAGTTAACAGTTTACAAAGAGTGACTGTTTTGTCCACGCTTTTTGATTATCGTTGTTGTAACGTTTTGCGCATCCATCGACTGAAATATACATTATCTGAACTCTGTCTGTCTGTTTTCCACGTTGCTAATTTAAACAAACCATATTAACCAAAAGATGCGTCGTCATTCGAGATGGACCGCGGTGCAAGTGCGTACCGAACCGTAAGTGGAGAACCGTACGGTTCGATTTTTTACCGAGAACCGTTGCACCCCTAGCTAGTGTAGACCTACATTTGCCTCTCTCGTTATTTACCTACTATGCGTGAATTGGTGGGCGGGGCTAAACAGGCAGTGATGCAGAAGCAGACGTTTTTCTTCTTCTGCAGAGGCGGTGCTTAGCCACACTATTAAGTCATAAAGTGCACATTCCAGAACCTGTCATTTAAGCAGACTGGCTTCAATATAAGCTGTTTTTAGACTAACAAGAAAGTTTTGATCTCTGAAACTTACAGGATGTTTTTATAGTACAATGATCTATCATATGTCAAAAGATTTCTCAGTTCATGACCCCTTCAAATTAATACAAACATTGCGATTAGCT
Organism: Megalobrama amblycephala; assembly: GCF_018812025.1. Lineage (NCBI taxonomy): Eukaryota > Metazoa > Chordata > Actinopteri > Cypriniformes > Xenocyprididae > Megalobrama > Megalobrama amblycephala. The sequence goes on from NC_063046.1 coordinate 23,285,061, forward strand.
GACTAATGGCTTAAATGAACAAAAAATTAGTCGACTAAAAAAAATCTTTAGTCGGTGGCAGCCCTACAGAAAACCGTAGAGAAAACATACTGATTTCATCCTTATTGAAAGTGTCCACACTGTATTCTTCAGCCAGAGATCTGCAGCGCACCACTCGGAGGAAAGCTGCGTTCTTACCTGTGGGACACAAAACACCAAACAACATAGGCATTGCCCAAGAAAGGATTAGTTCACTTTAGTTTGGACACGTCAGGATATTTATTAATAGAACTGCGATTGTGTTCATCAGAAAGAAGAAAGTCATATACACCTAGGATGGCTTGAGGGTGAGTAAATCTCGGGGTAATTTTCATTTTAAAGTGAACTAATCCTTTAATAATATGTGAAGAAAGTTTCCTGTTACCATTCCCAACGGTGGGAAAAATAAAGCATTTAAAAACATAAATAAATAAAAAAGTGATTAATAAAACAATATATTGTCAGCACAAAATTCATAGTCATATCACTGTTGAGCTGGAGAAAGTTATTTGCCATCCAGCCTTTAATGTTGGAATATCTAGTTTCATAACAATGCCTAAAAACAGAAAACATTCTCATCTGAGAGCAGATTATGGAAATATGCATTCTGTACTCACAGAAGAGTTTGATTTCCTGTTCAGAGATGCTTTCTGGAGTCTTTGAAATAAACAGATAGTTCAGATCATTAGTGTTAATGTGTAAATACAATTAGATAACCAGCAGTTATTACACAAATGTATATTGATTATGTGAATACCTTGCCAACTGATTGTAGAAGCGTTTCAACATGTTTGGACACAACTGCTGCGTCCTTCATGGCTTTGTCTCTGTAGCTGAAATTTAAAGTGTCAAACAAATACCAGTTTACCAAAAACACAGTAAGCAGGAATTATCTGAAGCCAACAGATCATTTTTGCTCTGATATAGCAATCACCTGACCAGTATCAACTGTTTGTCAATTTACAATAGCAGGCAAATTTCACAAACACATTACTACTAATAAGAAGCTTCCTGACTCACTGTGATTTGAAAGCTGAATACCTACACGTTTTGTAACTTGATGAATTTGTCTGAATCAGCAATCATGTCTGGGATGGTTCCTCGCACAGGGAGGTTTCCGTTCCCCTCGTTCCGAACAAAGTCCCGCACTCCATGTGCCATCACCCAGAAGGATGCGCTCTATCATAAGACAAATTAAAGCTGTTGGGCATGCATAAACTGACATTATTGAAAATCATACATAACACTGATTGATGTTTTTTCACCAGGAGAGAGAAATATATTTACTCTTTAAATTTGGAAACCTGCAGCAGTTTTTGGCAGCATGTGACTATGTATTTACAGAAAGGGGCACATAAAAAAAAAAGTGATAAAAATAAATTCTCTACATGTCAGAAGAAAATGTATCCACATAATTAACTTATTTTTCTACCAGAAGTAAGTTAATTTCTGTGAATGCATGAGACCTCTGAATTAATTTATCCACTATTTGTAAATAAGCAGAAGAATAACAAATTGTAAAACTGTGTGATGTTCAACCATATACATATGCAGAATTTTCAGATCGATTTGAGCTTCAAATGCATTTAAATGTTTGAACTTTTGCAGCTAGACCGTATGCCACCACCTAACCAGATGTGATGTATTCTAATCAAAACTATGAGCACAAGGTGAGAATTACCAATATTTTTTGCACTAAAACATTAGGCTATTCTTTAAATGGTTAATTTTCACCCAAAAATGTCCACCCTCATGTCGTTCCACACCCGTAAGACCTTCGTTCATCTTCTGAACACAAATATTTTTGATGAAATCTGAGAGGTATATGACTCGTCCGTACAGTCAATATAATCAACACTTAAAAGGTCCAGAAAGGTACTAAAGACATTGTTAAAACAGTCGACGGGACTGCAGTGGTTCAACCTTAATTTCATGAAGTGACGAGAATACTTTTTGTGCGCTAAAACAAAACCAAAATAACGACTTTATTCAACAATATCTTCTCTTCTGTGTCATTATCTTTATGCAGATGAATGAAGGTCTTACGGGTGTGGAACGACATGAGGGTGAGTAATAAATGACAAATATCATTTTTGGGTGAACTAACCCTTTTAAAACAATTTCTGTAAAATGGGTAGTAATTAATAATTATGCCTGGAATATTTATTTTATAATTATTACATTAGAAATCCAACTTTGTATTCCTTTCAAATAATATTGATGGTCATTTATTTTGTGTGGATATATTCATGCATTCATTATTCATTCATTTTACCATGGTGAATCAGGGGAAGGTAACAGCTGCTTCGTTTGAAAGTTCGGATTACCACTAGGAGTGAAATGCAGCAATCATATGCGAATGCTGGAGAAAGGCGGCTTAAGGCCCCAATATACTTCAAACAAAATCGAAGAACAAACTGATGTGGTGTCATTTCGAACAAAATCTGGCCAAAACAAAGTTTGTTTAGAATTTGTTTTGGGAGTTCAAAACGGCTTGTCAAAGCGCACCCTCAGGACAAGTTCGCTCCAGCTGCAAAACACCTTCGTACTTCCATGGGTCTGTGACGATAACATAATAGGAGGTGTCAGCTGAGGCTCCGCCTTCTTTCACGTGGAACTCTACTCTGACTCATTTCATCTGTTGAGTCCGTCGTGGTAAGATCTCCGTGGGTGAAAACATGAAAACACTGGATAGCAGCTTTATAGTGGAAAATGAAGTTGTGCTTCTGATGAAATGGCACTGACAGTGTTTTTCATGTTTGATACTGTAAAGCTGCTTGCTTTTAAGCAATCTATTGAATAAAATGCCATATAAATAAACGTGACGTGACTTTACTGGAGTGCTACTTTGCAGAGCTCGTGCCAACATACCAATGTTGTTATGATCAGATGCTTTTCTTATGCTTTCTATAAAAAATGCTTGCTGTTTTCTCATTTTTGTTGTTTATTTTGTTACTGAGAGGAAAGCACGTAGCAAATTTTTTACATATTCATCTAAACACCACATTCAGCAGTCATTGCTCACGTATTTTGAAATTTGTTTTACCCCTAAAGGAAGAACGAAAACAAACTTTGCCTTGAGTATATCGGGGCCTTTAGGAGTGGTTTTGCATATCCCTACTAACCTGTGAGGTAATGTTTTCACACTGTTCAGCATTAAAAATGTCCTCCGTTGCACTGGAGACCTACCACAGTTGGACAAAGATCAATACAAATCAGATGTAAGGAACACAAACTCTTACTACAGCTCTTCAAATGTGAGGAGCTCTACCTTGGTGGGGTTCAGAGCAGTGTTCACATTCTTGATCGCCTCCTCAAAGTTCTCTTCATCTTCAGGTGTTCCGTTCTCATTCTTTAGAATTCCTGAGAAAACACAGAAATTAAGGAAAACCCACAACAAATGAGACCTGAGCTGAAAGAAAAATTAAATGATAACATGGCAAATCTCTGCTATGACAAATTAAATTACCTTCTCTAATGAGTTGTCTAAAAGCTTCCTTCTCCTTATAATTCTTCGGTAACTGAGAGTTGTGCTGGATAAAAATAAGTCAATAAATAAATAAATAAATAAATAATTTTTTGAGAAGGTCTGATATTTAGGAGGTCTCATGGTAAGAAAGCTTATATATATTTAATTTTATAAAATTACCTCACTATACCACTTTTCCAAGTATTTGGCAACCACAATGATCCATGGCGTATGACTGTGATCCTAAAACAAAATAAAGATAAAGATTAAACTTCTATCAATTTTAAATACATGCAAACCCACATACAATAGAAAGACAACATTCTGTCATCATCTTTAATCTGACCTTCTTCTCCATGTTGTCCAGATCATAGGACTCTATGTGGTGTTTGAGCTCTGTGAACGGCTGGTCTAGTCTCAGGTCCTCTAAGGCATTATCTGGATGAGACTCGACCACTATAGTGAGAGAAACAGACAGACCCTTTTAACATAATTATTGATAAATGTTAGGGATGTACAAAATTACTTTAAATAAATTCATGTTTTTATTGCCAATCAATTAGTCTCTCAAAACACATATTTTGCTTCAGCAAACTATGATTATTACCTGTGTGCTCCTTCACAATCAGCCTCATGTAACCAATGAGTCCATATGTTCTACATACAAGGAATGGCACACCAGCCTCCCATAACACAGCGGCCAGCCTCAAACATGTGCTGTCAAAATAAATAACATGTTAATATAAGCTGATCTGAAAAACAAGCATCTACAACCCCTTAAATTTGAGCATACGTCTCTTTTATTTAACAAGCCTATTTGATAATGCATTTAAAAGAAGCGCATGAAAATAATAAAGGAACAATATATTCAGATTTGCGTTTTGGCGGCAATACCTTTCTGGAAGCTGGACGCCAATTACCAGACTAAATCTGTGAAAAAACTCAGGGTCGTTGTCCAAAAGCGTATCGGGACTCTGAAGACCAAAAAAATAGATAAAAAAATGAAAAGACACACTACCTCTCAAAGTTTTGGACACACTTGCCTGAATTTATGTGACTCACGATCTTAAATCTGTTTTAATATAAAAGCTTATGATTAAATGCTTGCAATTAGTTTCATTAAAAAAAAAAAAAAAAAAAAAAAAATGCACCTATGTACACTACTGTTCAAACCATTTGGGACTTTTGAACTTTGAACTGTTTGAAATGCTTAAAAGACTAAAAGTTCAGTCGTTCATCAGTGGACCACTCCCAGCAAGAGGAACAAATAGATTTACACGGTTGCTTGGACTTAACACATGGCTGCAAAAAACCTGCAACTTAAAAGGACTGAACTTCATCGACAACTTCAATCTGTTCTGGAGTCAGAGACAATTGTTCACTCATGATGACCTGCACCCAAACAAACTGGGCTCAAGAATGCTAAAGGACAATATCTACTTCTGCCTCCATCATCCTTCAGCAGTGTGTGCAAATCCACTCAACCTGAATGGCACAAACACACCTGGACAGAGTACAACTGACCACAGGACTTCACTTCAGCAGCTGAATGGACATGCGGTTGACACTTCCCACAAGGTCAATGATAACACCATGCAGCCACAACAACCACTGCTCACGGACACAATCCTAACTGAGCCCTGCCCACAGAGCTCACCAAGAGACAGTGACGTGTTAGAACTGCTCCAAGATTCAGCACCCAAGGACGACTTTCAGGAAAACAGCCAGGGAAGCCAGGACAGCATATTACAGCCTCCGGTAACACCAGAGCAACAGCCCCTCTCACCGGACACGTTATCCCTCTCTCCAGCATCCCCTCTTCTGTGCTTTTCAGAGAAAATGGAGGAACTGGTGTGCGCTGGAACCAAACTCTCCCACTCTTTTGCTGCGAACCCCCAGATATCAACAAAAAAGCGTCAAGCCCCGAAACCACCAAAGCCTGTGGGCCCAGCTCGGCCACCCCCTCCTCCTGCGAGAGCTCTTCGGCCCCTGCCACAACGCCAGGGCCCTCACCCTCCTCCATCTGTTCTAGGTGAATCAAAAACAACCGATAACAGCTCTCAGTGATGTGTGTCGGGTCCCCGCTATGATAACAGTGACTTTATCAATTGTTTACAGAACAAGCGGGAACCCAGTGTGCCTGTAGCTTTCTCTATTTCTGTTTTATTACGTTATAGAAAGCCTAAGGCCTTTTCAAACCGTTTGGCAAACCCATTTAATCTGCTACCTATTACACGTCAAACTAAGATTACTGTAGAGACAGAAAGTAAGACTGTTAAGTTAGCACTTTTAAACATCCGCTCACTTAAAAATAAATCACTTCTAGTCAATGACTTAATAACCACAAACAACCTAGATTTTATGCTTCTAAATGAAACATGGCTTGAAGATAGCTGCAGTGCAACAATCCTGAATGAAACAGCCCCTCCTAACTTTACTTTTATGAGTGTCTGCAGAGCTGTTACGAGAGGTGGAGGTGTTGCTGCTCTATTTAAAGATGTCTATCAATGCAAGCAAGTGTCATTTGGGGATTACTTGTCTTTCGAATATTTAGGTATTGTGTTAAAAGGTGCTCCTCGCATTCTACTTATAGTTATTTACAGGCCTCCAAAATACTCTCCAGCCTTTGTGGAGGATTTTACAGAACTGTTATCAGCAATTTCCTCAGAATTTGACTGTTTTGTTATTACTGGGGACTTTAACATCCACATAGAAAATGCAGAATCCAATATGGCAAAAGAAATCATAACTGTTCTGAATACTTTTGATCTGACTCAGCATGTAAATGGACCTACACACAATCGTGGACACACTCTAGATTTAATTATTAGTAAGGGTCTAAACATTTCATCCATTGTCATTAAGGATGTAGCGCTATCTGATCATTTCTGTATTTTCTTTGAAATATTGATCTGTCCGACTGTTGAAGCTAGATCTGTCTCGGGCAAAAAGCGATGCTTAAATGAGAATACTAGTGCACTGTTTATGAAGGCTATATCTTTAACACCAAGCATATCTGCAGACTCTGTTGATTTTCTCCTTGATTCTTTTAACTCAAAAGTACAGAATGTTATTGATAACATTGCTCATGTGAAAGTCAGGAAGAAAAGTGGCAGACAAAAAGCACCGTGGAGAAACTCAACAGCAGTGCAAAATATGAAAAGACAATGCAGAAAAGCTGAGCGCATGTGGCGAAAGACAAAACTTGAAATTCATTATAACATCTATAAAGATATTCTTCATGCTTTCAATGTGGAATTAGGCAAAGCTAGACAGACCTTCTTCTCAAATATAATAAACAGAAACTTAAACAACACCCGCACTCTTTTTGCTACTGTAGAGAGACTAACAAACCCCCCAAGTCAGATTCCTAGTGAAATGCTCTCAGACAGCAAATGTTGTGAGTTTGCTTCCTTCTTCTCTGAGAAAATTAATAATATCAGAAAGGCGATCAGCACATCCTTGAGCTGCACTGGGGTAAAACAGATCAGATCACAACCTCAGAAAGTAGCTATTATGTCTGATTTCGAAGCAATTGATGGTAAAATTTTGGAAGAAACAGTACAGCACCTTAAAACATCAACCTGTGCCCTTGACACACTTCCCACATCTTTTTTCAAAAGAGTGTTTAACTGTTTAGAAGCAGATCTCCTAGAAGTGGTAAATGCCTCACTTCTCTCTGGGACTTTTCCAAAATCCCTGAAAACTGCAGTTGTTAAGCCCCTCCTGAAAAAGAGCAATCTGGATAACACCATATTGAGCAACTACAGGCCAATCTCAAATCTTCCTTTCATAGGCAAGATAATTGAAAAAGTTGTTTTCAATCAGCTGAACAAATTCTTAAGCTTGAATGGATACTTTGACAACTTTCAATCTGGTTTCCGACCGCATCACAGCACAGAGACAGCACTCATAAAGATAACAAATGATATTCGCCTAAACACAGATTCAGGTAAATTATCAGTGCTGGTTCTACTCGACCTCAGTGCTGCGTTTGACACTGTTGATCACAACATACTTCTTGACAGGCTCGAAAACTGGGTTGGGCTTTCTGGGATGGTCCTTAAATGGTTCAGGTCATACTTAGAAGGGAGAGGTTATTATGTGAGTATCGGTGACTATAAGTCTGAGTGGACATCCATGACATGCGGAGTCCCTCAAGGTTCAATACTTGCACCCCTCCTGTTCAACCTATATATGCTGCCACTGAGTCAAATAATGAGAAAGAACCAAATTGCATATCACAGCTATGCAGATGACACCCAGATTTACCTAGCCCTCTCACCTAACGACTACAGCCCCATTGACTCCCTGTGCCAATGCATTGATGAAATTAAAAATTGGATGTGCCTAAACTTCCTTCAGTTAAACAAAGACAAAACTGAAGTCATTGCTTTTGGAAACAAAGACGAAGTTCTCAAAGTGAACACGTACCTTCACTCTAGGGGTCAAACAACTAAAAATCAAGTCAGGAATCTTGGTGTGATTCTGGAGTCAGACCTGAGTTTCAGTAGCCATGTAAAGACAATAACTAAATCAGCATATTATCATCTTAAAAATATTGCAAGAATTAGATGCTTTGTCTCCAGTCAAGACTTAGAGAAACTTGTTCATGCTTTCATCACCAGCAGGGTGGATTACTGTAATGGGCTCCTCACTGGCCTTCCCAAAAAGACCATAAGACAACTGCAGCTCGTACAGAACGCTGCTGCCAGGATACTGAGCAGAACCCGAAAACATGAACACATCACACCAGTCCTCAAGTCCTTGCACTGGCTTCCAGTTGCATTTAGAATTGATTTTAAAGTACTGTTACTCGTTTATAAATCACTCAATGGCCTAGGACCTCAATACATTGCAGATATGCTCATAGAATATAAACCTAACAGATCACTCAGATCATCAGGATCAACACACTTAAAAATACCAAGGGTTCACTCAAAGCAGGGAGAGTCTGCTTTTAGCTGTTACGCCAGCCGCAGCTGGAACCAGCTTCCAGAAGAGATCAGGTGTGCTCCTACAGTAGCCACATTCAAATCCAGACTCAAAACACATCTTTTTATCTATGCATTTGCTGGTTGAGAACTGTGCTATGTCCGTACTGTTTGCACTTTATTTTATACGTATTATCTTTTTATTCTTTAAATTCCTTTTCCTGTTTTTATTTCATTTTAATGTATTTTATATCTTTTATGTATCATCTTGATTCTGACTTTTAAAGCATTTTAAATATTGCGGTAAAATTCTCTGTTTTTACTGTTATTTCTATTCCTTATGTTCTATTTTTATTATTATTCTTTATGTAAAGCACTTTGAATTACCATTGTGTATGAAATGTGCTATACAAATAAAATTGCCTTGCCTTGCCTTGCCTTGCCTTGGGATCAATATGAGTTTTTAAGTTTTATTGAAAGAAGTCTCTTACACTTACCAAGTTATTTATTTGACCATAAATACAATAAAACACTGACATGGTAAAATAGAACAGTATTTATTAAACTTTTTGTAACATTATAAATGTTTTTACTTTCACTTTTTATCATTTTAATGCAACCTTGCTGGTCTTAACTATTCATTTCTGCCACAAAGTATTAACTTCTGAATAAAAGTATAAAATCTTATTGACCCCAAACCATAATCTTGGGAAAGGGTGGAAACCTTGAACAATTTAAAATAAGGTTGTTTTGATTTGTTTAACATTTCAATCACAATTATTATACTTTCAGTTTCATAGTTTTGAGCAAGTGTGTCCAAACTTTTAATTGGTTGTGTATAGCAGATACTAAGCCATTAAATTACACATCATAATACTGATAGTTGACTGCTCGATTGACTCTTTATAGTTTAATGCCATGCCAGCTACAGTTTTCTTTGATAAAACAAATATCTAAAATTAAATATGGTTTTAATACTGATAGCAAAACCACAATACGTTTTATGACATTAACACTGACCTCTTCGACAAAGTTTCCAGACACATCACTGTTGAGCTCCTGCAGCAGTTCAGTAGCAGCCTGAGCCCTGTTCTGCAAAATAAGCACAACATCATTCAGAATATGTCACACAAGATTTGGAAAGTATTTTTTTAATTCACACACACGCCCACACCCGTCTGCTTACCTTCCCAATACTGCTGTTGCTGAGAAAAAAGCTGCAGAAAAGATCAAAGCATGACCATGTCTGCAGAAGCAATCTGCTACATTTATCCATATATAACACTGTATTTCTTAAGCTTAAAATCTAGATTATCATGAAACCAAGAGAATGATTATGAAGCCAATAAATTTACTTGTTTCCAACATCCTCCCCTGACACTTTGTGTCCATCAACTATGGTAAATGCACCGATTCCTAAGAAAAAGAGCAGAAAATATCATGTAAACACAATAATCCATACAGATTCTCAGTGTCATGATTTGAAGTGCACAATGAGAAACACTGATACCTGGCAGCACAAGGTTCTTGAGTATTTCAGTGCCAGATGCAGTGGCGTTGATGAGACACACATGGGCATTTTCAAGTGCTTCCTGTCCATGGTCCCCCCACAACCTGACACAAACATATAACAACCACTCAATGACCAGTGTATAGCTATAATAACATAATCTGGGGAATGCATGCATCTAATGGTTTCTGACCAGCTAGGTTATTATCAGGCTATGGAGTTAGACTGATTATGATGTTGCTGTAGTGTATTAAATTAAAGCATGATACATCGGACATGATATTAAAGCTCTTGCCATGACCCATGGGCCTCTATGTATGTCAACGTTAGTACGAAAGGCTAAACTAATGCCGAAAAAAGAATCACTGTGCATGCATATGCTGTATTATTCTGTGGTTTAAAAAACAGACTGATATATACCTGAGCTGCCGATCATACTTCTGCTCTTTGATCGTTTTGAGGGCTGTCATGGTCCTCTGTCTCTGTCTGTGACGGATTGATCCAACCGGCACGCCGCTGTTTCACTATCTTGAGATCGTCAGTCGCAGATTCGATGCAGACAGACATGTTCTTCTTCTGTTTGACCAGGAGGTGGAGCTACTGCGCCGTTTGAAAAAGAGAATGATATCGCAGCTCTTTTGATTTTCGTCCCTTTTGGGAACTTCTAACATTAAGTGTTTTTCCCCCTTTCTTCACAAGAATTTGTTCATAACTACGTGGAAAGGACCGCAGAACTTCAGAGTAGGCCTAACCTATCAATGTTTTACAAAATTAGGCTTGTCTTCATTCTAATTGTTTATGAATGACTGATTGACAAAAAAGTGTCTCAATTTACATTATTTACACAAAAACAAAAAGCACTATGTTGTATATCCCTTGACCCTCTTGCTAAGAATCTCTATAATTACTAAGAAGGCCTATACGGATGTTTCAGTAGCAACTTATGTGTTATCTCCAAGAGAGCAATCATACATTTGTGTTTTGTTTTATTTTATTCATTTTCTTAAATTTGTTTTTATAATCATTTAAAATCATTGGCCATTCAAGTAGTTTGTCATTTGATTTTTACCATTTATCATTCACTATACCATTGTTTATGTTTTTATAGCCTTTTATTTCCCTGCTCCTGCAATGCTTGCTATTGTTGTTTAATCTTATGATTGTTGGGTTTCATTGAATGTGGAATGTTTGTCTTCACAAGAGATAAGAGGGATATTGATGTCGAAACCCCCCCCCCCCCCATCAAATTGACGTCAATTTTTTTACATCAATTTGACGTCCACACACTGATGTCCAATTGATGTTGAAAAAAAAAGTCAAACTGACGTCAAAAACTTGACATCCATTTGACGTCCACACACTGATGTCCAATTGATGTCGAAGATAAAACATCAAATTGATGTCAATTTTTTTATGTCAATTTGACGTCCACACACTGATGTCCAATTGATGTCGAAACCCCCCCCATCAAATTGACGTAATAATACATCAAATTGACATAAATTTTTTGATGTCAATTTGACGTCCACACACTGATGTCCAATTGATGTCGAAAAAAAACCCCCATCAAATTGACGTACATTTTTTGACGTCAATTTGACGTCCACACACTGATGTCCAATTGATGTTGAAAATAATACATCAAATTGACGTAAATTTTTTAATGTCAATTTGACTTCCACACACTGATGTCCAATTGATGTAGAAAAAAAGCATCAAATTGACATAATTTTTTTGATGTCAATTTGACGTCCACACACTGATGTCCAATTGATGTTGAAAAAAAAAAGTCAAACTGACGTCAAAAACTTGACATCCATTTGACATTCACACACTGATGTCCAATTGATGTCGAAAAAACCATCAAATTGACGTCAATTTTATTATGTCAATTTGACGTCCACACACTGATGTCCAATTGATGTCGAAAAAACCATCAAATTGACGTCAATTTTATTATGTCAATTTGATGTCCACACACTGATGTCCAATTGATGTTGAAAATAAAACATCAAATTGACGTAAATTTTTTGACGTCAATTTGACGTCCACACACTGATGTCCAATTGATGTCGAAAAAACACCCCCCATCAAATTGACGTACATTTTTTTGACGTCAATTTGACGTCCACACACTGATGTCCAATTGATGTCGAAGATAAAACATCAAATTGATGTCAATTTTTTTATGTCAATTTGACGTCCACACACTGATGTCCAATTGATGTCGAAACCCCCCCCCCATCAAATTGACGTACATTTTTTTACGTCAATTTGACGTCCACACACTGATGTCCAATTGATGTCGAAAATAAAACATCAAATTGACGTACATTTTTTGACGTCAATTTGACGTCCACACACTGATGTCCAATTGATGTCGAAAAAACCCCCCCATCAAATTGACGTACATTTTTTGACGTCAATTTGACGTCCACACACTGATGTCCAATTGATGTTGAAAATAATACATCAAATTGACGTAAATTTTTTAATGTCAATTTGACTTCCACACACTGATGTCCAATTGATGTAGAAAAAAAGCATCAAATTGACATAAATTTTTTGATGTCAATTTGACGTCCACACACTGATGTCCAATTGATGTTGAAAAAAAAAGTCAAACTGACGTCAAAAACTTGACATCCATTTGACATTCACACACTGATGTCCAATTGATGTCGAAAAAACCATCAAATTGACGTCAATTTTATTATGTCAATTTGATGTCCACACACTGATGTCCAATTGATGTTGAAAATAAAACATCAAATTGACGTAAATTTTTTGACGTCAATTTGACGTCCACACACTGATGTCCAATTGATGTAGAAAAAAAACCCCATCAAATTGACGTCAATTTTTTTGACGTCAATTTGACGTCCACACACTGATGTCCAATTGATGTCGAAGATAAAACATCAAATTGATGTCAATTTTTTAATGTCAATTTGACGTCCACACACTGATGTCCAATTGATGTCGAAACCCCCCCCATCAAATTGACGTACATTTTTTGACGTCAATTTGACGTCCACACACTGATGTCCAATTGATGTCGAAAATAAAACATCAAATTGATGTCAATTTTATTATGTCAATTTGACTTCCACACACTGATGTCCAATTGATGTAGAAAAAAAGCATCAAATTGACATAAATTTTTTGATGTCAATTTGACTTCCACACACTGATGTCCAATTGATGTAGAAAAAAACCATCAAATTGACGTCAATTTTATTATGTCAATTTGACGTCCACACACTGATGTCCAATTGATGTCGAAAAAACCATCAAATTGACGTCAATTTTATTATGTCAATTTGATGTCCACACACTGATGTCCAATTGATGTTGAAAATAAAACATCAAATTGACGTAAATTTTTTGACGTCAATTTGACGTCCACACACTGATGTCCAATTGATGTCGAAAAAACCCCCCATCAAATTGACGTACATTTTTTTGACGTCAATTTGACGTCCACACACTGATGTCCAATTGATGTCGAAGATAAAACATCAAATTGATGTCAATTTTTTATGTCAATTTGACGTCCACACACTGATGTCCAATTGATGTCGAAACCCCCCCATCAAATTGACGTACATTTTTTTACGTCAATTTGACGTCCACACACTGATGTCCAATTGATGTCGAAAATAAAACATCAAATTGACGTACATTTTTTTACGTCAATTTGACGTCCACACACTGATGTCCAATTGATGTCGAAACCCCCCCCCATCAAATTGACGTACATTTTTTTACGTCAATTTGACGTCCACACACTGATGTCCAATTGATGTCGAAAATAAAACATCAAATTGATGTCAATTTTATTATGTCAATTTGACTTCCACACACTGATGTCCAATTGATGTAGAAAAAAAGCATCAAATTGACATAAATTTTTTGATGTCAATTTGACTTCCACACACTGATGTCCAATTGATGTAGAAAAAAACCATCAAATTGACGTCAATTTTATTATGTCAATTTGACGTCCACACACTGATGTCCAATTGATGTCGAAAAAACCATCAAATTGACGTCAATTTTATTATGTCAATTTGATGTCCACACACTGATGTCCAATTGATGTTGAAAATAAAACATCAAATTGACGTAAATTTTTTGACGTCAATTTGACGTCCACACACTGATGTCCAATTGATGTCGAAAAAACCCCCCCATCAAATTGACGTACATTTTTTTGACGTCAATTTGACGTCCACACACTGATGTCCAATTGATGTTGAAAATAAAACATCAAATTGATGTCAATTTTATTATGTCAATTTGACTTCCACACACTGATGTCCAATTGATGTAGAAAAAAAGCATCAAATTGACATAAATTTTTTGATGTCAATTTGACTTCCACACACTGATGTCCAATTGATGTAGAAAAAAAGCATCAAATTGATGTCAATATTTTGATGTCAATTTGACTTCCACACACTGATGTCCAATTTATGTGGAAAATAAAACATCAAATTGATGTCAATTTTATTATGTCAATTTGACTTCCACACACTGATGTCCAATTGATGTCGAAAATAAAACATCAAATTGACGTACATTTTTTGACGTCAATTTGACGTCCACACACTGATGTCCAATTGATGTCGAAAAAACCCCCCATCAAATTGACGTACATTTTTTGACGTCAATTTGACGTCCACACACTGATGTCCAATTGATGTTGAAAATAATACATCAAATTGACGTAAATTTTTTAATGTCAATTTGACTTCCACACACTGATGTCCAATTGATGTAGAAAAAAAGCATCAAATTGACATAAATTTTTTGATGTCAATTTGACGTCCACACACTGATGTCCAATTGATGTTGAAAAAAAAAAGTCAAACTGACGTCAAAAACTTGACATCCATTTGACATTCACACACTGATGTCCAATTGATGTCGAAAAAAACATCAAATTGACGTCAATTTTATTATGTCAATTTGATGTCCACACACTGATGTCCAATTGATGTTGAAAAAAAAAAGTCAAACTGACGTCAAAAACTTGACATCCATTTGACATTCACACACTGATGTCCAATTGATGTTGAAAATAAAACATCAAATTGACGTAAATTTTTTTATGTCAATTTGACGTCCACACACTGATGTCCAATTGATGTCGAAACCCCCCCATCAAATTGACGTACATTTTTTTACGTCAATTTGACGTCCACACACTGATGTCCAATTGATGTCGAAAATAAAACATCAAATTGACGTACATTTTTTTACGTCAATTTGACGTCCACACACTGATGTCCAATTGATGTCGAAACCCCCCCCATCAAATTGACGTACATTTTTTTACGTCAATTTGACGTCCACACACTGATGTCCAATTGATGTCGAAAAAAAACATCAAATTGATGTCAATTTTATTATGTCAATTTGACTTCCACACACTGATGTCCAATTGATGTAGAAAAAAAGCATCAAATTGACATAAATTTTTTGATGTCAATTTGACTTCCACACACTGATGTCCAATTGATGTAGAAAAAAACCATCAAATTGACGTCAATTTTATTATGTCAATTTGACGTCCACACACTGATGTCCAATTGATGTCGAAAAAAACCATCAAATTGACGTCAATTTTATTATGTCAATTTGATGTCCACACACTGATGTCCAATTGATGTTGAAAATAAAACATCAAATTGACGTAAATTTTTTGACGTCAATTTGACGTCCACACACTGATGTCCAATTGATGTCGAAAAAAACCCCCCATCAAATTGACGTACATTTTTTTGACGTCAATTTGACGTCCACACACTGATGTCCAATTGATGTTGAAAATAAAACATCAAATTGATGTCAATTTTATTATGTCAATTTGACTTCCACACACTGATGTCCAATTGATGTAGAAAAAAAGCATCAAATTGACATAAATTTTTTGATGTCAATTTGACTTCCACACACTGATGTCCAATTGATGTAGAAAAAAAGCATCAAATTGATGTCAATATTTTGATGTCAATTTGACTTCCACACACTGATGTCCAATTTATGTGGAAAATAAAACATCAAATTGATGTCAATTTTATTATGTCAATTTGACTTCCACACACTGATGTCCAATTGATGTCGAAAATAAAACATCAAATTGACGTACATTTTTTGACGTCAATTTGACGTCCACACACTGATGTCCAATTGATGTCGAAAAAACCCCCCCCATCAAATTGACGTACATTTTTTGACGTCAATTTGACGTCCACACACTGATGTCCAATTGATGTTGAAAATAATACATCAAATTGACGTAAATTTTTTAATGTCAATTTGACTTCCACACACTGATGTCCAATTGATGTAGAAAAAAAGCATCAAATTGACATAAATTTTTTGATGTCAATTTGACGTCCACACACTGATGTCCAATTGATGTTGAAAAAAAAAAGTCAAACTGACGTCAAAAACTTGACATCCATTTGACATTCACACACTGATGTCCAATTGATGTTGAAAATAAAACATCAAATTGACGTAAATTTTTTGACGTCAATTTGACGTCCACACACTGATGTCCAATTGATGTAGAAAAAAAACCCCCATCAAATTGACGTCAATTTTTTTGACGTCAATTTGACGTCCACACACTGATGTCCAATTGATGTCGAAGATAAAACATCAAATTGATGTCAATTTTTTAATGTCAATTTGACGTCCACACACTGATGTCCAATTGATGTCGAAACCCCCCCTCATCAAATTGACGTACATTTTTTGACGTCAATTTGACGTCCACACACTGATGTCCAATTGATGTCGAAAATAAAACATCAAATTGATGTCAATTTTATTATGTCAATTTGACGTCCACACACTGATGTCCAATTGATGTAGAAAAAAAACCCCCATCAAATTGACGTCAATTTTTTTGACGTCAATTTGACGTCCACACACTGATGTCCAATTGATGTCGAAGATAAAACATCAAATTGATGTCAATTTTTTAATGTCAATTTGACGTCCACACACTGATGTCCAATTGATGTCGAAACCCCCCCTCATCAAATTGACGTACATTTTTTGACGTCAATTTGACGTCCACACACTGATGTCCAATTGATGTCGAAAATAAAACATCAAATTGATGTCAATTTTATTATGTCAATTTGACTTCCACACACTGATGTCCAATTGATGTAGAAAAAAAGCATCAAATTGACATAAATTTTTTGATGTCAATTTGACTTCCACACACTGATGTCCAATTGATGTAGAAAAAAAGCATCAAATTGATGTCAATATTTTGATGTCAATTTGACTTCCACACACTGATGTCCAATTTATGTGGAAAATAAAACATCATATTGACGTCAATTTTTTTATGTCAATTTGACGTCCACACACTGATGTCCAATTGATGTCGAAACCCCCCTCATCAAATTGACGTACATTTTTTGACGTCAATTTGACGTCCACACACTGATGTCCAATTGATGTCGAAAATAAAACATAAAATTGATAAAATTGACGTCCACACACTACATTTTTTGACATTTTTTGATGTCAATTTGACGTCCACACACTGATGTTCAATCAAGGTTTAAAGGGATGTTGTTGTGAAGAAGTCTGGAATATGCTCGAAGTCTGAACATTGATACATATGCATCTCAGATTATTTAACAAACCCTGCTCATAATATTATAATTATTACTTCCTCTTCTGCTTCTGCTCTTCTCTGGCTTTCTCTTTCTCAGACTGATAGAAGACAGCTAATACAGTTTTGGGTATCAGAAAAAAACACAGATTTTGGAATGGTTTTGGGTACCAGACGAGATTTGCTACATGTTGACAGGTTTTGGATACCAGACAAAACCGATATCTTCTTACAGCATCTGGCGTCTTGGGTTGGATCTAATATTTCTGATGTGGACACTTGATCTAACAACCCTGAGAGAGCCAAAAATATATATGGAGAGAAGAAAAACAGTCTCATCCTGGCCATCTTCTCTCCACTTCAAGTCCTCAGAGGAACTAACCTCACATCATCATGACAGCTTCGTACCTGATGACAAAAAACATCAGACTGGCATGATCCAGCAATATATATTTTTTTAATTATATCTCAATTAATAATTTAATTTATCATACAGCAGTAAATTTGTTTCTCATAGTTCCCAGGGATTGCATGAACACATTGGTTTTAATGCAATGCAAGTTACTTTGGATTAAAGCTGCCAAATGAATCATAGTGCAATGCCATACTGTTATAACATACATCATTTAAACATGTAGAACATACAGTATACAACATCTGCAGCTTCACTGACTGCTCTGTTATTCCTATTCATAATATTTCTTGTTGCACTGTTTTGTTGTTCTTGTACAACTCTGTAATGTACCTGTGCCATGCCTAGGTTTTAAGTATAGCCATTTTGGTGTTATTAATTTTGGAAATTACAGTTCTAGAGTCAAGCTAAGTCTCTCAGACAGCAGCTCTGACTCAAACACATATTGCATCAAATTCAGTCATTGTTTTGTAGTAACACTAGCATGCTGTTAAAGCAAAGTGTAAATGTCTCATCACAGTGCACGTTTTGCTGGCATTGAAATTTTTATTGCTGTCACAGCTGTTTTCACATGTGGCTAACTTACTATTTTGACATATGTCCTCATCTCTCACTAGAATCTATTATTTGACTGAGTTGTTGCAGTATTTCAAGAACTTTTAGGTGTAGATTGTTTTAACACTGTATATTAACTGTTTTTAAAAAGACAATATATATATATGAAAAAGTAGTCCAAAAGTCAGTGAAGAGCCTTAAAAAGGTTCAGAAGCTCAGAATGTCAAACAGTGGCTTAAACTGTTGTTGCATGCTTTGTGATTAATTAAAGAGAGACTAATAAAACTACAGACATTGCTTTACAAGTCAGAGTGAAGTCTCTTGACTTTGCTTTTAACTCACATATAATCATCAGCCTCATGTTACTGTTGCTTAGTAGTATTTGTGCATTTAAAACCTTTTTGTAACTTTAATAGTTATCACACATATATAATAAATCACATAACAAATAATATATGGGAATTGTTTACAAAAATAAATATTCTGGGATAGCCTGAATGTATATATGGACTCCATGACAAAACTACTCAACACTGGTTATAGCTTCACGCACTGTTCACTTATGATTTTGACCCATTCTTCCAGTATAATCTGCCCCATGTTGTACAGGTTTGGTGTCATGCACTTTAAATTTTAAACAGGTTATCAAGTAGACAGTGATCAGATCTATGAATAGGTGCATTCACCCTGAGCCACTTAATGATCATAATAGCTGTGAGGTTTTATTCAGGCAATGCATACTCAAGTTATTCACAGGTAGAAGTCATTTGTGAGGTAATTTTCTGTTAAAGGTGCCGTAGAACGTCTTTTTAAAAGATGTAATATAAGTCTAAGGTGTCCCCTGAATGTGTCTGTGAAGTTTCAGCTCAAAATATCCCATAGATTTTTTTTATTCATTTTTTTTAACTGCCTATTTTGGGGCATCATTAAATATGCGCCAATTCAGCCTGCGGCCCCTTTAATTCTCGTGCTCTCGCTTGCCTTAAACAGCATAAACAAAGTTCACACAGCTAATATAACCCTCAAAATGGATCTTTACAAAGTGTTTGTCATGCAGCATGTCTAATCGCGTAAGTACGGTATTTATTTGGATGTTTACATTTGATTCTGAATGAGTTTGATAGTGCTCTGTGGCTAAAGCTAACATTACACACTGTTAGAGAGATTTATAAAGAATGAAGTTGTGTTTATGAATTATACAGACTGCAAGTGTTTAAAAAAATGAAAATAACGACAGCCTTGTCTCCGTGAATACAGTAAGAAATGATGGTAACTTTAACCACATTTAACAGTACATCAGCAACGTGCTAACGAAACATTTAGAAAGCCAATTTACAAATATCACTAAAAATATCATGATATCATGGATCATGTCAGTTATTATTGCTCCATCTGCCATTTTTCGCTGTTGTCCTTGCTTGCTTACCTAGTCTGATGATTCAGCTGTGCACATCCAGACGTCCTGCCCTTGTGTAATGCCTTGAACATGGGCTGGCATATGCAAATATTGGGGGCGTACATATTAATGATCCCGACTGTTACGTAACAGTCAGTGTTATGTTGAGATTTGCCTGTTCTTCTGAGGTCTTTTAAACAAATGAGATTTATATAAGAAGGAGGAAACAACAGTGTTTGAGACTCACTGTATGTCATTTCCATGTACTGAACTCTTGTTATTTAACTATGCCAAGGTAAATTCAATTTTTAATTCTAGGGCACCTTTAATTGCTTTTGATTTATGCAAACCTATAGCTTATGCACCAGAGAATTGCAACCTATATAAACAACATTTTTTTGTTTTATGTGTAATTAATTACATGCTTAAAATGTATTTTGATTTGTTAATATTATAATAGTCACTGATAATAGTCAAATGTTAACTGTAAACGCAATACAGTCAGACATTCTGTAAAAATGACTGCTGTCTTTCATTTTTTCCTTTTCAGCATCAAACAATAAAAAATATAAAAAATTATCAATCATTAAAAAACATCAGTATTTGTCAAGAATATGTCATAGGTGGTTGAAGTATTTCACTGATGTAAGTCTAATAATAAAAGCTTGGTTTTCTTTTACATTTGACAGTGCTGGATTACCAACATGAGACACCATCCCGCCAACCAAGACTGGACGATCATGTAGGTTTATCTAGCTAGGCCTATTTATACTACAATTAGTTATGTCACTGCAGTTGTTATTCAAACCTAACAGGAAATATTCCTTACATATATTTAGTTTGTTTTTGTATAATACAGTAGGTTATTTGCGGTATAGGTTTTGTTAACTGCAATAATGAATCCCGTCAGCAACTCAAAATGAAGTGTCAGAGCTAAATATCTGACGGCGGTAATGCCATGCTCCCTTCAGAGTTCACTTAATTCAATTAAATGCAACTAAAAAGTACACAACAGAACAAAAGTCGGTACTTGGTGATATCTGCTTTGGAGGAGGCGTGGCCTGAGCGGATCAGCTCATCTGTCAATCAATCACAGCGTGCTTCATTCACCTGTTACCGCTGTCATTAGAGTCGATCCACACACACACACCTCTCCACTGTACGACTCAGGACACTCGCCGACTGCACACATCCAACATCCGCTGCTCAAAAAAGAGGGAGCAATGACTGGACATCACTGGGGATATGGAGAGGACAACGGTAAGTTTACAAGAAAGTATCAATCCAAAGTCGTTTTGTATATCCAGTTTGACCACTGCCAAGCACCGTACGGTAACTGTTGTGCTTCGGGGTAATGAGTAGGCTATGTATTAAAATAGACTTTTATTTCTCAAATTCTGTAAACTGTTGCAAAAATAGCATCACATCACCGCTCCACAGTGAGTGGAAGCTGTTAAGAAAAAAGGAAACGTTCTACAGGAAAAGTTGTTCAACTTTTAAAATGGGCCATTATTATTATAACAGCAACATGTATGGAATAAAATTATTATTATTATTAGCACATGTAGCCTTGGTCTCCAAGATTCGCGCTTCATCTTGAAAGCATATGTTGTGTTCTGATAAACATGCATTCTTTTTCATACATTCTAAATCATAAATGTCTTAAAGACATTTTCTAAATGTCTGTTTTACAGACTTGTGTGGATCAATAGCCAACAGTTGTTGTGTTTGTTCTCATTCATTCATTAATATGTCCTGTCATCTGTCGTTAGATTTAGTAGCACATTTTGCTGCCCAATCTACCGTTAATGCGAGATTAGCCCAGTTATCTTTTAAAGGGATAGTTGCTGCTTAAACATAACTAGGCTGTAGGCCTTTGCAATGTCAAGACTGGCGTCCTGCTACAGATGAGACAGACAAACATTGAAAGACTTCGAAATGTTGTACACTCACACTAAAAATGTCACTGTAGGCCTTTGCATAAAAAAATAAAGTTTAACAATGAATATCTGAGATTGATTGTACTGTGTTGGATAAATTGTCTGAATTTATCATCATCATCATCATCATCTTATTTTTGTTAATGTTTTCCTTTGTCATAAGGAAGCCTGAATTTGGCCTGACCACACTGCTGTTTTCCTTTATTAGCACATTTTAATGTAATATGCAAATTTTGATGAAAACATATATGGAAATGAAAGCTAGCGTTTCTTTATGATCGTTGTTTATTTTTAGATTTTAGTTGAAATTATGCACAACGAACCGTATTGTAAAGTGTTACCGCATTATTAATAATACATGAATTTGTGTCCCCAGGCTTTACATAAATGTACTGCCATCAGATGTTTCCATAAATAAATAAAAATAATGCCATAATAAGCCATAAAGGTAAACACTTTTTGATAGGTTTTCCAGAAGGGAACAATTTTAGATTGTCATTTCTGTTATCATGATTTTGTATCATAAATAAGTGATAGATTCTCAGTTTGACACAAGCTACTGTCAAAATGAACTGCACAACTATCAACCACATGTTACCTTTGTGAAGGCATAATTAAATTCTCAGCATATATTAAAATGTTTAACATATAGCTTGAAATGGTATGATGCAATTTATGAAGACTTATTATGAAATGCATATTATTTGTCTGAGAGTCTAAAATTCAACAAAAAAAGTTGTTAAATCCATCTATTACACACACACACACACACACACACACACACACAAATAACATCTAATCCAATTTAGATGAGGCAAAAACCAATACAGTAAGGTACATGTTTATATCCTTAAAATTACATTTTAAAAATCACTGTGTTGTTTTGTTTAGTAATTTCTGGTTGGTTTTTAAATATTGTTTTCTAGGTCCATCAGCATGGCACAAAGACTATCCCATTGCCGAGGGTAACCGCCAATCCCCTATTGATATAGTCCCTGCAGAAGCTGTATTTGATGCCAGACTGTCTCCGATCTCTCTGTCTTACAACAACTGCACCTCTCTCAACATATCAAACAATGGCCATTCTGTAGTAGTGGAGTTTGTTGACACCGACGAGAGGTCAGGTTGGTATCAGTGACAACATTATTACTGTTTTAGAAATGTTACTGTCACAGAATGATGGATTGAGAAGAACACCGCTTTGAGCTGGCAATGTTTAGTTTTGTTTCTGCATGTTTGGGTTTTTACACACAGCTAGTTTCCTCTTCCTCTTCTTATAGCTCTCATGTTGTGCAAGGCCACTGTGAGATTGTTGTATGCTATAGAAAGGTTTCTTTAGAAGAACAGTAACCAGCTGAAAATTAGATGTTGTGTCAAAAGATGAATGACTGATTGTAGTGTGTTTTTGAATAAGGCCTTACCAATTTTGGTATTGTTAATTAAAACTATCAAAAATGCGTTCGGGAATTGCAATAAAGTGAAAATAAAATAAAATATTAAATGAAAAACTTAAACTTATTTCAGTTAGTTGCAGAGGCAACATTTTTAATTTCCGTTGAAGTACTAAAAATAAATTAAAACTAAAGAGAATTCTATTTTATTAAAAAAAAAACTAATAAAAATGACAGTCATACAACAAAATTACTAAAACATTTAAAATTTT
The DNA here is from genome assembly GCF_018812025.1 of Megalobrama amblycephala. Classification (NCBI taxonomy): domain Eukaryota; kingdom Metazoa; phylum Chordata; class Actinopteri; order Cypriniformes; family Xenocyprididae; genus Megalobrama; species Megalobrama amblycephala. The sequence continues at coordinate 23,308,609 of NC_063046.1, forward strand.
ATTAAAAACTGAAAATGTAAATAATGCTATTTTAGTATTAAAAGCACAGTATGTTTTTTCGCCGCTAGTGGTCGCTAAACAATTCAAAACAATAACAAAGGTGTAGATTGATGATGCAGTGAATGAGCGTGGAATCATGGAACTTGTCGTCATTCTGATGGATCTAATGTTTATGACGAAATAATATTTATGGATGAGTGAATGCATTCATGTTTTTAACATGACTGTAGTATGAAGCAGCGCGTGGCCGAGAATCGCGGGCGCGATTGCTAATGTGAGACCGATATCAGTGCCACACGCGAGTCCCAGGGGATATAAAGGAATGAGGATATTTCATTCTACCGAACTACCCGCAAAGCTGAAATACTACTAATACAGGTCAGTTTATTTGACGAATTAAAATTGTGCGGTAAGGCAGCACTGTTTCACTTGGCCTAACGTTACAATATACAACTGCATTGAAAACTGTAATGTTATTCTATGTATTGGTTTGTTGGCTGTATGAGACTAACAGTAAGCTAGATCAACAATAGAATATCATACTGATGATATTCTAAAATTTCATCATGTTATAATCTATATAACATTGATTAGTCTTATGTAGCCTACATTTGCTTACCTTGTCTAATAACGTGCAAGAGTAAAGTTGTCGCAAAGCTCTCACCATCTCGGAAACGCCACACCGATATTGTTCCTCGTTTTATTTCTCCTTTTGTCCCAAAGTTTGCTTGCCATGATCCATAATGTTTGAACAAAACAACAACAGCGTGCCACTAGACGTTATGCGGCCGTCTGTTGCCATGGTTACGGTGCAGCACAAGGAATCCAGGGAAACGCAGATATTACGTCATTGACAGGAGACAAGGGGGGGACGGGCACTATTTAAAATTGAATTTCTCTGAATTTACAAATTCTTGGAAACATTTAGGATAATTAAAGTACACAGCTGAGCGAAATATAACACTGTGCAAGTGTTTTTTGGATATTTTAATATAAAAATCTTACGTATTGCGCCTTTAATGTTAAGTAACACTGTCTGGGCCATGCTGTCACTCACAAATGAAAGTCTAAAATTCAGTTTTTCTGCACAAATGACCCTGTCATTTCAGTTCTCGTTCCACCTCACCGTTTGAGCTCTGGAATGTAATGACTGTTATGTGAAATTGCACACATCAAAAGTAGTTCTACCTCTGTTCACTCAGCAGTCTATCCAAAGAGAAGCTCTTGAATAAATTGTCTCCATTTCTGAGCCAGCACAAAGGTCTGAGAAACAAGTTGTCATTGTCAAATTGTTGAAATGTTTAAAGTGTCTCTTATAAAGCATCCCTCACTTTGAGAAAGAGATCTAGGAATGAAAAAAAACAAAAGGAAAGAGAGATAGAATTATATAAGGAGTAAGAAAAAGAAAGTGAGGCTGGAGGCAGACTCTTGGCTCCAGTGGTGTCAGACAGATGTAATTTTTCTCACTGAACTGGAGTTTTAGACATTGGGTGTGCAAAACACCAACCACATGAATGTCATTGTGCTACGTGCAATTCAACTGTGTAAATGTACGGAGACATAAAGAGGGAAATCAATGGGTTACAATGGTAGTGTGTAGATTCTTGTTGTCTTTACCCTTCATTGCACTTTGAGTGAGTCTGAGAAAAAAGGCTGATGTTCACTTTACATGCAAGTTAGGGGTCGTTCACACAGAACGTGCTTTTGCATTTCACTGCACTGCTTCTCTATTGTTTTTCTATGTAAATGTGCCAGACAGACGTGTTTGTCGCACATGACACAGTGTTCTAAAAACGCTGTGCTCAATTTAAAATAAGTTCAAATTTAAAAAAAAAAAAAAAAAAAATGCATCTCTAGACCTTATTGTTTTTTTTGTTGTTGTTTTTTTTTTTTTTTTTTTTTTTTTTTTTTAAATGCTCTGATTCCCATGTTTTTTGTAACACCGAAATGTGAATGACCCCTTAAACTACTCTTTTCTTGTGGCAGTGATCCGAGGAGGTCCTCTGGAAAACATGTACAGACTTAAACAGTTTCACTTCCACTGGGGAGGCAAGGGTTGCAGTGGCTCTGAGCATACGGTTGGTGGGAAAACCTATGTGTCTGAGGTGAGGGTGTCTGCTCGGTGTGTATGTTATCTCTTTCTGTGCTTTATCACAATCTTTTGGCATGACCTCTGTCCTCTCTCCAGCTTCATCTGGTTCACTGGAACGCCATAAAGTACAAGTCCTTTGGTGAGGCAGCAGTAGCCCCTGATGGTCTGGCTGTCCTTGGGATCTTTCTGGAAGTTAGTGTGAATCAGCACTCATTTAAGAACCAAAAAATACAGCATTAGTTCAAAATCTATATTAGAATCACCTTATTTAATTTAGGATCCATAAAAGATCTTTTTAATTTATATTTGTATATTTTACTTATTTTCTTGTCAGACAAAAAATGTCAGTTTTTTTGATAGTCCACTTTAGAGTATCAATAGACTGTCTGCTAACACTTTATTTTGATGGTTTCCCAACAGACATTCTACTGACTACTAAAGGGGTTAGTTCACTCAGAAATGAAAATTCTGTCATTTATTACTCTCCCTCATGCCGTTTCACACTCGTAAGACCTTCATTCATCTTCAGAACACAAATTAAGATACTTTTGATGAAATCTGACAGGTATATGACTCGTCCAATTTAAGACATTGTTAAAACAGTCGACGTGACTGCAGTGGTTCAACCTTAATTTTATTAAGCGTTGAGAATACTTTTTATGTGCAAAAACAAAACAAAAATAACGACTTTACTCAACAATCTCTTAACTTTTGGGTGAACTATCCTTTTAAGTAACTTCGCAACTTTGCTACTAATCCTAACCATAACCTAACAATCTACTAATACTCTAATAAAAGTTTTTTGGCAAGTAGTTACAAATTCATGAGAGTTAGTTGACATTGTGTAGTTGCAAAGTTACTTATAGTTAGTAGAATGTCTAAAGTGGACTTTCAATATAGTGTAACCAAATTTCATGTTCAGAAAGGTAGCAACGTCCAAAGTAAAGAGCAAAAATACAAAGTGCAAATATTGAAATGCAGAAATGGGATGTTTACAGATCTTTTACACACTGCAACCCTTGCAGATTTTTTTATTTATTTTATTTTGTACCTAAAAAAAAAAAAAAGTTTTTGTTTTTGTTTTTTTTGTTTTTAGACCGGTGATGAACACAGAGCTCTTCATCAGATAACAGATGCCTTGTATATGGTTAGATTCAAGGTACAGTATGTGTATTTATATAGTAAATGTATAAAAACTGGGGAATAAATTAATTTCTTTTGGCTATTTTGGAGCGAAAGCATGAATGAACATATTAAAACAATAGAGGTCTTCAGGTAGTTTGCCAAACGGATGAGGTACTTTAATCCCCATTTTTGCATCTGACTGAATTTGGAAACACCCAGATGCCTCTTTGCATGTGATTTCATTTGGAAATGTATGTCTTGAAATATGTTAATCAGTTTCTAAGAATTCAAATGAGCCCCTCTCAGGTTTTTTTATTTTTTTATTTTTTAAGAGTGGCTGACACCACCACAGATTAGTGGTTTTGGCCACTGTATTTAGAGTATTTGACATCAATGAAATCTGATTATTCAGCTCATTTTTAAAATTTTATTTATGCATTTCTGTATTGGCATGAACATTCACATCCATTCTTTCAAGTACGAGTCACATTTTTTTTTTATTATTATTAATTTTCTTGCATTTGCTTGACATTTTAGTTAAATTTACACAAAATATCCACTATTGTAGAATGCTAAATGTAACATTTTAAGAACTGCCCATTGCAAAACCCATATTAGTTGACCACTAATGAAAATATTGGGGCATGTTCAAAGCCCCAATACACCCCTGTTCAGAGCATCTTTCATTCTGCAGTACAGACATTTTATGCTTATTTGTTTCTCTTGTAGGGAAGTGTTGTTGATTTCAAGGGTTTTAACCCAAAGTGCCTCTTGCCGAACAGTCTGGAATACTGGACGTACCCAGGCTCTCTCACCACTCCTCCACTGCATGAGAGCGTCACATGGATTGTGCTTAAAGAACCTATTTATGTATCGGAGAAGCAGGTGGGTTGCTTTTGTGATTGACGTTTTCTTTAGTTGGCTCACATGATAAACTTGATGAACCTTACTTATCAACTGTACTGCTAGTACTTTGTCATGACCATCATCTGGCCTACTGGCAGATGTCGGTTTATGAAAATGAATGGTTTTGGAGGGAGATGGATGTGGGAAGCACTCCCGCTGAATCAAAATCATTGGTAGTGATGTAAATTTAGGATAATCCACAACATCCCAGTATGTCGGTGATGACAGTGAATCTGGTCAGAAATGATCTCATCTTTTCTGTCGCCCTGCTCTGTCAAGGCAACACATTAACATGCCCAATAGCCATAAAGGAGTGTTCTTATTTCCCAATAGTGTATTCTGTTATATACTGCATGGATTCCGATGGTCTAGGTATGCATGTTTAAAGAGTGAGCAAAAGTCTGAATGAGTGTGAATGAATCCCTTGCAATGGGAGGGTTCAGGTCAGAGTTTAAGTTTCATTCAGACAAAAAATGCATGTTCTGGCATTAAACACAGTTGAAATCTTACAGCTGATTCAACATGCTATCAAGGTCATTTTAGCACAAGACTTGTGCTACATACACTACATACTTTTATTCAGCAAGGATGCAGACTTGACTAGACTGATTAAAAGTCATAGTAAAGACACAAATAATGTTACAAAAGATTTCTATTTCAAAACGATATCTAAATGCTGTTCTTTTGAAAAATGTATCATGGTGTGCCACAAAACGTTGTCAACATTGGTAATAGTAAGAACTGAGCAGCAAATCAGCATATTAGAATGATTTCTGAAAGATCATGTGACACTGAAGACTGGAGTAATGATGCTGAAAATTCAGCTTTGCCATCACAGAAATGTCTTGCATTTTAAAATATATTAAAGTAGAAAACAGTTATTTTAAAATGCAATAATATCTCACAGGACAACCGTTTTTATTATTGCTTAAATCAAATAAATGCAGCCTTGGTGAACATAAGAGATTTCTTTCAAAAACTTTTTGAATGGTAATGTATGTCCTTTGCTATATGAAGTGTCATATTACTAGTTTGGCATTTCAGATATAGATCTATGTCCATCTAAAAGACTGCTGTGGATTTGGTCTCCGGCTCTTGTCTAGTCCCTCAGACTTTGCTAGGAAATTGCATTAAATAAGCATGAGCAGGTTGGCATGTTGGCGGCATAGTCATGACAGCAGCCTGGCGCGTCTGGCGTGAGGCCACAAGACTTTGATCTTGTACAGCTTATTAAAATGTTTGATGAGCTATAAGTGGAAAAAGCTCAGGAGATCCACAGCATGGAGGACCAAGCCTCTTACATAAGACGTAGTTGATTTCTTTTGCAATGCAGCTGTCACTTTGCCAGGTTCTGTCTTGCATGCTGTTTTTCATGTTTTCTGGACTTAGATGGGAAAGTTCCGGACGCTGCTGTTTAACGGAGAAGAGGAAGAGGACCGAAAGCGCATGGAGAACAACTTCCGACCACCACAGCCACTGAAAGGCAGGACAGTGCGGGCATCTTTTAAGTAGCCTGTTTGCTTATTGGTGACCAAGACTACATCACCAATTGTGATCAACTATACTTCAAGACACTGTTCTAGAATCAACTCTGTGGTTGAAGTATGATTAATAAGGGGTTGGGGTGTGTTCAATCATGTCACTTTCTGTCTGCTGCTTAAAGGTGTTTTGGCCGATGACCTCGAACACAGTTTGACTTTGACATTGAGCTCTTTGAATCCGAGGCTCTACATTTTTAGATCCCTTCTCATCCACCTTGATCAGGCTTGTGCAAGCATTTTCTTGTTGCAGGAGATATTTGTGCTTCCAAAGGGTCCAAGCTGATGGGGTCTGATAAACCGGCTGTTGTCTGCTTTCTCACTGCTATAGGAAAGTGTCTGTAATCCAGGAGCCTGAAATTTAACCCGTTAGTCTACATCAGAGGCTTAAGGCATGTGTCATTTAAGCTGTTTATAGTGTGTGTGTGTGTGTATATATATATATATATATATATATATATATATATATATATATATATATATATATATATATATATATATATATATATATATAATATATGGCGCTTCCAGGAACGCAGACCTGATGGTGGCAGGATGGCACATCATTAACACTGAAAGTTGCATTATTATACTGAAATGTCTCACAAATATACGCAGATAGCATTTCTGTTTATCCGATTGTTGTGATTCTTTGCATTCTTTACAGACTCTTTTATTAACACTGCAATGCAGTCACTGTAGTGAATGTTCCTGTGCTTTAAGTGAAGCCTTATGAACGCTTTTGCAGTAATAGGAGGGTGATGTGTAGAGGTTGAAATGAATGATTGATTACACTGCTTACACTTTAAAAAACAGTTCCTATATGCAATTCCTAATGGAATCTCTGGCATAGCTGTAGGAGAGTTACGGAAGATCTCTATAAGGTCAGTGCCGTATTTAGACTTAACTTCTGGACAACATCCAGTTGAAAAGACAGGGATTTTCCTTTGGGTGTATTTGGTGGCTGGCAGGATTTAATGTATATTTTATATTGTATTTAGTCTTTAAGTATGTGCAAAAATAAAACTGTTTTAATAATCTATTTGTCATTGTTTCTGACATTGTTTTTTGACATTGTCACTATATTTGTGCATTAAGCTACTTATAAGAAGATGTAATTGCAATAGCAAGATTTGTGCCATAAATAAAAATGTTCATATGCAATATTTTACTTCACAAAAATATTAGTATTTGGACATTGTTCAAACTCTTTTAAAATCAATTACAATTTATTTCGTAACATCAAATCATATGGTATTTATTTATTTAAAAAAGACAGCACAACCACACATTTCAAGCAAAAGTCAATTTATTTATTTTTAAAAAAATTACAAATAATATATAAAGTTCAACATGAAGACAAACCACATTTAGAAACTGCTGGATGCTATGATGAACTGCACCTATGTGAACTTGAGGGTCAAAGTTCTTTTTGACATGGTTGGGTGTTTTGTTATATTATGCAATGATATACAATTAATTTCAGTGTAGCTTAAATGACCAATTAAATCCTCTTTGGGTCCACACTTTGTTTTTAATTCCTTGTCTTAAACTTTTGCCCACTGCAGCAAATTAGAGGCCTTCTGGATGCAGACAAAGTTGTGATTCTTTCTAGACTGTTCTTTCTCCACAAAAGTGATTTGTCCCTTGTATCCTCCATGTGGTCCTATTTCTGCATTACCACAGTCCTGCTAACATACTGTCACCAATCTCGACATTTTAGTCCTGCAGCTTGATTCAAAATTCAAAGGAATGAAAAGAGAAAGCAAGTAGTGGCTTAAGGCGTACACAGTAAGATCCTAAGCAATCCTCATGACCACTGTTGAAAAATGCATTAAAGGTGCCCTAGAATTAAAAATTGAATTTATCTTGGAATAGTTAAATAACAAGAGTTCAGTACATGGAAATGACATACAGTGAGTCTCAAACACCATTGTTTCCTCCTCCTTATATAAATCCCATTTGTTTAAAAGACCTCCGAAGAACAGGCGAATCTCAACATAACACTGACTGTTACGTAACAGTCGGGATCATTAATATGTACGCCCCCAATATTTGCATATGCCAGCCCATGTCCAAGGCATTAGACAAGGGCAGCCAGTATTAACTTCTGGATCTGTGCACAGCTGAATCATCAGACTAGGTAAGCAAGCAAGGACAATAGCGAAAAATGGCAGATGGAGCAATAATAACTGACATGACCCATGATAACATGATATTTTTAGTGATATTTGTAAACTGTCTTTCCTAATGTTTCGTTAGCATGTTGCTAATGTACTGTTAAATGTGGTTAAAGTTACCATCATTTCTTACTGTATTCACGGAGACAAGAGCCGTCGTTATTTTCATTATTAAACACTTGCAGTCTGTATGCATAAACACAACTTCATTTTTTATAAATCTCTCCAACAGTGTAGCATTAGCCGTTAGCCACGGAGCACTAGCCTCAAACTCATTCAGAATCAATGTAAACATCCAAATAAATACTATACTCACATAATCCGATGTATGCATGCAGCATGCATGATGAACACTTTGTAAAGATCCATTTTGAGGGCTATATTAGCTGTGTGAACTTTGTTTATGCAATGATAGAGTCAAGAGCTCGGGAGGGGGCGGAGAGCGCGTGCAATTAAAGGGGCCACAGCCTGAATCAGCACATTTCTAATTATGCCCCAAAATAGGCAGTTAAAAAAATTAATTAAAAAAATCTATGGGGTATTTTGAGCTGAAACTTAACAGACACATTCAGGGGACACCTTAGACTTATATTACATCTTGTAAAAAAATGTTCGATGGCACCTTTAAAAGTACTTTTAAAATGCTTCCAAGCAAAGCTACAGCACAATAAAACACTACTGTTCCCTTTAAAGATCCATTAGTTTCTTTTAATCAGTCAGTTGTCACATATTAGCGATTCATTTAAAAAGGAGCGCTGATCTTTACAGATTCTTTATGACTTGTCTGGCGCCTTCATTTGATGATAGGTGGATTAACAATAACTTGCAATTAGTTTAGATGGGATCAATGGTGGGATCAATTTGATTTTAATAAATTCAGCTATTTCTTGTCTTGTGGATTATATGTAAACATCTTTTATGTAAAATATCTTACTCAGGAGAGTACTAAATAAAAAATAACATGCATTTTGTATTATCTCATTTATTTTGTTAAAATTATTCACATTTTGACAGATTCTGCAAGTGGTTCACATACTTATTCTTGCAACTGTATAACTATAATTGTAAAAAATTAAATAAAATTACTACAAATTATTGAAAATTCTCAATTGTCTAAATACTACTGATTTATCCCATAAGCTCCCAAGCTTTATCAAAAAGCCTCTAGAATGCTTTTGCAGTTTTTAAGGTCAGCTCACGATTCAACCTCTGTTTGCAGCCTTCAGAATTGACTGAGGCTGGGAAATGTTTAACCTTGTCGATCTATGAGTCACTGTTTTCCTGCAGGGAGCAGCAGTAAGTGTCTTAGTGTGGAATATTCAATAGCACAGACTTGTTCCATCAAGCAATCAAGGCGCATTGCACGGGGAAAGAAATAATAATAAAAGGGGGGTGATAATAATGAGGGAGTTTTGCGCTTCCATTTCTCTTTACTTGCTTTGTATGGTACTGCCGTACTGCAATCACAACTGTAAGGTAAACGACTACATTACTTGTGTTTTGTGCTTTTGAAAACTTGGTTAAAAACAAATTTGCACAACACGTCCTGTTTCTAAAGGGTGTCTAATCAGCATTAACCAGCAGATGGCAGCATATACATAGCGAACAGGTTTTAGCCCTCAGTGCACGTCATTTTTACAACTGGAGACTTTTTTCATCAGTCAATAAAATCAATCAAATGATCTCTATTTCATACTAATGTACTATTTAATAATAAAGTACACTATTAAACAACGAATATACCTGTATAGTTTATCTATATATAACACCAATATAGGGATACCATTCCTTTTCTCCAAGGTCATGCGTTTCCTGATGACATCATAGTATCTGATTCTTCTTCACATGACGTGATGATATCATGCTTTTGGTTGCTAAGTAATCCCAGGTGGAGTCATATCTCTTGTTTCTGTTGTCTGTTATCTGTCATTTGAGCAGTCTGATTCATGGAAATTTTACTGTTTGTAGCTTCATTAACAATTAATGGGGCTGGATGTCTAGTATATATTTAACATATTTGCAGAGATAGGATTCCCAGAATAGTCACTGTGCCGCTGTAAAGATCGATGATACCTGAGCAAGCACAAAATGTATGGCTGCAATCAATTTAGCATGAAATGTAAACTGCATCTGGACGTCATAAAAATAGCAGCAAGCTGATATTTTTGGAAGCATGGATATCAACCGCTGTCTCAATCTGAGAAATAACCAATATCGCCCAAGGGAAAGCAAAGCAGATATAGTCACAAACCCATGCTGTTGTTCCCTTGTTAGTCAGAGACAGAAAATTTAATGAAATGTTATGGTGTTTTAGATGCAGCCTCGTGCTTCTGCTCCTGTTTATTTCACAGGCTAAGAATACACCATCAGACAACCATACACTGACAGTTAGTCATATAATAGCACATTTTGTTTTTAATTCACAGCTATTTACAACGTTTTATTCAGCTGCAATATAGTGATTATTCAAGACTCTGATATTTATATCTGCAGTCAGTCAGTCAAAAAGTATTCTCATAAAGTATTCTCGTTCATAACTTTAAGGTTGAACCACTGCACTCATGTCGACTTTAATTATGTTTTGAGTACCTTAAAAGTAGTGGTTAAATTGCTGTCTATGGATTAGTCATATACCTCTCGGATTTCATAAAAAATATCTTAATTTGTGTTCTGAAGATAAATGAAGGTCTTAACGGGCGTGGAACAACATGAGGGTGAGTAAATAATGACAGAATTTTCATTTTTGTGTGAAGTAACCCTTTAAAGGATTAGTTCATTTTCAAATAAAAAACAATGTATTTTGTTCTTCAGTCGAAAAGAAATTAAGGTTTTTGATGAAAACATTCCAGGATTTTTCTCCATATAGTGGACTTCAATGGACCCAAAACGGTTGAAGGTCAAAATTACAGTTTCATTGCAGCTTCAAAGCATTCTACATGATCCCAGATGAGGAATAAGGGTCTTATCTAGAGAAACCTTTGCTCATTTTCTAAAAAAAAAATTTAAAATTATATACGTTTTAACCAGAAATGCTCATCTTGAACTAGCGCTCTTCTTCTTCTTCTTCTCTATTAGAATTCCGGCAGCATAGGCACTGCTAAGTGTATTACTGCCCTCCACAGGTCAAAGTTTGAACTAATTGTTATATACTTGCACTAGCATATTGTATGACAATTTAGTTCTTTGACCTGTGGAGGGCAGTCATACACTTAGCAGCATCTATTGTGCCGGAATTCTAATAGAGAAGAAGAAGAGAGCTAGTTCAAGATGAGCATTTCTGGTTAAAACATATATAATTTTTTTTTATTATTTATTTATTTATTTGTTTATAGAAAATGAGTTTCTCTAGATAAGACCCTTATTTCTCATCTGTGATCACGTAGAATGCTTTGAAGCTGCAATGAAACTGTAATTTTGACCTTCAACCGTTTGGAAGCCATTGAAGTCCACTTTAAGGAGAAAAATCCTGGAATGTTTTCATCAAAAATCTTAATTTCTTTTCGACTGAAGAAAGAAAGACATGAACATCTTGGATGACATGAGGGTGAGTAAATTATCAGGAAATTTTTATTTGAAAGTGAACTAATCCTTTAAAGGGACAGTTCACCCAAAAATTCTGTCAAAATGAAAATTCATTTACTCACCCTCATGTCAAACCTTTGTGACTTTCTTCTATAAATAGATAGATAGATAATATTGATTACAAAATTGAAATTATCCAAGATAGAACTATTGTCGTCATATAAAAGGACATATTCTGAAAAACTTTGTTGAAAATCCAACAAAAGTCTGCTATGTGTGTTTAAACAAATAAACAAACAAATATAAACTGTAAGATACTGAGATATCTTATTTTCCATCCATCTTATTGCAGACTACAGTGAGGAGATGGTAAGTTTGAGTCTTGAACTGCAGGGGGCAGCATGTAGGTAAGATTAAAGGCACCATGTCACATCTCTTCACAGGCTGATGTTGCCATGGTTACAAACAAACAATCCCGCCACTTCACTTCTATATACCTCTGAACAAGCAATCTTTTGTCTTGGCACACCAGAAAATAAAAGGACACAGAAATATTTTCTGCGTTTCTGTGACGTGATGCTGCCACACATTTTTTATTTTTTATTTTTTGCCAGGTATACGTCATGGAGAGACTGCATTGAAATTCTCAATCTTCTCAACCTCGATCTTGAACAGTCATAGCCTGTCAAATCAGAGTTCAGTCACCATTAGTCACACCAGTGAAGCTATACACGCAAGAAGCATGATTACTGATCTCGCTATCAATAACTCATCATCGTGCTCTCTGTGTTGGGGGTCAGGGACGGTCCACGTATACACTCTGACATGACTGACTGGGTCAGTTACCAGCAGGGTACGGTTACAGGTTTGGCGGGGTTACTGCGAGTCTGTCCTGCTGAAATAGCAATGCTGAGAAGTGAGAATCTCAGCAGAACCACAGGCATGCCTGTTTCATGTACTATATGTGCCAATAACATTGGCAGGGGTGTTAAGAGGGATTGTTGATTCCCACACAATTTTCATTGATGAGAATTACTTTATTACAGTCCTGGAAGCCATCGTCGGTCACAAGATTCTGTCAGTCTGGTGTTTTTTTCCCAGTGATGATGAGGAGGATGGTGACATGGCCTGGCTGCGCTCTGCTGGCACGTAGACCAAATGCTACTGATTTGTTGATTCATAGTCGAGTCATTTGAATCAGCATTGTCATAGCAACTCTGAACAGCAAAGCCGGTCATATTCCATGCATTGCGGCGTAGATGCATTACTGGCAAGGTGTAAAGGATATTCAAGGCTGTACCGTCATGACAGTATTTTGGAAATGACACAACCAGGGTGTTCCCCAAACCTTAGCGGGACATTTATAAATTTGGAAAATTTTTAGAATGCAAATGTGCATTCCTTTGGGATCATCCTAATATTCTAATACCAGCACTCACCAGAAATGATTCAAAGCCTTCTCACCATCCGCCCTTCTCTGTTCATTAGACAGGCAGTGTCATCTCACTTTTAAACCCACTGACTATATTTATATATATGCTTTTCTCTCCCCCACACATATAAAAATATCTGCACATACATGCATGGCATTCATACACTGAGATAGATTTCTATAATTCTGTTGAATTCACTCATGCTGACCCAATGATGGGAAGAACAAAGTGGCCACCATGTCTGCTTTCTCTCAGTTGAAAAGCCGCCCTCTTGAACATGCCATCACATTAACCTTTCTCCCAAAGAACAACACTCAAATGTGTCAGAAGCGTCAGTCTCCCAACTGCACAGGTCACTTGTCCATTACACTCTGTGCTCACGGTCTCAACTGCTAATTAAACGTGTTTAGATGTTTCAGAGGTCAAAGTTCTCCTTTTGTGTGTGAGATATGTAGTGTGTTCCTGTAGATGAAACAGAAGAGCAACACCAAGGTCATGGGTTTAATTCCCGAGGAAAACTGATAAAATATATACATTGAATGCTTTGGAAGTGTCTGTCAATGTAAATTAAAAATGAATTTTATTATTAAATATAAAAAAACAAAAAAAACAATTAAGTGGCTGGGCAAGTAATTACAGTTAATTAAAGGTGCTCGAATGAAAAATTGAATTTATTTTGGCATAGTTGAATAACAAGAGTTCAATACATGGAAATGACATACAGTGAGTCTCAAACTCCATTGTTTCCTCCTTATTATATAAATCTCATTTGTTTAAAAGACCTCCGAAGAACAGGCGAATCTCAACATAACACCGTTACATAACAGTTGGGGTGTACGCCCCCAATATTTGCATATGCCAGCCCACGTTTCCAACATTATAAAAGGCATTAGACAAGGGCAGCCAGTATTAACGTCTGGATGTGCACAACCAAATCATCAGACTAGGTAAGCAAGCAAGAACAATAGCGAAAAATGGCAGATGGAGCAATAATAACTGACATGATCCATGATAACATGATATTTTTAGTGATATTTGTAAACTGTCTTTCTAAATGTTTCATTAGCATGTTGCTAATGTACTGTTAAATGTGGTTAAAGTTACCATCGGTTATTACTGTATTCACGGAGACAAGAGAGCCGTCGCTATTTTCATTTTTAAACACTTGCAGTCTGTATAATTCACAAACACAACTTCATTCTTTATAAATCTCTCCAACAGTGTAGCATTAGCCGTTAGCCACGGAGCACTATCAAACTCATTCAAAATCAGAAGTAAACAATATAACAGTATACAATACTCACATAATTCGATGCATGCATGCCGCATGCATGACAAACACTTTGTAAAGATCCATTTTGAGGGTTATATTAGCTGTGTAAACTTTGTTAAGGCACTGTTTAAGGCAAGCGTGAGCTCTGTGGGCGGAGAGCACGGGATTTAAAGGGGCCGCAGCATAAAATCGGCGCGTTTATAATGATGCCCCAAAATAGGCAGTTCAAAAAATTAATTAAAAAAAAAATCTATGGGGTATTTTGAGCTGAAACTTCACAGACACATTCAGGGGACACCTTAGACTTATATTACATCTTTTAAAAACATAATCTAGGGCACCTTTAAGTTGTTTTATTATCAAGTAGTTGTTATCATTACAGTTAATCAAAGAAATATTGTAAATTCATAGAGTATTGTTTTATTTTAGTGGTTTTATGTAATTCAATTCAATACTTTTCAACTAAGGAAAGGAGTCCATTTTTATTTTATGAATAACTAATTACTGAGCATATCTAATGATATTTTGTCTGTTAAATCTATCAGTCCCACACTTCGTCTTACAAATCCTGAAGTCATTTGGGAAATATCTGCAATTTGTCTTGGGTTGACCAGGCTCCAATGTCACTCCCTCACTCTGAACACAGTCACCAGAGTATTATTGATCACCACCACTTGTCAGCAATTACTGCACTCATCAACCCCAGACACTGGCCTCGACTTAGACTACGGAATACTTACCTGGGATATTTACCTCCTGTGATTTCTCCAAGTTCCTGTCTCCTTGATCCCTTGTCAGTTCTCCAGCTCCTGCGATCCCGCTATCCCATAGGACAAAGGCATTGTTTGTTATTCAATCACTCTAGCAGTGTGTGTGGACTTACTATTTGAAGTTACATCCTTTATCTTTACCTGCAAACCTAAGAACTGAAGCATTATAGTTGCTCTGCTCATCATTTGTGGTCTCTGCTCACCCTTTTTGGACACTGTGTTGTTATTCATCCATCTCATATTAGAAATCCAAAAGACAATATGGTAAGTATACACTGGGTTAGCTATCTAAAAGGCCATAAAAATAGGTTACTTGAAATAAAATATACATTTCATGTAACATTTCGCATGATATACTAAAATAAACTAAAACTGAAAAAGAAAATGTTAAAAACTAAAAAAAAAAAACCTAAAAATTAAAATATTCATTAACAATAATATTCTCTAAATAATGCTAAAATAACACTGCCTTACAAGGGTGAAAGTCATTCTGTACAACTAAATATTTGTGTATATATTTTTTCCCAAGGACTCAGTGGAAAGGAAACTCATGCTTGTCACTGTCATCTTACTTCACATACTGAGCACTGTGAGGTTTTCCTTGAGGAACTCCACCGCAGGAGTTCATTACCATTTCTTCCTGGATGGCATCCAGGATATACAGACTTTGACTGCTGTGTCACTCACTCTGCACTAAGCACTATCTCCCAAAACCCCAGCCACACTCAGGCCATAGGGGTCAGTCATGCAACCATCACAAGTTTCCACCAGAAGACCGGTTAGTCAAAAAATAGACCCCTCTGCCTTTTATAAATCAAAGCATCCCTATAAAAAGCGTAGCTGGTTGGTGGCGATGGTGGTGCAGCCCTATCTTTAGCTTTATTTATGCACTGGTGTTGACAGTAGCACTTGCATGCTTTCCAGTCACCATTCAATAGGTCACATGTCTGCCAGGTTGCTGGAAAGCACCACCTTGCGAGAAAAGCCTTTGCACGTGTGTTTCGCCAACAGTCGTAACCGTAACAACACCATTTTTAAACTTAACGACAAATCAGCTGCTCACATTCTTTCCATTCAAATATTGCTTGCTTAAAAATGCAATGCAGATACAAAAGCACTTTTGTATTGTTAAGATAAATAATGGCAAATATTAGTAATAGAGAATCTTCATTCTGAGTGATGTAGTTTAGAGTAAAATAATTAAAAATATGAATAAAAAATACATCACTTAAAAATTAATTCCAGTTCACAGGGTAGAATGAGAGAGATCTATGAAGATAAACCAAAAATAAAATAAATAAATAATTAAAATAAAATATAAAATAAAATAAAAAATCATTATAAATGTCCTCTATTGTTCAGGCAATTTTCACCAGATAAAATCAAGGAGACTGATGTTACTCCTGGCTCTTATTCTGTTTTTCAACTCCAGGGTTTTCCTGGCAATGGCTGAAATAAACAGGAGACCTTAAACCATTCATGGGATCCAGGGTGGCTAATCAAAGGTATTAACGGGTTTATTTGAAAAACAGCTGATCTCACCGAAGACAGACACAGCCTATGTTTTAACCAGAAAAACCAGAACCAGAAAAAAGTCAGTTCCTGATCATGTTCCAATAAATGTTTAGGTTTCAGGCTATATATATATATATATATATATATATATATATATATATATATATATATATATATATATATATATATCAAACTTCATATAAAGATTATTTTCAACTATGTTATGAAAGATATAACAGAATGATTTGATATACTATTTTACTTTATGCAATATGTGTGTAAAAATGTCCTTAATGTATAGAATGGGGTTTCCCATTTTATACAATGTATCAACAATGTTCTTGGGACAACATTTAATGACAAAAGAAGTGTAATAATAACTTGGCAACATTTTTTTAAAGAATATCTCATATTTCATAGGAATATTGATATATAATTTATATATAACTATATAAATATATAATTTATATAATTTCTTTGCCTATTCACTTGTTTTGCCTCCCCAAAATGCCTTTAAAACATACTGTAAGTCTTGGTGTCCTACAGAGGACATATGAAATCAATGTTCTGTTTCATAACAAAAAGTCATATTCTGATTCTGTTATTGTTGTTTTTAAATATATATGAAGTTGAGATAATACCTGAATTTAATAACAAAATAATACCAGACCCTCAATATTATTTTTTGAAAACATTTTTTTTTTTCTTTCTATTACTTATGACCCTATTATTGATTTCCTAACCAGGAGGTGGCACTCAATCTATGGTCATTAATTTTTTAGAGAAGCTCTGATTAGTCAACAACACGGTTTAATTCATGCTTTTAGAGAATAATTTAGTATAGTCTAAGAAAAAGTGTTCATTAGCAAATAATATAATATGAACAACTTTTCTCCTAGTTATATTTTATTACCTTTATGTCAAGTGCTGTGGAATACAAAAGGCTCTTTCCATACAACAGTTCAACAACACTACTGTAAAGCTCCAAAAAGGACAAATTATTACAGTAGTCCATATAACTTCTGATATAACTTTATTCTTTATAAATTATAACAGAGATATTTTTGTGGTTT
Organism: Megalobrama amblycephala; assembly: GCF_018812025.1. NCBI lineage: Eukaryota > Metazoa > Chordata > Actinopteri > Cypriniformes > Xenocyprididae > Megalobrama > Megalobrama amblycephala. Next base: position 23,326,036 of record NC_063046.1, read on the forward strand.
ATAGAAAGATGCCTTTTACCTTTTTATTTTATGAATTTATGAAATTAACTTATTTACAGTGGAAGTTACATGATGGATTAAACTTCATAGTTTGGATTCTGCAGCTACCATTGTTTTTTTAAATATTGTATAATCTTAAAGGGATTTACACAATACACAATGCAGTCCCTGAAGTTCTTGTGTAGAAAATTTCCATGTGGACGAGCAGCCACCATGTACTGAGATGTCAGCAGGACGTCTGCTGGCCTCCAGGGTTTAGGGGGGGAAGGCAAGGGTCGGGCAGGCTTTACAGGAGATCTAAGCTGAGCAGCTGTCCCACTGGCCTGTCTAAACTTTAATGCAGCCATATCGGGGCTGTTGTTCCTGGAAGAGCACAGCACGATTAAAACTACTGATAGTTCCCTCACAGTGGGAGACAAAACGAAACTTTCAAGTTGGGCTCTCTGCCTGCCTGCTCATAAAAGAAAGGGTCAAAGGTCAACTGTGTAATGGGAGGGCCTGAGCAAATGGAAAAACTTCAAGCCCTCTACTTGTCACATTTAAGAGCCATAAGGTTCAAGGCCTTGGGACAGAGAAATGTTGAATGGTGTTGCAGACCAGTGTTACACTGTAAACCCTAATGCTCAAAATAATTCATTGTTTTGAGGACAAACATAAATTAAACAAATTAGTTCAGTCAAATTAACTAAGTAAATTAAATTAACTAAGTATTTAGCACTTTATTTTTCTCCCAAGTTCACAGAACTGATATATTTTAAGTAAACCGAACTGTTTCATTGTCTTGAGTTTTATGAACTAATTCATTTTCAATTAGACGAACTTAGGTTTAGCTGAAACTGGGCTGGGATTTCTATTTCCCAAAATGCTTTGCCCATGGCACTCAAAAGGAAGAGTAAATGTTATTGCAAATGTATATTGCAGCCATTTGCTAAAATCATTTAAGTTTATTTTTTTCCTCATTAATGTACACACAGCACCCCATATTGACAGAAAAACACAGAATTGTTGACATTTTTGCAGATTTATTAAAAAAGAAAAACTGAAATATCACATGGTCCTAAGTATTTAGACCCTTTGCTGTGACACTCATATATTTAACTATATATTTCAGACACCATATATTTAAGGTGCTGTCCATTTCTTCTGATCATCCTTGAGATGGTTCTACACCTTCATCCAGCTGTGTTTGATTATACTGATTGGACTTGATTAGGAAAGCCACACACCTGTCTATATAAGACCTTTCAGCTCACAGTGCATGTCAGAGCAAATGAGAATCATGAGGTCAAAGGAACTGCCTGAAGAGCTCAGAGACAGAATTGTGGCAAGGCACAGATCTGGCCAAGGTTACAAAAAAAATTCTGCTGCACTTAAGGTTCCTAAGAGCACAGTGGCCTCCATAATCCTTAAATGGAAGATGTTTGGGACGACCAGAACCCTTCCTAGCTGGCCGTCCGGCCAAACTGAGCTATCGGGGGAGAAGATCCTTGGTGAAAGAGGTAAAGAAGAACCCAAAGATCACTGTGGCTGAACTCCAGAGATGCAGTCGGGAGATGGGAGAAAGTTGTAGAAAGTCAACCATCACTGCAGCCCTCCACCAGTCGGGGCTTTATGGCAGAGTGGCCCGATGGAAACCTATCTTTAGTGCAAGACACATGAAAGCCTGCATGGAGTTTGCTAAAAAACACCTAAAGCACTCCAAGGACTCTCTGGTCTGATGAGACCAAGATATAACTTTTTGGCCTTAATTCTAAGCAGTATGTGTGGAGAAAACCAGGCACTGCTCATCACCTGTCCAATACAGTCCCAACAGTGAAGCATGGTGGTGGCAGCATCATGCTATGGGGGTGTTTTTCAGCTTCAGGGACAGGATGACTGGTTGCAATCGAGGGAAAGATGAATGCGGCCAAGTACAGGGATATCCTGGACGAAAACCTTCTCCAGAGTGCTATATATTTGTACAAGATTAATGTGAAGTGGGAAATTTGTGATTAATGTGTCTTTATGCTAATTTATAAGAGTTTCTGTTCATGTGGGTTTTTAGAGAGTTACCAACATGGTGACAAATGGTACGTGCGGCTTGGTTTGAGAGCAGGTATGTTAAATGTTTTATATTGTTGTACTCATTCAGCAAGTGCTATACCATGCTGTTGCTAACATTTTAACAAATTAGCAAGTTAGCATTTTCTGAATTAGCTTGTTATAGCTAGCTAAATTTCCACTAATAAAAATGTTTGCATGTACAAGATACATTATAATTTTAATGGTGCCCTCGAATGAAAAATTGAATTTATCTTGGCATAGTTGAATAACATGAGTTCAGTACATGGAAAAGACATACATTGAGTTTCAAACCCCATTGCTTCCTCTTTCTTATGTAAATCTCATTTGTTTAAAAGACTTCCGGAAAACACGCGGATCTCAACATAACACCGACTGTTACGTAACAGTCGGGATCATTAATATGTATGACCCCAATATTTGCATATGCCAGCCCATGTTCGAGCATTAGACAAGGAAAGGCAGTATTAACGTCTGGATCTGTGCACAGACAAGGTAAGCAAGCAAGAACAACAGCGAAAAATGGCAGATGGAGCAATAATAACTGACATGATCCATGATAACATGATACTTTTAGTGATATTTGTAAATTGTCTATCTAAATGTTTCATTAGCATGTTGCTAATGTACTGTTAAATGAGGTTAAAGTTACCATCTTTTCTTACTGTATTCACGGAGACAAGAGCTGTCGCTATTTTCATTTTTAAACACTTGCAGTCTGTATAATTCATAAACAACTTCATTCTTTATAAATCTCTCCCCAACAGTGTAGCATTAGCCGTTAGCCACGGACTATAGCCTCAAACTCATAGAGAATCAAATGTAAACATCAAAACAAATACTTTACTCACATGATTCGATATATGCACACAGCATGCATGACGAACATCTTGTAAAGATCCATTTGAGGGTTATATTAGCTGTGTGAACTTTGTAAATGCGCTGTAATATAGTCGAGAGCTTGTGAGGCAGGGAGCACGCGATTTAAAGGGGTGGCGCGCTGAAAAAATCAGTGTATAGTTAATGATGCCCCAAAATAGGCAGTTAAAAAAATTAATTCAAAAAAATCTATGGGGTATTTTGAGCTTTACAGACACATTCAGGAGACACCTTAGACTTATATTACATTTTGTGAAAAAGCATTCTTGGGCACCTTTAAAGCTGCAGTCCGCGATTTTTCCTCTTTTTTGCCATCTCTTGTTTGAAACCTGCAATTGCAGTCATATGCAGAACAGTTATCTGAACGTGCGTTGTCCCTTGGCACAGCTCGTCAGCGTGGCGCGGAAGCAGTGTTTTGAAATCGTCCATCACTATATAAGTCGTTATTTTGTTTAATATAATATCTTTATAATATTAATATTGAACCACTGTACTCACATGAACTGATTTAAATATGTTTTTAGTACCTTTATGGATCTTGAGAGAGGAAATGTCACTGCTCCCTATGCAGGCCTCACTGAGCCATCGGATTTCAACTAAAATATCTTAATTTGCGTTCCAAAGATTAACAAAGGTCTTACAGGTGTGGAACGGCATGAGGGTGAGTAATAAATGACAGAATTTTCATATTTGGGTGAACTAACCCTTTAAGTTTTTTAATCTAATATTTGTATTTTATTTTATTTCAGCGGTATTTCAGTTAATGAAAATGATTTTTAATCGTTTTAGTATCAGTTTTTGTTAACAATAATAACACTGTTGTGGACAACACCAACAGGATTTTGGGTTATAAAGTAATAGTTCACCAAAAATGATACATTCTCTCATTACTCATGATCATGTCATTTCAATACTAACTTTATTACTTCTTTGGAACACAAAAGAAGATATTATGAAGAATAAACTGTTTTTGTCCATACAAAGAAAGTCTGTGGGATCCAAAACAACATGGTGAGACACGAGGGTGAGTATACAGTTTTGGGTGAACTGTCCCTTTATTTTTTATATAAGACATTTAAATTCATGCAGTATTGCATAATTAACTGTAAATGGACACCTTTATACTGCTCCATTTTGAATCATCTAGAAAGCCAAATCATACCGAATAATAAAGAGTGAATCACTGTAGTGTTGGCACGCAGTAGTCAGTGTGGAAAATATCACAATGATAATGCACTTGGTCCACAAGCATTCAGAGTAGTGGATGTAATCCCACACATAATGCCTATAAGTCTGCTCGTGATGGCCTGCATTCACACCACCTAGTAAAGACTCAGACAGTGGGCGGCTTGTGTGGGCGACTGGGCATATGACTGTAGTAAGACTGAGCTCAGAGAGCTTTACTACCACCAGCAACACAGAGCGGCCAGTGTGTGTAGGTGGGTTATATGCTGTCACTTTCTACAATCTGGCTCGCTCAGGAAAGAGTGATTAAAAAAAGAGACATGAAGTGAAAAATACACATATTAATCTGAGGACAGAGCTGTATTTGTACTGAACATTTTCTGTCACACGGTGTATGTAACAATTGAGCTGTAGCTCTTCATGTCTGGCCTCATCTGGAATGAATCTTTCCATTTTGCAGAAGGACACTTTGTGAGCGCACTGTCAAAGGTGTGGATAAACGCAGTGATTTAAGTGCTAGTTTTGCTCAGCAGGATATCGTCAGCACAAAAGAGAATGACATACAAAATTGTGTGTTGCTCAAAAGGGAAAAGAAAGAGAATCAATCTGAATTAAAGCCTCAGAATTGGGCTGTTTCTATGACAACCGAGACAATGCAGCGGATGTGCCCACAGAAAAATCAAACTTCCTATTCAAGGTACAGAAGAATAGCATAATTTTACTTTTAGAACATTAAGATCACCCCTTGAGTAGGGGCATTCACTGTGCAGTACTGCCTATAAAAAGCTTGAAACTAAAACAATGTCTGCCTCCTAATGTGGACCACACCATGTAATGAGGCTATTATGATTGGGCAGTGTTGTGCTCTCACATATTTCCTTGATTCACTGTTTTCAATCAGGCTATGAATCACGGCAAACTATTTCTCCAGCTGTGTGATCACGTCTCTATGTTAGAATCAAGCCATTCACAACAGCCACACTGTCTTTGGCACTTATGTCATCAGTATTGATAGAAAGAAAATAAGCTGAACATCACTGAGTTAAAAATATGAGGACGTTTTGTTGAGTGAATGATTTTTACTTTGGTTATCCATTAAAGCTCTGACATATTTTGATGATGCATTAGCAGTGTTGGTGTAATGCATTACTAAGTAATTAATTACTGTCATTTAATTACTAATTCCATGAAAACGTAAAGTAAGGGATTACTTTTCATTTTAATTAGTTACCTCTGATGTAGGCTAATTGAATTAAGTACTGTATAGATATAACAATCCTATATAAAACAATAGTGGATTTAACATAAAAACATGAATGTCTAATGATAAAATGTATGTTTATAATGTAACCTTCTCCCTTTAAATACTTTGGTCAGTTTAAGAACAATTTATGCAGGTTTATATGATTGATTTTAAAGAATTAAAAAAGCAGTTTTATGTCTTATTGTTTTCCTGTTGTTCAACTGATGGAGGATGATATCAGGGTAGCCAGGTTTTCACAACAAAACCCGCCCAACTGCTACTCAAAACTAGCCCAAAACTAGTCCCCCGGTAAAAATCACATTGCTTGGGGTAAAATCTGTGTTTTTGGTGGGGTTCCCCCGGTAAAAATCACATTGCTTGGGGCTAAATATCATGTTATTTAGGGTCGCTTCAACCTGTGGATACAAAAATCAACCCACGGCAACAGTGTTAAAGTAGCCCAATTCTGCGGGAAAACTGCAGACTTGGCAACACTGGTTGATATGGGATTCAGAAAGTACTTATTAAGTAATGCCACCAACCTAGCATTGACCATTGAGTTACCATTTAAGGGGTAATGGACAGTCAGCTGGTCATTAATGCAAAACAAAGACAGACAGGGTGATCAGCAGTGTTATTTTAGTGTTATTTACATATAGTATTTTGAATTATTAGCTTTTATTTTTATATTTTAATTTTTGCAATTTTATGTACTTTTGTCATTTTTATTATTTTTAGATTTCTATTTTTTTCACTTTCAGTTTTAGTAATTTTAGTACTTTTAGTAAGTTTCAGTTTTTCATCTAATATTTGTTTTACTTTAAAGCGTTATATTAGTAAATAATTTGAGTTTGAATAACTGTAATTTTACTTGTATATTATTTTAAAGCTTCTGCTAATGTACACACCAACAAGACAAACACTACAGCAATATTACATCAAAACTGACCAATCAAAATCAAGTATTCAAGAGAGCCGTGTAATAAATATAAACAGCAACTTTCAAAGACTGTATAGGTGCTGTTGCTGCATAGGCGGTACTGTTATACAGTCAACCCTTCTGTTCAACATGCTGGCATTTAGAGATCTTGACAAAGACAGACCATCTGATATGTAAAGCATGTTGCATTCTCCACAGAGTAAAACTCACTTTAATGTAGTTAGCATGGCCAGGCACCATTTTCACTGAGCAGCAACTATCTGACATCATAATGCAATAACAGAAAGGTCTATTCTATTAGCCCCAAGTCTGTAGCTTTCTTTAAGAGATAACTAGGGCCATTAGCTGGCAGGCATTTTTAAGCAGCAGGACCTCTTTCTGAAAATAGCAAATCACTCGGCCACATAAATTACAGTAAATGCCATCTACAATCTTTTCATTTTAATGACAAAGTCTGCAGTGTTGTTATGACACAGATAATAATAGAGATGCACATACTGAAGATCTGGCTGATGTGAAATAAAATGTCATTTCATTTTTGAAATATGGAAAAAGGAAATTACAAACCAATGCAGAGGTTCATAGTCATGGCTCTTGTCCTATAATATCCCTCAAACCCTCATTCTAAGGATTTGCACCTGTGGCTTAACAAATAATGGCTGAAGTGGCTCTGGAGTCTTTTTACCGACCTCTATCCGCTTGTTAAGTCATGAAGTAAGGAACACCGTTTCTGGGTCCAAGCCTCAACTCGTTTCATCTACGCTAATATTAGTCTTTCTGTTTATCCCGAGGTTTACCGTAGTCAACCGGATCCGGGCCGTATCCAGGTGAGACCGAGGACCTGCACCTTGACACGACCACAACGCAGCCCTGAAGTATCAGCAGAGATTGAGTCAACTAGATCATCCACTGTGAAGGCCTCATCGACACAAAAACCAGTGACACGGCTCCTCAACAACCGTCCATACCGGCGTGATGAATACGATCCTCAACTGGATGGAACTGAAATAAATACTTTGAATGTTGCGATCCTATCGGACTTATGATAGCATTCTGAGTCGTAACAAAGCACTGTTCACCAGAGGAGAACTGGCCCCCCGACTAAGCCTGGTTTCTCCCAAGGTTTTTTTCTCTATTTTAACACCTATTTGCCACGTGATGTCACCTGTTGGAGTTTGGGTTCCTTGCTGCTGTCGCCTTTGGCTTGCTTAGTTGGGGACACTTGACATTTGACTTGACATTTGATATTCAACAGTGCTTTGATCTGCCTGCACACTATTCTTTAAGAGCTGCTGTGCAGCCAAAATAATGTACCAGTTATCAATGTAAAGCTGCTTTGACACAATCTACATTGTAAAAAGCGCTATATAAATAAAGGTGACTTGACTTGACCTGACACTGCTGCGTGACGTCAGACTTAACAACCGAATACGATGCCAGAAGTTAGTCAACACCCGATAGCTGCAAAATCAGTCTACCTGGAGTATACATATACATTCAACCATTTCTCTCTCCCTTCAAACACATGCTGTGTGTTTGGGAATGAACATTTGCAAATAGTGACACTGAATCAATATCAGGCAGGCGATCAGCATTGCTGATATATAGAGCTGTTTAGCACAATTACTTTATAACACCTTATATTGCAATATGGAAATAAACTATTTTCTGTGAATGTGCAATACTTCCGATTCTTTTGCCTCTAATAACTAAGAATAACAAAGTGAAGTAAATGGTAAAACTATTAAACCAGTGTTTATAATTATGACAATACATAAAAATTATAGACACCGAAAGCAGAACACATTCAATTTACAAATGGCTGCGTCTGCTCTTACATTAAAAATAAGGTTTAATAAATATGATGTTAATGTTGAGTAGATTTAGACACATTTAAGTTAAATCTGTGTATTGTTGCTCAGCCAACAATAATAGTTCCAAGCAATGCCACAGCAGAATGAAAAATGCCACAGCTGGGTTTTTTTTTGTATGAATGAATAATTCTGAGCAAATCGGTTAAGTGAATGATTCAATGACTTGCTCATAAAGAGAGGCTTTGTCTGGAAATGTATACCAAAATACAGAATGAATGTGTATGTAGGGTTTGAACTGTGCATCTCATAGACTGCCTGACGTTGCCCTCACACCACATATAGGCTACTGATGATCTTGTATTAAAAACGGTCACATTTCTGTAGTTGTCACGAAATGTCAATGATTATTCAGTGCAAGGTTAGAGTCTGCACTGTGTGTAGTTCAGCTGTAGTGTAACACAATACAGTTTGACCCATATTTATGATTAAGACCCACAACCCTTACAGTTAGTAAATGCCAGTAATCACTAGTTGTATCACTGCTGCCCGACAGTCAGGTAGTTAAATTTAGATCTGGCATTCACGTAGTTGCGAGGTCTAACAGTCTGGAAACTCAAAGGTACATGCCTCACAGCATGTTGTAGAGTAAATATCTCATGTACTTGACTGATGCAGAACTGACTGTGCAGAACAGAGAACATGATTCTGTTCCCCAATAAGTTAGAAAATCAGAATTACCATTTTCTACCAGTTTGTACTAAGAAAACTGGATTGGACTTTTACAATGAAAATAAATGTTTATTTTAGAATGGCAAGACATCCATCTGTTCTGGGACTGTCCTCAGAAATGTTTATTGTAATTTGTTTTAATATGTATTAATATGTATTTATTTACTTACTTTAGTTAAACGTGCATTTCAAACAACTTGCAAAGTGAAATGTGTCAAAAAGGAGTCTTTCAACAGAGATTATAGTTGTTTGTTTGGACCAACAGAAAGCGCTATAACTGTGCTATCATTTTTCTAACTGTATTAATTACTTGTTCACACTAGACTAGTTATGCCATTGAAAACTGGACCATGTTGAACACAATGGATTTATCAGATATCATCGTCATGTGTTGCGTGCTGTTTTTTCTTAACATTGTCTTAAAATGTGGCGCTCATGGCGCGAGATGCTGAAAAAAAACCCTTTACAACGGTATAATATAGTTTTTCACATCATTATACTTGACGATGGTCAAAAAACAGAAAGTCGTAATTGTCCTGACTTTTTAAAATCATAGAAAATAACATTCGAAATTTTAATATCTTGACTACCAAAACAGAAATGCCACAGTTTCAGTTGAAAAAACTGAATATGTACAGCTCAGACTGTAAAAAATGACCGTGATTTTAATGGTAAAAAACTGTAAAAACGCTAGGGTGAAGTTTCCGTACTATATACGGAGAATAACTGTAATAGATCTAATGGTACATTTAATGTAATTTTACGGTAAAATACCATTAAATTTACAGTTTTCGGAAGTGAAAAATAATAAGTCATTGTATAATTTACAGTGAACAACCGTAAATTGACATTCCTACAATTCCCTGCGTGACACTTCAAATTTGATGTATTTTCGTTGAAATATTTCTGTTTCTTCTTAGTTTTTTTCTAATCAGTTATGTACATTAGGGTTTTCTGTTACATCTAATGATGTTAAATTAATGTTTATTGCATTTTTAAAATTTAATGTGTGTTACCATGATGGTGTTATCAGTGTTTGTGTGAATGACACTGTGTGCATCTTCTATATATTGGTATTGTTCTTCTCAGCTTGTGGAAAAGCTGCTTATGTTAAGAGCTTTGATTCATCATGTGACTCTTATCACCACTGTGTTTGGTGGTTGTCAGTGTATTACAAAGCTACAAAAAAGGTATTAATACTTCAATATGTTGGTAAATTAACATTATATCAGTTAACGAAATACATTTTTTTACCACAAATTTAACAGAATTTTTTTTACGTTGCTACCATATTTTTTACGGTAAAGTCCTGGCAACCACAGCTGCCGTTTTTTTACCGTTAATTTTACGTTTTTTTTTTTTTTTTTTTACCGTGCAGTTATATAGCTACTTATGCATACCTGTAAGTATTAAAAACAGTAACAAAAAGTGACATGAAGTCTCAGGTCCTGCCAACAACAGTCATGCAAAAAAGGGCACCTCACAAACGGTATGTTTGAGAGTGTATGGAAAAGGTGTAAGCACACAAAGTGTTCCCAAAGAATAACCCTATTATTGAGTAATGAAAATGTAAATGTTGAAGAGGACAACTGAATGAATATGCCGCATGAGGCTGTGCTAGAGGGTCGGGTGATCTGATTCTGAATCACTGAATAAATTGGATTTCATGCTTGTCCCTCTTCAAAAAGCTCCACGGGAGATTGCATCAGTCAATGTGGTGAGATTAAATATGCATCAGATAAAGAAAATTACAGGTTTTTCTGGTTAAAAAAGGCCTCTTCGATTTAGATGGCTAACCTTCACTCACCTTTTCCAATCTCAGCTGCGGTAAACAAGATGGGTCAACAGGAAGAAGTGGAGAGAGGCTAAGTGGCCAAAGCCCTATTAAATTAATCAGGCAGGCGAACACTTGGCTCATTTTGGATAGATTAAATAGGATTATAAATAGAAGGATCCAGAGCATTGCTGATGTTGAATCCTGCCCAAGTGTGAACACACGGCCTGTGTGGTTGCTGAAACTGGTAGGAGCAAGGATGGCCAATCTTGATTCTGGCCTGCCCACTGTGGCATCACTTTGAGGTCACCAGTCCCTGCCTCCACATGTGTAAACAGTAAACGATAAGAGCTGCTGATGCACTCTGAACATTATGTTCTCTGAAAAAGCAGCGAAGAGTGAAGAGACAGTTAGCAGAAAGAGGACAGTGTCCAGTTCTGGAAATGACGAATATTTTCCACAAAGTCATTTTCACCAAACCAACAGCATCATGGGTACTTCATCACCCTGAAACGTGTTTATACGTCTCTCATAGAGTTCACGGCTGCACTCTTCCTGGCCAAGAATAGAAACAGGACTTACATCTGACTGAGACATTTGGCAAATCACCACAGGACTCATACAGACAGACAGATGTTCTTTTTTGTATATTTTCAAACCAAGGCTCATTAGAAAAACATGCATGTGGACATTTCTGCAGAATTATACAATACAATACAACTTTATGTTTTTTGCTTTTTGTCTTTATGCTTTATGTACTTAATATACTAACATTATTTAGTTACCACTTTTAGTACACTACTATAAGTGGTAACTAAATACATTTTTTTAAATACAGAGGATAGTATATTAAAAGCACATTTTAGTTCATATTTCATGGTGTCTCAAAATAGCACAGTACACTTAGATGTTCTTAAGATTATCTTAGAAAGTACTAAAGAATTTTTAGTATATTAAGTACAAAATTAGTGTGCAAAAATAGAGCACTTTAAGTACATTATAGAAGTGTACTTTTTTCACCTGGGTTGAAATTTCTCTTTGACCAAACCAGCAATACAAAACAAAACATATATCTATATATACTTATATACATATATATATCACGTTTGAAAATAAATACCACCTACACTAAACCCTACACTAAATCTAATCAATAGTTAAAAGCAAAAAAGAGAAAATAACCCATCTGTTAAAGCAACAATGCCATTTTAGTTTGCTTTTAGTTTTTAAAAAAGCTTTTTATCGTTTTACAGGACCTGTTTCCGTGCGCTCCTCAATGCAAGTGCAATGCTTTACCAGGTTAGCTACCAAGCAAGTTTACTGGAGCAGATTGATGTGATCCAAATGTCAAAATATAACAGTTTACAAATCATGCACTATGGTAAAAAGCGCTTTGATGTTGTCATAACCTGTATTGTGTGAACAGGAATGAAAGCTGTTGGTGTTTTACTGCCACTAGTGGTCATTTCAGTTGAAAACTGCAGTGAATTGTATGTACACTACGTTTTTCCAATGAGCATATATTTCCTCTTTTATAGTACAAAATGTAGAGAACATCAATAGAGGTAAAAAGCAAAAGCTCACAGTTACAGCTGGTTGATAGTTTAATCTGGCCTTATAGCCAGCTGTACCGATCTGATCCTAAGAGAACTAAAACAAGGCCAGAGAATCTAAATATAGTTCCTGCCTTTCACAGTATTATTAGACTTGACCTACGAATGACTGGGGCTTTTTGTAAATATTCTTTTGGGCTGTTGCCATTGAAAAACACAATCATGACCATTCATATCCCTCATGGGGTTTCTCGTAGCGAAATAATGTGTTGACAGTTCCAAAAGCAATTCATGTTTTGTAATATTTGCGCACATGCTTTATTTTAAGATTACATTAGGGAACGTCTTGAAAACGTCTGTATCGGGAACTCTGCTTGAAGGTAAATAATCAGCATGTTATTTTTGGATATTACGAGTCTCTTTCTTTCTCACAGGATGAACAACCTTGGATGTGATATTATGATCCCATGCTTTAGCCAAATACTCATAAAAGAGATCTTGGGATAATACACTGTTCATCTGCTGCCTGTGAATTATTGGCTCATGGCAAGTATTAGCAACAACATGAATTGCATGGGGCAGTGTGATGCGCTTACCGATATTTTGAAAAAGCTGCTAATGCTGGGGACACAACAACGGTGGGTGCTATACATTCAATGCCAAACAGGCTTCGTTTACAGTCATAGTGGGAAGGCTGATATTTGGAGTCAGTCAGAGGCATGTCTATTTGTGGCGCAATGAATGTCTATATATAGCATACTTGTAAGGTCATCTGGGTCACGTTCGCCAGTGTCGTCTCACCATAAACAGGAGATGGCTGGCTAAAAGGTATTGTGGGTAATCTTTCCTGTCTCACTAAATGTGAAACTGTTTTAGGATGGTTGTTATCCCAAGGGATGGGATTATTATTCTCCATCTCTAAAACTGTTTGGCCTTAAGATGGCCTGAAAAAAACATGAATGAGGTTAAGCTCTCTCTTTGCTTTCCTGATGTTATTCTATCTTCTTCTCTACTTATATGAGTATCCAACAAAGCTTGTTTATTTCAGTTGAACAAAATCAATTATACAGCTCATATAAATCCAAATGTTTTAATCATCACTACCGTATTTATGATCGCAAACAAGCCATTCTAACTGGATTACATTAAAATAACAGAAAAATACTATAAAAATAATATAAAAAACCTTTCTTTTTTTTTCAAAATTCATGAACCAGAATCTTTTTTCTTTATGTATACGAGTGACCAAACAGAGCTTGTTTTCTAATTGTCTTTATTTCAGTTCATTGATCACACAACTCAGAGGGGAAACAAAATTAATATTTAAATTATCAATCCAAAATATATAATCACTTACTACTTACTAATTATAATAGACTATGATTGCAAAAAAGATAATGTAACTAGATAGCATAAAAACAAATAAATAACATAGAAATATCTCATGTAGACTGTTTTGAATGCTTCACAATAGTACTAATATTTTTTGTCTAATATTTTACTTTTTGCTAAAATAAAAAAAAATTAAAATAAAAACCTCAAACAAAGGTACTGTATCTAAAGTAAGCAAACTGGACTTTAAAACATAGAAATCCCTCAATGAGCTGATATTAGTTTCAAGACTTTAGTGACAAAATGACAGAATGGTCTCAAAAGCTCAGTAGTTACAGAGAAACTTTAAGTGGCACTCGTTCCTGGCAGCCTTTGTTTGGTGGTGTTGAATTCTGGTAGGACAGCCTCACAAATATAACAATAAGTATAATGCCTGTAAACAAGAACATAAAATGTGACTGCATGAACCACAAATTGTGTTATCCTCTTCCGTTTCCAATCATTTCAGGATGTTTTGAATGAGCTGTGTACGTGTCTCACCTATAAATCCCAGAGTCCCAAGCAAGATGCCCACTGTTGACTGAATAGTGGGCATGCCCTGAAGCTGTTTTGGTGCAGTTCTACAGTTCCCCCTCACGTTGCATGGGCAAACTGTCACTGTGAGAGAGACAATGAACATTGAGCTCTTTTTAAATGCATTAAAAGGGCAATGGTTGCACACAGAGAAATAGGACATATTTATGGAGCACTAGGTGAGGGTGATTGCATTGGTGAGGTCTCGTGGGAAACTAGAATGAGAGTCAGACAAGATGAGAGCATGACAGGGAGAGAGAGAAAGCGAGAGAGACAGAGAGAGGTATCATGCACCTGTGGCCATGCCATGCATCACTGGAGACTGTGTGAACAGGATGTTTCAGGAGAGAATCTATTAAACCAATGGATGTGAATGCATGACAATGCAGACACAAAAAGCCTCAACATAGACCTTATTCACAGCAGTGCCATCTTTGATTTTTTAACTGGAACAAAAGCGAGGCTGTGAGGGACAGACATGCATCTCTTCAGTGGATTGTACTATTATTGAATGAGTTTTTGGATTGTTCTGCTGACGAAACGATGCAAAAATATATTTCCAAGAAATTTCAGCAGATAAAGTACTCCAGGCAACATGAGCTGTAGAAAATTATAAGTGATATAGGAGTTTTATTACAGATACAAATTACATTAGACCTAAATTGTTACACAAAAATCCTCTGACTGAACATTCATTAAGCTTATTTATACCTTTTAATAACACAAATGATGTGACATTGCTTGTTTATCATTGACGTGGCTGAAATGCGTTTTTATGTGTCGATGAAACATTGTGAGAGATCTAAAATTAAACATTCCATTTATGACCTCCAATGAATATTACAGTCTCCAGTGAGCCCATTTAACAGCTAATGAATGCAACGCATGAATGTAAACATGCTCTCTTAAATCGTTTAGTTTTATGTTAGTCCATGTATGTTACCTGGTAAATTGATGAATGTGCTTCTGGGAGGAGAGCTGCTGTCTGAGATGGTAAAAGGTACGATATAAACCTCTGGAGGCAGGTACGGGACATTTAAAGACAGGTTGGTGTGAGTGTCTGTGGAGACAAGAAAGATTAAGGTGACACTTTATTTCAATAGTCCACTTCAGACATTCTGCAGTACCAGCTATAAGTAACTTTGTGACCACATGTCAACTACCAGTCATCAGAGTATTAGTAGACTGTCTGCTTAATATCTGTTAACACTTTATTTTGATGCTCCCCCAACAGACATTATACTGACTATAAGTAACTTTGCAAGAAGCCTACTTGTCAATTTATTCTACTAACCTGATCCTAAAAGCCTACTAATACTCTAATGAGAGTTAGTTGACATGTAGTTGCAAAGTTACTTGTCTAAAGTGGACTATCAAAATAACGTGTAACCAAGATTAGTCATAAAGAACAATGTTATTGCTCTTACCACTATTTTGGCTTGACAACATAAACATATTAGCATTAGCAATGTGCTAAAACATGTTGTCAACATGCTAAAAATGCTAACAACAAACTAAAACATGCTAGGAACATGCTAGCAACATGCTAAACATATTAACTACATTCTAAAATATACCAATGGTGTGATAAAACATTCTAGTAATTTATAAAACATGCTAGCATTGTGTTAAATCATGTTATCAATGCCTAGCTAGCTAGTTGTATAACCACCTAGGCATCAAACTTTAAACTTTCAGATAAGGCTTTGTCAATCCAGCATCAAAGTTTGTCCTGATAAACTTAATTTCTCTAGTTTTTAAAATAAGTTATATTTACTCTTGATATTAACAAAAAAAATTATTAGGTGACCCAACATTAAGTCAAGTGGTTGAGTAATGCTGCTGAGTAAATCTTATGGAAAAACTCCTGACTGGACCTAATCAGGATTTGGCCGTGTGACGGAGAAGCAAGAACTCAGTCCAGTAAACAAGGGGGTGTTATCAGTCTCTGTTTACTCTTATCAATGGTCCAAGAAGCCCCACTTGTGCCCTTTGACACCAGAGTCCTTTAATGTGCTAGTCAACAGGGTCACCAGTAAACTAATACAGGATTATCTCTCTTGTCAGAGGTGACCAATATGTTGCCCATGGCCTCCATGTCAAAAGCATACTGTTGGAACAACCTAAAGAAATGTATAGTTAATTCTACACAATAGACAGTTCAACACAACTATCTCTCAGGCCTATTCACAGTTTATAGTCACATGACTGACACACAAACCTGGATGGCAAAACATCCATAGAAATGCAACACAGGCCTGTCAATTTCAACTCTGTTTTAAGCCATGAATATTTAGATCCTTCTCAAAAGATGAAAAACAAAGATATATGACCAAACTTCATATTTTGTACACTTAAAAATGGTTCATATGACTTAATGTACTAAGAAGACAGTGATTTTTTTTTTTTTAAAAGATCAAATTCAGTGTAGCTACACCTTATTGATATACTATATAAAGATGAGCCCAGAATATGATCGCAATTTACTAAATTGTACGTTAATTATTCTTGATGGGAAAATGCTTAATGTTAAACTTTGTAAATTGCATTTGTATTCATATTTTGGGTTCATCTGCTTGCCTGTAAATACAGTAGGCTATATATAGTTGTAGGCTATGTTTTTGGTCCTTCAATATCACTGTCTGAGTACATTAAGCCACATTATGCATTTTCTTTATAATGGTTTTCTATGAGAGAACGCTTCAAATGCAATTTAGCCTGTTGCGTTCATATTCTGAGTATTCCTGTATACAGTATGTATTATCAACAGGGTGTATACTGAATTTGGTCTTTTAATATCACAGTCTTAGTACTTAGTAGTCTGGCTATCACCAGACCAAGCTCAATTTAAAATTGAACACTGGTCTGGGGAGTTTGCTATGTATTTCCTACTGCACAAGAGGCGTGATCAACGAGCATTAGTCACGCAATTGGATAGTCCTTCAACCAATCAGATCAACGATCCAGGTGACGTACTTTGCAGAGCGATGCGAAAACTCCAGACAGGTTTACCGTGTGTCTCAATCAGCTCCCTAGTTCAGTAGTCAGGGCACTGATCAGGGAATCAGCCACATTCACATTCATGATATACTGATTCACGACCTAGGGAACTAGGGAGCTGATTGAGACGCAGGGTTAGTTTGTATTGGTTTGTAGCATTGATCTGCGGTATGCAGAAGCAGCAATGGCATCGAGCGATTTTTGCAAAAAAATGAAAGTGATTGGTATTTACACCCACTCGAGCAATTTGTTTACTAACTAAAGAAGTCATTCAGCATCGTCGAGAGTTTAAAAGGCGACTCTGATACTGTTCTGGTTAAGTGTAAATGAACGCGGAATATAGCCGCCCTAAACTACGCCCTAACAAAAAGAATTCCAGTCAGCTCAGGCGGCGTGAGATTCAAGAAGCAGGGAGACGAAACATATAGAGCAAATAATAAAAATATTGTCTACCATCAAAGGGCATTGAAGTAAAAGAGTCATGTACTCACATTGTGAAGCAAACCACCAAAATAACAGCAGAGAATCATTGTGTGTCATTAATCGCTGTTTGTAATCTTCCTATGAAGAGACTGTCAGATCAACGCTCTGCTACATTTCTCTCAGATAAGGTAAATGCTTAAAGGTGATAGAGAGGATTTTTTCGTCGACTGAGAATCCAAAGACTGTTACTGAGTTTTTGAAATGAGCACATGCGTAAGAACAACCCCCCTCCTTCACAGCTCATTTCAAAGGAATGCCTCCCAAAACTCATGCACGAGTATTGGAACACGAGTGTTTACCACCGGCATTCGCTGTGTCATGTTTTTTGGATTCATTATGTTGGACTCACTGCAGGTAACTCATAATCTGCAGTTGTTATTCCTGTCTCCTGACAAAAACATTGCATGCAGTGCCTGTGGAGTGTGGAAAGTTACTGGAGCGCGCAGCCGCGCTCGTCTCTCAGAAGGAACGTCACGGCAGTGATTGACAAGGCAGAGGGCCAACCATTTATGTGATGATCGCGTAAACGATTGGCTGATGTTTTTAAGGCCCTACCTCGTGCACAGATTATGTATATTAATATCATTCCTTTCAGTGCACCTAATAAATAGGCTTTTATCAGTTAGTAAAGACAGTTTCAAGTAATATTGCAAAAATGTATAAAACAAAACATCCTCTTTAGCACCTTTAACACAATCGGCGTCACTGTGATTGTGCATTGTTATTTTGGAGTGACAGTCATGTGAGAGACGGGTAGATCAGATAGAGTTTGAAAGCTGCTTGCCGTCGCTTCTCTATCGTCATCGTGTTATACCCGCCAATAGCGAGCAAGGTGGATAAGCCAGTCTGTGATTGGTTCCCGCAAAAGTGTAACAGCGCAGCAGAAATGTATGCACGGGTTTCCAGACTGAGTTGCCGAATCAAATAAATCAAATCGCCGGCAGATCAGGCTGGGTTTACCCAGACTAAGTACTTAGTACAAACCTGGTTTTAAAAAAAATTTAAAAAATAGGACGTTCCAAATGTCAACTAGTGAAAACTATGAATAGACCTTCAAACTTAAATGCTTTCAAATACATTTCAGTCAAGCCAACATTCAAAGTCTGACTACTGACAAACTTGCTGTTCTATTTAAAATGTACAATTGAATTTATGAATTTCTTTGAGTTCTAATTCATTTTAATTATACTTCCTTAAATTTAAATAAAAAGTCCTGGAATTGGAATTTAAAAGATATTTTCAATTCTGAATGGTGCACAACAAGGTTATATATCTCCATTAGCCATTAAAAAGGATGTATTTGTGTATCATGAGTGGATATGCAGCACAATTGGGACCTAATGTTACAGATGCCATATTACGTCATCCTCGACTCGCTCATTCATCATTCTCGTCACACTTTCATTATAGAGCAGGTAAAGCTGTACGAGTGAAAAGCAAGGACAGAGAGAGAGAGAGAGAGAGAGAGAGAGAGAGAGAGAGAGAGAGAGAGAGAGAGAGAGAGAGAGAGAGAGAGAGCGAGAGGTGAGTGGATAATAAGGAATCTATCTGTTGTGTGTCAAAAGATCAATTAGATGAAAAGTCAATGGAAGTACACATTTACCTACTCAACCAACTGACCCTAGCTGCGAGATCATATAAAGGCAACATAATTACAATGAAAAAAAAAAAAACCCTGAGAAATACTGAGACAGACGAAGTAGAAAAAAAAAAATAGAGCGTGTGTGCAAAAAAACAAAAAAACCTACATCTATTTGATTCTGGTTCATGACTCAGATGCTGCAACTAAGTCAACCTGCTCACCGGCATCAGCTTGGCACATTAATGACGCCTAAAGCTATCAGGAAGAGAGCCATTACGTTTATTACATCCAGGACAGATTCATCTGAAGACACTAGACTTGGAGGGCAATTTCCTTCTTTGTACACTCTTTTCCCCAGACCTGCACTGTGTGTGATTCAGCAGGTAGTAAGCATTATACCCAATTCAGATGACGTCTCAAGCTGACTGCATGGACCCTTCAGACACAGAACAGTATTTTTTTTTTCTTTCTTCATTTTAAATCCCTAATTTTATCCACATTGACGTCATTGTTAGAGGAGGTCAATGTAACCAGGCATGTCAGTGCTATTGTGATTATAGAACGTTTTAGAAAATTAAAGGGATCATGAACTGCATTTTTTTTTAAAATTATTTTATAATGTTTCCTGAGGTGCACTTATAATTGACATCATTTTTACATCAAAAATGGTCATAATTTAGAAATAAAAGGCCATTTTCTACCCTAATTTTAGCCATCTGATTCTAACACTCTGTTGGAAGGGGCGTGTCTGCTTGAATGTAAACAGCCACATCTTTGCATATGAAATAAGTATTACATGTGGAACTTTCTAGAAATCTTTTACTTCGTTTTTACCATTACAGCTGTTGAGATTAACTAATTGTGAAAAGTGCTAATTATAGCATTATATTTAGATCTACTCCTGTGGCATGAAAGGCTGCAGCGATGAGCATTGTAGCCAATCACAGTCATGTCTATTGAGCGCATGAATGCAGTGATCTCGTCAATAAAACTCGATTTCTGCATTCTCATGAATGCTTTCATCATAACTAATAGTTCAAACACAATGTATAGACAGTGTTATTGATTATAATGGAAGTTTTGGCAGTCAATAATTCAGTCACTGATAAACTTGTGCAGTGTGATTGACAGCTCCAGTGATTATAAAGGGAGGGTTCTTTAATCGCTTTCTGTATATAATTTAATCACAATTTAAAAAAAAAAGATTTATGTTACTAAGAGAAAAAATATGAAGTTGATCGTTTAGTCACTAGCTTGATTTACTGATGCATAAACAGCAATAAACAATTTTGAGACAGTCAGACGTCTGACTGTACATGAATCATTACATATTAGAAATCACTCATCAAAGATCAGGCATTAGAATTAAAATGGTTACTTACATGTTGTGGCATTACTGTTGGGTCCATATCTTACAGTAAAAGTCTGTTTGCAAACCCTGTGCTGAAATGTGACTGCTTTATCAAATAATCCACAATGAAATGTACCGAACAAACTAATAATCTCTACTGAGACAGATGAAAATAAATGACCACTTTCCTAGCATTAAAGGTGCCCTAGAACTTTTTTTAAAAGATGTAATATAAGTCTAAGGTGTCCCCTGAATGTGTCTGTGAAGTTTCAGCTCAAAATACCCCATAGATTTTTTTTTTTATTCATTTTTTTTAACTGCCTATTTTGGGGCATAATTATAAATGAGCCGATTCAGGGTGTGTGGCCCTTTAAATCCCGTGCTCCATGCCCCAAGAGCTCGCGCTTGCCTTAAACAACATAAAAAAAAGTTCAAACAACTAATACAACCCTCAAAATGGATCTTTACAAAGTGTTCGTCATGCAGCATGTCTAATTGCGTAAGTACAGTGTTTATTTTGATGTTTACATTGATTCTGAATGAGTTTGAGGCTATGCTCCGTGGCTAACAGCTAATGCTACACTGTTGGGGAGAGATTTATAAAGAATGAAGTTGTGTTTATGCATTATACAGACTGCAAGTGTTTAAAAATGAAAGTAGCGACGGCTCTTGTCTCTGTGAATACACGATGTAATAAACGATGGTAACTTTAGCAACAAATGCTAACGAAACATTTAGAAAGACAATTTACAAATATCACTAAAAATATCATGATATCATGGATCAGGTCAGTTATTATTGCTCCATCTGCCATTTTTCGCTATTGTCCTTGCTTGCTTATCTAGCTGTGCACATCCAGACGTTCTGCCCTTGTCTAATGCCTTTCATCCAGATGTTAATACTGGCTGCCCTTGTGTAATGACTCAATCATGGGCTGGCATATGCAAATATTGGGGGCGTACACCCCGACTGTTACGTAACAGTCAGTGTTATGTTGAGATTTGCCTGTTCTTCGGAGGTCTTTTAAACAAATGAGGTTTATCTAAGAAGGAGGAAACAATGGTGTGTGAGACTCACTGTATGTCTTTTCCATGTACTGAACTCTTGTTATTTAACTATGCCGAGGTAAATTAAATTTTTTAATCTAGGGCACCTTTAAAATCCTTTGGAAGCTAATCTTATTTTTAGTCCAGTGATCCTGTATCACTCTTCTCTCCTCATCTCACTTACTCGGCTGTGGGTGTGGCCAAATATGCGATGATGTAGAAGTAGGCATTGATCTGATCTGCAGAGGCGGTCTTTCATTGCACTATGACATCATAATGTGACAAAATTCCAGGTCATTTCTGAGCTTGGATTCAATGAAAAAAAAAACCTTTACATACACACGAAGCTGGAGCTTACCCCTAACCAATCTTTTTTTTTTTCCTCGTCTCAAAAAATATCTGCATCCACACGAAACCACTGAAACAACTCAAAATGATGTAGTATACATGCCAGACCATTATGTGGCGGTGTAATTCTGTCACAGAAATGCACTTAAATTTGGACATATTTTTCTGTGGAATTGATCATACATGTAAGGATGCGTGAATGTTATGATCCCCTGTAAAGGATATTGTTTCTGTGTGCAAGTAATTGTTGTAAAAGGAGATCTGAAGAACATTCAAAATAAAGAATAAGTAACAAAAGAAATGCACTTAAAGCAGCGAAGAAGACTTGCAGCATACGCATAAACCTTGCACGCTGAATACAAACTATAGTAAAGCTTAGAAATAACGCTTTATTTTGGCTCAGTATTGTCTACAGCATAAACACAAGCATCTAGAGTCTGCTATTGCTGTTGTTGGTGCTGTTTTGTGGTGTTAGCGCTGTCTGACAAGGGTCGACACGTGGGATGATGACATCATCGTTTCAGAAAATATATGGATTGCCCCGTCCACGTGAAAACGCAAAGATGGCGTTTTCAAATGTATCCACTCTGGGACCTGGTTACAAAAAATAGCGGTTTCACCTGTCAAAAACGCCGGATCCGTGTAGACGAAACGCCTATCCGATAAAAAAATTTGAACAGAAACGGGTCTCCGTGTGGACGGGGCCTTAGACTAACGAGGAAGTCTTTAGTTCTAAAACTTACAGGAAGTTTTTTTGTAGTACAATGACCTCTTACATGTCAAAAGATCAAGGAAAATTAGATTAGATTAGAATTAGACTTTAAGGGAACTAAAAGTGAGTGAATCTCATCTGACATGTATTTTTGTAATGACTGACAGACAAATAGATATTCAGAGATGGGTCACATAGTTCTTGGGTGACAGGGATGATTTGTCACTTCACATTCAATCTTCTTATTACTCAATAGATCGAATGGCTGGAAGTGGGTGAGAGGAATAGACAAACCATTGATGGGAGTGAGCTTCCAGTTGCGACGAACAGTGGTGTCACTGCGGAGGGAGAAGTTGAGCCTTCCTCCATGCTGGGGCCCATCGCTGTCTCGAGAGGCTAGAACCAGAGCCTGATCCTCCCAGCGAGGTGTGCACAGGTACTTCCAGGAGTAATCACCCACCAGAACTGGGCTGTTGTCATTTACATCCAGAATGTGTACTGTCACTAGCGTGGAGGCAGACAAGGAGGAATTACCTGAAGGACAGAATAGGTGACAAAATATGAATAATTTTAATCTCGAACTATGTTTAGTGTGTATTTATTCCGTTTATTTTAGTATGTTACTGTGTCAAAAACTCTTATAGTTCACCCAAAAATGACCATTGTATGGACAACAAAAGATATCAATATATCAAAATATAACAAAATAATATCATCTTTTATGTTCCACAGAAAAAAGAAAGTCACGCAAGTTTGGAATGACATGGAGTAAATGATGACAATCTGTACTAAAAATATACTATACTAAAAATCCACACAAGTTTCACACACTACACCACGAAAGCTCCATTATACAGTGGATCAAGCCATGCATTATTAATCTACTATGTATAAAGAGAGATGCAACTCCAGTCAGTGTTTAGTGGATTTAAGCTGTTGGTATGATAAGGCTGCTGTTTCTTCACTGCAGTACACATTTAAAAAACAGAAGTTTTAAAGCTGGCATTAACCTGATGCTAAATATTGGTCAGGGGATACATTAAAGGCTGTGCAGATTGAGATTAGTTCTACAAAGCTCAGTGGCAACAGTAATGTTTTACCAAGAGAGAGCTATTGTTATAAAACAATAAAAACGGATTTGAAAAGGAATTTCTAACTCATTTTTGTTCACCAAATGAGATTATTTGGTTTGGTTGATTTTTTTTTTTTTTTTTTTTCATACGTTAAAATAGCTAACTCAAACTAATATATGCAAAACCATGAATATTCAAATTAGCCTCGCCTCAACTCAGTCACACCAGTTCAGAGATCCACTTGGTCAACTTTACTGTAGTAAACGCTGCACAATGGCAAGTGGAAATACTGGTTTAATTCAGCCATGTATCTTTTAATGAGTTTTTGCATTTTAAGCCTACTTTGTAAACAGATTTTAATATTCAGCATCTTTATTTAATTATGAGAAAATTATGCATCATTTTCTGAATAAATAATTGTAAATAATTTCATTGTTTTTTTTTTGTTTTTTTTTTAATATTCATACATATACATTTCTGAAAAGCATGTGTTGTAAATTCCTTCCTACAGCTTTGAAACCCTCAGCCTGGGCAGACTTCCGGTGGTGCGCACTGCAAGATGGCTGCACAGCACTAGGCTCCAGACTAAAACCTCCTAATTGAAGGAATTTTTCACAATGAGGAAAGATAACATCATTGTTTTACAACTTGACAAGTATAATTCAAGAATGGAAACTAGTAAAAAAATCCATGTCTCTCCAAAAATCGGCTGTGAGGTGCAAACACCTCAAAACGGTCAAGGACAACGTAGCCACAATTGTAGTATGCAATCGAAGCACAGCAAGAGGCTATGCGTGAAATGGTTTCCTGTATGTTGACAGAGGCAATAAAATCCCTTAATCCCTTTAATGACTATATTAATGAAAACAGCACTGTTCTTCGTTCTCTGAAAGAAGAAATGGATTCACTGATTAAAGGTATGGCGTCGATCACAACGAAAGTGGATGATCTCCAAGGCAGTTTACACAAACCGAACACAGCTCGAACGAAGCAACGAAAATGCAACAACCTCGAAGACCGGTCACGATGCAACAATGTCCGCCTGGTTAATCTACCAACAGGAATGGAAGGGGATGATCCTGTCGGCTACCTAAATGGATCCCCGACCATACGTCTCAAGCCTAATCTAGATCTATAGAGCTCATCGAGTATATGTTACTCAAACTTCCTGACAGGCAAGCCATCCTTCAAGGAGCCTGGAAAGCAAAACCCGGAGGAGCGCGCCTGGAATTCTATGCTGATTACAGTCATGAGATGGCGCAAAAGAGGAAGGCGTTTTCGGCCGTAAGATTTAAGCTTCACCAGAAAGGCGCTGAAACTTTCCTGATCTACCCAGCATTGCTGCAGGTCACCCATAAGGGTCAGAAATACTTGTTTGAATCTCCGGAGGACCCTGAAAAATATCTCAAGGGTCTTGATGCTGCAACGGTACCTACTGCTGGAAGATCTTTAAACTTCCCGCTTCAGGAGGAAATGGAGGAGGCTGACTAAAGAAACTTGTAATGTCTTTGCAGATAAACCTGTGCAATACATGGATCAAAGACTTTTTCAGCGTACACTTGTGTTTCAGTTCACCAAAAGTGAAATGGGAACTACTCTTATTTCTATACAAATGAATTTTGTTTCAAAATCTATTTTAAACAATTTTCATGTGCAGTTTGTTAGACTGTTATATGTAAAGGCCCTGTTTAATTATTGTATGTTTGTTTAAGATGGGCTACAGTTCTTGGTTTAAATCTGGTTGCTGTAAAAATCAAGTTTTGAAAATCGTTGCATTTTTCTTAGTTTGGAAATATTCATTCTATAAATTTAATTTCCTTAATTGTTAAATTCATACGGGGCTAATAAGGTGAATAGTGTTTAGACATTGCCTTGCGACTGCCACAGACATTTGCTAAAGGAGGGATATGGGAGAGGGAAAGGGAGGGGGCGCTTGGAGACATAAAGCACTCAGGACTATCTTTGTTTTGTTTTTTGTTTGGACCGTTCCAATCCTTCAGTTTCAGTAGTGCAATAGCGGTCTTCTACAGTGCTGAGATTGTTCACTAAAGATTTAGATGTATGTGATGCTTGGCGACTACATAATCCAACAGCTAAGGATTACACTTATTTTTCCCCAAATAACAAATCATTCTCAAGAATTGATTATATTTTCATTTCATAATCACTACTTTCAGGTCTAATCAATGTTGAATTTCTACCACAAAGTGTTTCAGATCATAATGCTGTATTAGCACATTTTTAGATAAATACATCCTGTAAACCATCCAGATGAAGATTTAATACATTTTTGCTGCAAAATGAAGACTTTCTTACGTAACTGAGAGCAGGACTGATTGAATTTATCAAATTAAACCAGGACTCTGTTTCCAATCAAGAAATGTTATGGCCGTCCATCAAAGGGTTTTTAAGGAACAATGCTATCTCCTTTTCCACTGGACTTAAAAACAACTATCTTGAACAACTATCAGTATTAGAGAGAAGATGTGGGGAATTAGAAAGGGAATTAGGTCATCAATTTTCCAATGACACTCAACAAAAATTAAATGATGAAAGGGCTTCTCTTAATGATCTGCTTCGAAGAAGAGCAGAATATTTAATTCACATTACAAAACAAAAATATTACATAGATGGAAGGAGACCAAGTCGACTCCTTGCACTTACCTTGAAAAAACATGAGTGACATTTTAAAGGGGACCTATTATGCCCCATTTTACAAGATGTAAAATAAGTCTCTGGTGTCCCCAGAGTGTGTTCGTGAAGTTTTAGCTCGAAATACCTCACAGATAATTTTTTATAGCATGATAAAATTGCCACTTTTAGTGTGGTCCCTTTAAATGCAAATGAGCTGCTGTGCTCGGCCTGAGAGGGCGGAGCTTCAAGAGCTCGTTCTCCGGTGTCAGGATTCAGTCAGGACGCAAAATAACGTCAGAAACTGCTAATATATGCTGCATGGAGATAGAACAGGTATAGTTTAGTTTAATTACGGTTATAACTTATATTGTCTTGTTTTTAATCCACTATATTAGTACAGGCCTGTTGTACTGTCCGAATGATGGACAAAACTATACAGATGAGTTTTATGACGTTTATTGTACTTCACACAAAAGCTGAAGCGTCCGTTTTCACTCTAGAAAATCATTGTAAGAGCTTAATAAAACACTGCAAGTGTGCATTAAAATATTATCCATAAACTCTCTCTCTTTTCCTTGTATTACCAACATACATAGCAAAGAACACAGAAACATGCGTTACAACTAACAGTAAATGAACATATAAAGACCTTATGCCTTTCGGGTGGTGCTTAATGAACTGTAATAAAGTGCTTTCACCTTCATTACTGCTGTATCCAGTATCACTCTGGAGACTGAAAGCTGGATCATGAACAGTTTTTACTTGTATATCCCTGAGTAGCACATTTTTAGCACAGTCTCCATTTTGTATTGTCCCTTTGTATTGATATTCGTTCACAAAGCAGTCTGGTGTGAAATGATTCGCACAGACATAAACGAATTTCGACAGAACTGAGGGAGAATTTTCTGGAAAACCAAGTTAAAGGGATAGTTCACCCAAAAATGAAAATTTGATGTTTATCTGCTTGCCCCCAGTGCATCCAAGATGTAGGCAACTTTTTTTTCTTCAGTAGAACACAAATGATAAACATCAAATTTTCATTTTTGGGTGAACTATTCCTTTAATCCACCTTATTTTCAGCAGCTCAGATTTAGGTAGTAAATGAAGCCATCCAGCTACAGAACGCCAAACACAAAACGCTTGGGAGACATTCTCGTCAGTGCAGCAATGGCGGACTGTGTAAACTCTCTGCGAACACGCTCAGGGCGGTCCTATGTTCACATGTCAGTGTCTGTCATTATTCGTGGGCGGGGCCTGTGGCTTTTGTGACGTCACACTGCCAGGGATCTGGAAACGGCTTGTTCTGAGACACTGCTTATGATTTATGGGGATTTAAAAAAAAGGAGTGGGTGGATTTTTAGCACTATAGGGTGGTTCTGTACACACACTGGCAACACACATTTATGTCCCAACCCCATGCAAAAGTCAATTTTGCATAATAGGTCCCCTTTAACATCCAGGCAATCAAAAGTTCAAAAAAATGGTCTCACCTCACATCCCACAGATATCAATAAAACATTCATGTTATTTTTTGAAACAGTGTAAACGTATTACCCCGATTCAGTTAGTTTCATCAAATCCATTCTATCTCTTTATATGCAGATGATACTTTATTATTTTTTATCTGATCTACAACACTTCCTATTGCCCTCCAAATCATAGATGAATTTGGCAAACTATCTGGTTTTAAAATGAATCATTCTAAAACTATTTTGATGCCTCTCAATTTGAATGGTTTTAATTTCTCTATTCCAAATAATATTCAGATATCAACACAAGTCAAATATTTAGGGATTGAGCTGAGACCCACTTTACCCCTCATTTCAAAAGTTAATTACATGTTAATTTTGGCAAAGTTAAGTCTGATAAGATGGATGTGTCTGCCTTCATCGCCATTTGCCCAAATATCTACAATAAAAAATAAATTTTCTGCCCCGCATTAATTTTATTAGCTCTATGCTTCCTCTCCCCCCACCAGTAAATTATTGGAAAAAGCTAGGATTCTTTACTGATAAAATATATTTGCCCTAATTTTAAATGGTATCATTGAGCATGTTTACATGCACACCAGTAAGCTGATGACTAATATTAGCTTATTAAAGTAACCAGTTTTACCCAGCCCAAGAGTCTTGTTCCAAGATGGCCACCGCCACGCATGAGCCCTCAGTCAAGATGGCCACCGCCACGACTGAGCCCTCAGCCAAGATGGCCACCGCCATGCATTAGCCCTCAGTCAAGATGGCCGCCACCACTCCTGAGCCCTCAGCCAAAATGGCCGCCATGCCTCTCCAGAGAATATGGAGGACCTATGGCTGATAGACTTCTGGCCAGAACCGAATCCAGCCCCTGACCAGAGTCCAGAGGTGACTCCCTTGCTCGTCCCAAGGTGACTCCCTTGCTCGTCCGGAGTCCCGAGGCGACTCCCTTCCGAGTCCAGAGGCAACTCCCTTGCTCGTCCAGAGGCATTAGCCCTCAGTCAAGATGGCCGCCACCACTCCTGAGCCCTCAGCCAAAATGGCCGCCATGCCTCTCCAGAGAGTATGGAGGACCTATGGCTGATAGACTTCTGGCCAGAACCGAATCCAGCCCCAGAGGCGACTCCCTCCCTTGTCCCGAGGCGACTCCCTTCCGAGTCCAGAGGCGACTCCCTTCCGAGGACCCTATTGTAATTGCTCAGTCAATTATTCTTCTTCTCTGAAATGAATCGTATTTTGAGGGCTGAAACATGCTCGAAAACTCATGAAACTTTGCACACACATCAGAAGTGGTAAAAATTTACGTTAGATATGGGTTTCTGAATTAGGTGTGGCAATATGGCTCAATAGCACCACCTACAAAATTTCAATTAAGCACCCTTCGTGCTACGTTTCACATACAGGTATGAAATTTGGTAGACACATGTACCAGCCCAACACCTGCAAACAAGTCCATGGGTGCAAAATCTGAAAACAGGAAGTGAGATATTTAGAATTTTCTCTGCAAAATTTTTGCCATTTCCAGACGTTGTACTTTAACAAACTCCTCCTAGAGCTTTAATCAGAAAAATGTCATATTTGGTCAGTCTAATCTAAAGGCCTTGGCAACGTTAAATTGTGAAGATCTAGAGTTTTTCACTGAAAGGCGTGTCCGTGGTGGCCTGACAAACTTCAATGTTTCGCCATGAAATAGGGAGTTGTTGTAACTCAGGCATGCAGTGTCCGATCTGCCCAAACTTCACCGGTTTTATTAGAGTCCTGGCCTGAAGACATCTCTATGCCAATATTCAGTTAGTCATAGCACCACCTGCTGACAACAGGAAATGGCATGCTTTGCACAATAATTCACTCCTAGAAACACATTTAAATATGCCATGAAGTACCAAACATACTAGAAACACGTTAAATCGTGCAACTCTTGGCTAAGTGCTAATATTTGCGCTTAACGCCACGAAACAGGAAGTTGTTGTAACTCAGGCAAACGATGTCCGATCTGCTCCAAACTTCACATCATTAATAATAGTCTTAGCCTGAAGACATCTATATGGCAATATTCAGTAATAGTCACAGTGCCACCTGTTGGCAACAGGAAGTGTGGCACATCAAAATGACTTTGCCATATTTCAACTGTATTTACTGGCTTACATGCATGTCACCCACTATTCACTGTTTTCCTAAGGCCACAGGGTGGTGGTGGCCCCTGGGTGTGAGGGCCCTTTCATCGCTACTTGCAGCTTTATTTATCTATCAGTTATTTTTATGTATTTACTTTATCCCATTTTATTTATGTCTATCTTGTTTCTATCTTGTATTATGTTTATCTGTCCTGTAGAGTGTAATGGGCTTGGTGAGGGAAGGGTTATGGGGGTAATAGTGGTCTAATAAGTTTATCTTTATAGTATTGCAAAATGTTTTGGTATGCTTTAAAAAGAAATAAAAAAATAACAACAACACTAAATTACAAAAAAAAAATAGAGTACAATACGGTAAATTCCTCAAAAGGTCAGAAGCTCTCTTATACCGAGGTATGTGTATTATTTTTGCTTTAAATTTAGTTTCTTAATTTCTCTCTCCTCTTATGACAACACAGGACCAGGAGTTGTGAGTCATATCTCTTGTTCTCATCTCATCTCATCTCATCTCTCTCCTTTCTTTCTCCCCCGTAAACATTTGTGACTGAGCATTCTGGACTGGACTGATTTCTCATCTGAGAGCATTGATGGGGAAGAAGGTAATTGGAGGGTGAACTGTGTGACCTTCACACCTTACAGTCTTTGATCTGCTCCCTCCGTTCAGGTGCGAATGTGGAATTATGTATCACACACACATGCAGCAACATCTCAACTGGTGACTCATTCACCACTACTTACAGTGTCTCAGATTTCTCTCACAGCATGTGGATGTGGTCCAGAATTTTCTATGAGGTTTGATACTGAAAAGAGCCTGTCACAGCGTTTTGAAATGTCAAGTGTCTCGGCAGCACTGATGATTTTGAAAAAGAGAAAGCTGAGGGATGTTGATTTTCCCAGATGTCTTGCATTGATAGCCTCTTTTTCTTGCACTTGCTCTGTATAATAACTTCAGTTTGATGGACATGTTTATTCAAACAAACAACATGAATTGACAGCCCTCCACAGTGAATGCACAGCATGAGGAGGGAGAAAAATATCTTACGCCCATCTTCAGCCACCACCTCCATGGTGTAGGTGCTGTTCTCCTCTCTGTC
Source organism: Megalobrama amblycephala (assembly GCF_018812025.1). Lineage (NCBI taxonomy): Eukaryota > Metazoa > Chordata > Actinopteri > Cypriniformes > Xenocyprididae > Megalobrama > Megalobrama amblycephala. The sequence goes on from NC_063046.1 coordinate 23,357,049, forward strand.
TAATGCCTGGACTGTCTTGAGCTCTCCTGAGTACTTTCCAATGGAGAAATATTTCTTAGTGTCTCCTCTCAGCGAATACCTGTCATGTCATATAATAATTATGTCATATAACATGTCATATAATTCTCTTTACTAATCTAACAATTATAACATTATGGAATATAATACAAAAAATAAGACATGCAGGGTTTTATGAATTTAGCCAATGTCATGTGATTACACGGGATGTGGATCAGTATAAATTCCTTAACTAAAAAAAAACAAAAAACAAAAAAAAAACTTTTCTCTGCATTTTAGATTTTGAAAATGTGGTATTTGTGGTAACTGAGATTTATGTAGATTATTATATGATTTGGAAATGGGTATATAATTCTGTGAAACCTGTGTATCCAAACAAAAATACTGTAAATAATGAGAAAAAAAATAAAATAATAAAAATAAATAAATAATAATAATAATAATATCAGTCCTCTATTGCAATTTTCCCAAATAAAATCTGTTACTATGAATACATTAACACTGATTATGAATTAATATTATCCTTTGTCCCTAATAAACTGCGAAAGCAAGTGGAAATATTTAGATTAAGCATTGAATTTATGAGTGAGACATACATTGTTTCAGGGCATGAATTGATGTATAGATACCATTTGAATTATGACTGGTGGTTATATTTACTACTTATTTAAATTAGTGAAATGTCACTTTACCTGATTGGATGAGAGTCAGGGTCATAACCTCTGATTGTGGCAATAACACGTCCTGGCTCTTCCCCTTCTCTGACAGTGACTTCATAGTGGCTTTGAGATAAAACGGGACCTTCGTTGATGTCATCAATAAAAATGGTGACAGTGGCTGTGGATGCTGGTCCGTATCTGCCTCGCACCAGAGCAACTGGGTTCTGAGCGCTCAGTACCAGTATGTACTCATTCTCCCGCTCAAAGTCCAGCACCTACACACAAGTGACCAATGAACGCACTGTTAGTACATCACATATTTATTTGCCATGCTTGAAGGATGGTTTCAAGAGAAAATACTGCCACTCTGTAATTATGAAAATAAAAAAAAGAACAAAAAGCAGTGCTCGGATTATAAGCAGCTCCCTTAATCTTTACTAGCACACTGTAGACCAGGACAAAATCAGAGAGCGTCTCACTAGTCATCACAATGTGTCAAACTGCATTTCTGAAGGTAAAATGTGTTCAAATCAGGTTCTGAGTAATCCATTGTATGCTGTGATGTCATTCATCAGACTGAAGGTCAGACATTTTTCTGGATGCGCACAACATGCTGATGTCACTGACTGTATGTCATACACTGGGCTGTCTTCCAGGAAAATATAGCTGTAATACAAAAGGTAACAGAGTGCAAAAAATTTGTCGCTTTGGAAGTGGGTGGTAATGACATGTCATTACTGATGTCAAAATACTGTTTTTTTTTTTTTATTTTTATTTTTTTTATCCCTACCAGTAATTTTGATCTTTTCTATTTTAATTTCTCATTTAACTTAATTCTCAACCCTTCCACTTCAATGTGTTTGTTGAAAAAAAAATAAAAAATAATCCTTACTATAATTGAGAACAAATTTTGATGTCAGCGATGATGCAAATGTTAAATCTGTTCTAATGTTACCAGAAAGAAGAGCGAGAAAGACAGACAGAGAGAAAAAAGACTAATGCTATTGACTGGAAGTGAACAGCACCGCTGTTTTCCCCACTAGTAATATTAAATCCAAATTTCACTTAATTTAATTCATTAGGCCACTTTATCCACTTGTATTTTAAAGAGCAGACAGCATTCTGACCAGACCCTGCTGTTCTGTCATTCTTTGCCAATATTACAGTTGTCATCCCATGCCAACCCATCAGCTGACCAGTGTTCAACTAGGATTTACAAATCAAACGCAACCAGGACAGCCAGGAACCTGGTGGCAGTGTTCGATGACCAATCCATTGGCCACTTCTCGACAAAGACACAGTCTTGCTGGTTCATGCTTTATGAAATCAGAAAAATCAGACCCTTCCTTTCTGAATAAAGTATTTGCAAATTACAAAAATCAACAAAGATATAAAAAGTATACAAAGCCACTTTCTAGAAACCTTGTTCTGTTCTTGTGTAGTGGAACGAGTTTCCAACCTCCACCCAAGCTACTCATCACAATCTTCATGAAACAAACTCTTATTGTTGTCTATTTTCTCAACTTTTCTGCATGTCTGCTTCTTTTTCTGCTTCTAATTTATACATCTGAAACTTTGCATTGTGGTACTGTGAGGCCGCATGTCCACCAAAGTGTTTTTAGCCAGCTGAAAATGCTAGGCGCTCTTCTGAAAACGCCTATCTGTGAGCGCTTGAGAACACTTCGCCAGTGCAGCGGGGTTTTTTTAAACGCTTTGCTTGCTATGATACGGAATATCCCAATAGTATCCTCATTTCACAGATAGTTTGTTTCTGTACTGTTTCTATATAAAAATGTCAATACAATGTAAAGTATTTGCTCTGGTTCTTGTTTTAAATAATTTTTTTCCGTTATTATGCTTCTTGTTGTCGTCATCTGTTGACGTTGTACAAGCAGAATGTGGCGGTGTTGTATTTGTCTCGCCCTCCTCCACTCTGATTGGACAGATGGCTAAAAAGTAGTCTCAGCCTCAGATGTCACGCCCACGGACTGCTGGCTGAATATCTGATGCATATGGCATACTTAACTGGAAACGCTTCAGGAATTTCAAAGTCGTCATCTGGTTGGTTGAATTCTAGGATGTCCGTGAGACGTTTGTGTCACGTTCTTTAATGGTCCGCCTGGAAACAAATAACGTGACCCCCTCATGGAAGAAGAACGGCATCATGCTTACAACTGTTACAATGAGCGCTTACCAGAATCAACTAAACGCTGGATTTTCAAAAGTATGTGAAGTTTGCGGCTCCATTGCTGAAGTAAACTTGCACAACGCGGAACAAAACAAACTGTGATTGGTTGCGTAACGTGGTTGCGTCAAACGTCCTCTTGGGTGGTCCTTGGCCAATAAAAGCTGCGATAGAGTCTATGTGAGACTAGCTAAAAAGTGACAGTGATGAGGCGCAGCATTTTACTCGAAGTTGGAACATTTTTCAACTCGAGGCGACTGGTGAAAAAAAAAACACTGAGCGCTTGAGCGTGAAAAACACGCTCAGCACCTCGTTACACTCCTGGCGTTTAAAAAACACGGCGCTCCCATTGAAAACATTGGAAAAGTATGCTAGCCGCTGGAAAAAATGCTTTGGTGGACACCCGGCCAGAAGTGTTGACATAATGTCATGATATGTCTAAATGTCATAATGTCACTTTTTTTTTTTTTTTTTTTTTTTTCAAATCAGTATAAGAAACTCTATAATTTTAATTTACAATAATGAATTTCTAAATTTGTTACACAAAGCTTTATGCCCTTCCCTTGCAATAATGAGTTGTCCTTTTGCTGCACACAGAATACATAGGAGAGTTCAGCACACCTGTCACCATGGACAAGAAATGAGCTGTTCTCAAATCCTCAGCCAATCCCTGCATAAAGTCAAACACAAAAAACATTGTTTATAGCTCCTGACAACTGTAAAAACATCAGCCCACTACTCTAACATGCTTCAAGGCAACAACAAATTACAATTGTTACTGTTGTTTTCTTAAAAACAGTCCTTCTACTGAAAAAAAAAAAAAATACAGAAAATATGTGGTCTCCAGCATTGACTGGATCCATGCTGCAAACATGACATACTCTAATTAGCACTAACTAAGAATACAATTACTTAATTACTGTGACAGAACAACATCTGAGAGAGTTGAGTAAAGTAAAAGAGAACACAGATAAACGCAATGTATGTGTCAGTTGAAATGTCACCACCCCCCAGCTAGCAATCTGATGTAAAGCTATTAGAACATAAATAAAAGAAATGGATCAAACTGGTTGTATATCACAGACAGGGTGGACAGAGTTTAAGATCAAGGGAATCGGTGACACTAATCATATGCTTTGGTGACCCTGCAGTGGAACAACTGCATCACCTGGAGGGAATGTAGGTCATGGTGAGGATCAGGCCTTGAGCCCCGGCTGAATGGCCAGCTAAAGAATGACTTAACTGATTGTTTTTATACAATGGCTTCAAAAAGTATTTGAAAACCTAAATCCCATTTAAAAATGTAAGAAATTTATTGTGCTAGATCTAACCAAGTGGCATTTGGAAACAAATGATACTAGACATTTTCTCATAATTTACTTCATACTCAAAATAACAAAAACTTATTTTCATGAAATATGTTGCTTGAAAAGTGTCTGAACTCTTGGGGGTTGAATGGTGAACAATTTAACACTTAAACCTCATCCATGCACTTAACGTTACCTATAAAAATATCAGCTTGTATAAATGAAACTGTTCAGCGAAGGTAAACACAGAGATAATTATAGTAACTCAAGAGTATGAACAATCATACATTTTGACAATTTGACAATGAGCATCTCCAGTGTCAGTCCCATTCTGCATGTGGTTCACTTGAATGTGTTTAGAACTTTCCGATGGAACATCAATTTCAGAATAAAAGTTGGATAAACAAAGAACAATCACATTATGTCAGGGTGATAACTCAACATTTTTTTCCCTAATTCAGTGAAAAAGAACAGACCAACGAAAAAAAAAAAAAAAAAAAAAAAAAAAAAAAGTCATTAGCTACTCTCAACCCTCATTTCAAACACTGTTGAAAAGTATGATTGTACTTTAAAGAACATTCTTGGTTTGAAGTTTATCTACATTATGAATGGCAGTAGTATAGTCAGGCAGAGATGATACCTTATCAAGGATGAGGGCAGCTTCATTGGTTTGTCTGTCTGTCACTAGAGTAAAAACCTCCTCCTCATTCCCAGATTCAAGTCTGTAGTCCACCTGCCAGCTGTCTCCACCCCACTCATCCGCGTCCCATGCTGACACTACAGTTACTGTGGTGCCCACTGATGAGTCCTCAGCCAGGTGGAAGGGTCCATACTAGAGAGACAGAAAGAAATGAAAGATTTCTAAGATACATAAAAAATAAAGGTTCTTTATTGGCACTGTCACAGTTCTTTTGTGTTCGGACTTTGTTTTCAGTATCTCCCTGCCTGAGTTTGTATTTGTTGTCATGGTTCCTGATTTGATTGTGTCATTCTGTTCAGCTGTGCTTCATTAATTACCTTGTTTGACTTAGTACTTAACTTCCTGTGTTTTCAGTGTTCAGTTGTCCGATCTCGTCAGTGTACGTTTAGTTTGCTTGCTTGCTACCTTCATTCTTATTTTCCTTGTGGATTATTATTAAAGACTCAGTTTGAAATCTATCTTCCTCATTGTGTGCTTTACAACCAAAAAATGTGACACATTGATGGTTCCATGAAGAATCTTTAACATCCATGGAACTCATTTTGGGGGAACTCTATGGAATCATGGCAAAACACACCATTTAGAAAACACATTGACCAAATGGATGCATGTTCTGCAGTTTAGAGAGAGCTAGAGAGATTTAGCAAGGATGTATTATATTGATCAAAACTGACAGGAAAGACTTTTATACTTTTACTATGAAGAGTATTTTAATAATTTATATTGTTGTCAATGGAGAAAGATGTTTTCTGAAGTCAGATGGCGTAATTACAACATCTGCTAGTTGGAGCTGGTAGACACCATGCTAACCAGACAACCTTGACCGCTTGCATTATTGTTGTTGACCTTAAGAACTTCAGAGTCTTCAGAAGTGCTGAATTCAGATGTTAGTCACTCTTTCACTGATCTCCAAACCAAGGATTGTCAACACCCCCAGAACTTCACCACTAAACTCCTGACATACAGACATAACCCTCTCAAAAATGTTTCTACCTACACAGAGAGAGAGAGAGAGAGAGAGAGAGAGAGAGAGAGAGAGAAATAGGAGACAGAGGAAGAGAGGAACCAGAATATTAGCTGAATGTGTCGGCATGGCATAGTGCCTAGCAGCAGAGAAGAAAACGTATGTGTTCATTTCTGCAAATGATGCTGTTCAGCACAATTTATCTTTCACATCATCCATCTAAGAATTTCTGGCTGCATCATGGTGACCAAACTTCATTGTCAACAAAATTGCGGGATACATAATGAAAATGAAAGGCAGATAGTCAGTGAGGTGAGAGTTATGGATGTTTTCAGAATGCAAAGCAGAGCATGTCTTCCTATTCTTTCAAAGAGGATCTATATATACCTCTTGAATTCAAGCCAGGACCGCTTTTTTACCCCTCCACTGCAGCTGCCCTCCATCTTTACACCAGCACTCTGTCTGCACCCACGTACATCTCCTGTATTATTCACAACACGTAGGCGTAAACACTCAGGGTGTTTTCCAGAAATCAGGGACCAATGCCTGCCTCCATTCTGCATCCGCTCTGTTCTGTATCTGCTCTCCATCCCCCCTTTTGCTCCTCTCTTCCAGTCATTTTAGTCAGCCATCTCACTGTTTATTATTCAACTCAGCCACATCAATGAACAAAGATGATGACATAAGAAAGGTGCTCAAGGCTGTTCCGCATAAGTGAATGCGCTCATGTACCGTAAATAGACGGCGCTACAAATTAGTAAGCGGTCATATTTAGAACATCACCTCAGGATAAGAAATTCTTCCAAAAATAGCAGAATCAGACATGTTCTGTAAAAAATGCTTTACAATAAGATCTCAGAAAAGTATATTACTTTCGCTCACTGAATGTAATAATGGATACACTGAGATTACACTCTGGCCCATACAGATAAGGTGATAATTACTTTAATGTTCTGGTTGACAGCTGAAAAAATGGCTCATATTACAATTCCATATGCATTTGTCCAAAAAAGAAAAAAAGAGAAACTAAAATCAATCCTTTAAATGCTATGAGTGAGTTTAGGCTTCACAACATAAAATATTTTTTTTTGTTTTGTTTTTTTGGTGATGGTGGTAGAGATCTGGCACCTTGAATATAACAAAATAGATCAGTAATTAGAAATTATACTCTGCTTTTCAATTTCAAATGTGTAAGTCACAATAAAGTGACTGAAAAAATGCATTTAACTGGCAAGCAATCAAAGATCTCAGAACATTACTGGTGAAATACAGAATCAATGTGAGTAAACTGTCCTGATTGGTGTCATCCTATTATAGCAGAACACTGTCCATTTGTAGTGCTCAAAACCAAAAAAGAAACACTCACAGCTAAATTATTACATGTCCATAAGCCCAAGATTAAAGCATGGATTCCCCCTGAAAGCTCTTTATCTCCTCTGTCTCTGTAAATCACATTTTCTAGAACACAGGTCTTGTACATACACTCTCACACACAGAGATAAAAAGAAAGAAAGTGTGAGAGAGAAGCTGGGATGACAGCAACAACATCAAGTGTCCAAAGAGAATTGATCTCATTTACAAAACTGAAACCAGCTTTTACCTCATGATGGGAGAAGATAGGTGGGTTGTTATTTTCATCCAGAACTTTGACTATGACAGTGCAGGAGCTGTTCAGCCCTGAGGAACAAGTCAAAAAACATTTTAATTATCTATTTTAACAATATCACAGCATTAGTGACTGCCATTTAAGGTTCATAAAAATGTCTTAAAAGATCTCATGTTGCCGTCTGACAGCAAATTAGATTTTACATGGCATATTATTTATGTCAGCTGATAGAGTAGTCGTACTTTGTATGTGGAAAGAAGTGACATTTTGAGAGCCATTAGTCGGGTCAATAAAATGACAGAGATTGTGCTCCATAACTACACTAACTACCTCAGGTGTTATAGGAAATTATTTTTGAGCATCACAATGTGAAATCTGAAAAAAGAAGGGTCTCTAATCATGCAAACCAATCAGAGAAAATTGCACAAAATGACACTAAATTACATGGTGCCATTCTAACTAGACTATTTTTGCATTGATCAATGTTGAGAATGTATCAACCTTTAGCATCCTCTGCTGTGATGGTGAGTGTGTACTGTGGAGCGGTGCCCTCCATGCTGTCCGCCTGCACTGTGATCACTCCCGAGTCCCGGTCCACACGGAACAAATTTCGAGGAGACTCGGGCATCTGGCCCACCAGCCGATAAAAGATCCGCACGTTGTCGGTTTTCGGATCATCGTTATCAGCTGCTTGGACTGTGAGAATCTCTGTACCTGTGACCAGAAGATCATATCACTCGTTTAACAATTTGCTTTGTTTTAGTGTTTACATAGGATTTAGTGTTTATATTGTGCACGTATGTCTGTGTAACCTTTAGTCGCAAGCTCCTTGACCACAGTGTGGTACTGCATCTGTGGGAATGTGGGCCTATTGTCATTGGCATCCCCCACCATCACTCTCAGCTCCACAGGCTTAGCAATCTCTCTGCCATCTGGCCTTTCCACCACTATGTCAATATGAAACTAAAAGGGGGGGGACAAAGAAAGGAGTAGTAATCTAAAATCATTCTTGTGAATTCTCATTTGCAAAGAAATTAGAACTGTATGTCATCTGCCTATTGATGTACAGTATAATAGTGTGTGACCTGGAGTACTTCATGATGAAAAGAAGTCAGGCTCACTTAAATTCCAATATGTACTACAATTGACTATTAAAATGTATTTAGAACAGTCTATTAGAATAAAATGTGTTTATTTTAACACCTGTCACATACCTGTTAGGACATCTGTTGGCTAAAATTCACAGGCAACTGAACTTAGTTATAAATTTGAAGATGTTCAGTCAAAGTGGCTAGTTTGATGTTTGAATCTCTCTGATGGCAGAGAAGTAAGTACATATACCCAGGGGTGGAAATGGGGGTAACGAGGGGGGACGGCGTCCCCGGAGTGAATTTCAAGGGGGGACGGCGTTCCGGTTCAAATTGGTTCGATTTTTTTTTTTATAGAAATGAAATAATTTCTGTATTTATTCACTCATTAGACTAAAACGAAACCGATTCAGCGCAAAAATATAGCGCAATAAAATTGCATGATTAATCATAAAAAGATCGCAATCTGGGTTCAAACACCCACGCGATCTACTCAGTGCTCGAAGTGGGCCGGCACTTCTTTAATCTGTAGCGTACCAACGCTTTGTTTTATGTACCGGCACTTTTCCCATGTTGCCGGTACTCTAACCACCACCACACCGAAACATAGAATCAGGCTGTTAATTAAAGCTGCTGTAGGTAACTTTTGTAAAAAATTTTTTTTTTACATATTTGTTAAACCTGACATTATGTCCTGACAGTAGAATATGAGACAGATAATCTGTGAAAAAATCAAACTCCTCTGGCTCCTCCCAGTGGTCCTATTGCCATTTGCAGAAATACACCGCTCCCGGTAAGAAACAACCAATCAGTGCCAGGAGGAGTGTCTTAGCAGTGTCAATCAATCAAGCTCGCGTGCGCGCTGATCACACTCCTCTCATGCACAGCGCCAGCGCATACAGGCTTCAAGATTACCGGTGTGCCGCAGCTTTGCTTATGGCGGAAAAACAATCCAAACTGCCAATTCCTCGAGTGGCACCTGCTCATAAAATAAAGACGGGTAAACGGAAAAAGACAGATGACGATGATAAAAAAGCCAAAAGAAAGAATTAGATAGAGCCCGAAATAAAACGAGGGTAAATATCGGAGCGGCTTTCCGAGGTGGAGGGAGCTACGTGTCCTGAACGGATTAAAAACCGATGCAGAGTCAGCCACATTTCTGCTTGACAAGTAAGTATCCCTGCTTGATTTGTTTAATTTTTTAAGAACTACACAACTAAGATAATTTCAAAACAGGACTGACAAATTATGTATGGCGTGGTTTCTTGTAGATTTCAGGGTGGTCCTTTGCATATAACATCGTTTTATTTCGCCAAAAGCAAAGCTGCGGCACAACGGTAATCTTGAATTTACGCCTGTACACTGTGCATGAGAGGAGTGTGATCAGCGCGCACGCGAGCTTGATTGATTGACACTGCTAAGACACTCCTCCTGGCTCTGATTGGTTGTTTCTTACCGGGAGCGGTGTATTTCTGCAAATGGCAATAGGACCACTGGGAGGAGCCAGAGGAGTTTGATTTTTTCACAGATTATCTGTCTCATATTCTACTGTCAGGACATAATGTCAGGTTTAAAAAATATGTAAAAAATATTTTTTTTTACAAAAGTTACCTACAGCAGCTTTAATTGTATAAATCGCGCGTTCGGAGCTTTTATAAGCATGAGTGGCGCACCGCACGCGAATCACCGCAGGCGCGTTCACCAGCGCGCTCCAAAAGTGTGATAAGATTTGCGCGAGCCGTTCCTATGATAAAATAGAACGTTCTCAATAGAATTCAAATGAGTTTCATTTGAATCCTATTGAGAATGTAGTAAAACGTTATGGAGAAAGTCATCATGATCTAAAAACAGCCACTAAAAAGACTGATGAAAAGAAGGGAAAACATGACGATGATCTTGCAAGCTTTTTAAACTTCATGACCACTTTTCCTAGAATTTATTCACGTTCTATTGTATTTATTGTGGTACATTTTAACTAACTTGTTCAAGAATTTATAATATATAATCTATTAAGGCAATAGATTTTTTTTTTTAAAAAGGGAGAGAGAGAAAAGTTAACATTTCCCTAAGCATGCAATGAGGAGCCATCAATGGTCTAGCTGTAATTATTTATTGTAACAAATGCTATGGTTAAACAATTAGAAGAACTACTTTTTCATAAGGCCAAGTACAAGTTAGAATCATGTATCTTCTTGAATAATTGACTAAACTTTAGTTTTCCTCATGTGTAAAATGTGTTCTACTAGTGTGACATATATGCCCATTAGGAAAAACCTGGCTGTACTCCAAGAATTAACATGTTCGGTATAAGAACATTTTAAGTAGATAGTTTGACTTCCCATGGCACTTTGTAAACAATTAATTGTTAACTATAGGCTGTTACTTTATTGCAGTTGTGTTATCAACCAACTCTGCATGTGTGGACCATTTTGCAAAAATAAAGCAACAAACAAACAAATAAACCTCACGAGGGAGCAAACCCAAACTCCTCGCAACCAAGGAAGACAACCAGTCCCCCCATCCCAAATGGAAGTGAACAAAATAGAGTAAATTACCCTTTGAAAGTAACTTGATACTTCAAATAAAGATTGCATCAATTACATCGTTACACCAGTAGGTGGCGACAAATTATTGTTAATATATGTGTCATTGATACATTCATTACAAAGAATTGTTCAAAAATGTTGATTCATCTATGAAACAAGTGACATCTTTATAATTGAGTCATTGAATCATTTATTCAAACTGATTTTTATAAAAAAAAATTCATTCAAAATAATTAATATTTTGGAAATAGACTGCAGCAACTAACATGATGTCAGAATCAGTAAATTACATTTATTTTTTTTAGTGGTCTATTCAGAATCATGGGAGAATTGTGAACACTTTAAAAAAATGTGATTCTCAATTTTTCAGAATCTTGCAGTTTATTGAGTAAAAATCAGCAGTTGAAAATCAGCAAAGATTCTGTTGAATTAACATGTTTGTGCCACACACAATTCATAAATGTTGTTCATTGACCTTTGATAATTAAGAAAATATTGTTTGGAGGAAACATGAAATAGGCTCGATTAATGTTAGCATATTATATAATCGAATAATATTTTATTTTAAATACATCTGAAAAGTCATTGAAAGTATATACATATAAAAAAAATTCCTTCCCATATAGAGTCCCCCCAGTGAATCTCAGCCATTTCCAGCCCTGCATATACCTAGTGACACTGCAACATCATGGGACATTTGATGCTATGCAAGTTACATAATGTAGCTTGAGTAGTGAAGTCTCTAACTTCATTGTGTGATTAGAAAAAAAAAAAGATTGGGATTTCCCTGTACTACTGATGAGGACAGATACAAAGTTTCTCTGAGGCGTTCCTATTGAGCCAATTCAGCCATGGAGTTGTTGATATTTGGCTATTGATTGAGAATGTTGAGAAAGTTTCATTATTCTTTGATCCATTGGGCTATTTATTTAGGACTTTTCATTGAGTATTTCACACAACAATTAATTTAAATGGAACTAAAGTGGATTTTTTTTTGGGCTTAACTTGCTGATTATACACTGCCCGGGCAAAAAAAAAAAGTCGCTGTTTGGATTTTAATAGACAAATACTTAAGAATCTATGAATGGATCATTATTACAGTGATTATTATGTTTCTATCGTGTTATATGTTTGGCAACGGTTCTTTTAACCCTTAAAAATGGAGTGTGTAGCTTTTCTTTTCTTAAACAACCATGTAGGAAGATGCATCATGGCCATGTTCCAGGATGACAATGTCAAGATTCACCAGGGTTAAAATTGTGAAAAGATCTTGTATTGACATTGCAAGAGGTGAGCACTCTGTAAAGTCTCATCCAGCACATCCCAAAACAACTTACACTGAGGTTAAGGTCAGTGCCAATTCATGTGTGAAAATGATTGTTCATGCTCCCTCCCAACAATTCTTTCACAATTTGAGCCTGATGAATCTTGACATTGTCATCCAGGAATATGGCCATGATACATCTTAATACATGGTTGTTTAAGAAAAGAAAAGCTACACACTCCATCTTTTAGGGTTAAAAGAACTGTTGTCAAACATATAACATGCTAGAAAAATAATAATCGCTGTAATAATGATCCATCCATAGACTCTTAAGTATTTGTCTATTAAAATCCAAACAGCGACTTTTTTTTTGTACCATTCAAAAGTCTGGAGTTAGTAAGTTTTTGTTTTAAAAAAATAATACTTTTATTCTGAAAAGATGCATTGATTTAATTGATTAAAATTAAATACATTTTTAATTCTATTTCAAATAAATGTATTTCAAATTAATAGTTCTTTTGAACTTTCTATTCATCAAACACTTTCTATTCCTCAAACATTTCCAAAAAACAATTTAAGCAACACAGCTGTTTTCAAAATGTATAATAAGAATTGTTAGTTAAGCACCATATCAGTATATTAGAATGATTTCTGAAGGATCATGTGAAACTGAAGGCTGCAGTTGCTACTGAAAATTCCGCCGTCACAGGAATAAATTACATTTTGAAATGTATAAAAATAGAAAACACATATTTTAAATTTTACCAATATTTCACAATAATAACTTGATTTTTAATAAGTTAAATGCAGCCTTGGTGAGCATATATCTCTTTTCAAAAACATTAAAAATATCATATCAATCCCAAACTTTTGAATGGTAGTGTATATTTATTAGTTCACAATCCTCAAGCATGTGTAACAGAGGCCAGCTAGTGACTGCTGCGGTCTTTAGCGTCCTTGTTAGTGCACCCTCCTCCCATGCTGGTTCGAATCGGAGTGGGGCGAGTAGACCCGGAGGGGTTACACATGACATAGGTAAACAGATTTGAAGCGGTGTCCAAAACGGACTTGAGTGCAAATCTTGGCTCAAGCTTGATCCCTGCTGGACTACTTGATTAAAGAAAGAAATATAGATAGAAAAATTATTTATTATTATTTATTTATTATTTATTATAATTTAAAATTATTAAATTATATTGGGGTTAAAAATGGAGTAGGAGGTACTCCAGAGTGAGTTTTTACAGTTCTCACTTTTGTTCTCTGATTTTTTTAAATATTCAACAGCAAAACCGTTCATTCTGTTTTAATGAAATTCAGACAGGATTCACCACATTAAACATTGATGTAAAAAATGTATGACAGAGTTGTTTATCTTTCACCTGGTCCTGTGTTTCTCTGTCCAGAGGAGCATTCAGGTAAATGATTCCTTCCCTGTTGATAGTGAACAACATTTCTGGAAACTCTCCCTCAAGACTATATTCAACTGGACTGCCACTCCACTTCACCTGTAAAGACACACACAAACACACACACGCACACAAACACAACATAAGCAATCAATATTACTGAAGACATTAACAGTAGTTAACTTGAGTGAAAGTGTATACCCAAAGGATAATCTTAAAATCAAGACTGCTTTCTTATGCAATGTTCACAAGGCACCTGTGAGGGCACCGTCTAAATGGCTTGGACATCAGATTTAAACAACGATGAGATACAGTGTTTGAGGAAAACCCTGCATGTTTAGGCACTGCTGAGAGTTAGCTGATAAGTGTAGTGAGGCCGGCACCTGCCAAAACAAACCAGCTGCCCTTGCGATGGAGGGATTTTCCACTCCGCTGCCACAAATAATGCAAACGGTCCTGGAAAGGGTGTGGAAACGCACCGAAGAAGGAGAGGGGAGAGCGAGGGGGACATGTGTATCTCCTCAATACCTCGCCCTCCAGCCGTTTGTTATGGAGATGGCTCTCCAAACTCAAGCACTTTGTATACATCAGTGGGCCTCTCTAAAGATGACCTGCCCACACTGTTATGAACCGTCAAGGGAGCAGAGCTTTGAAGAGATTAGTGTCGTCCTGCTGTTCTAAAAATGGTGAGCACCAACTAAGGTGATGTCATCTATTTAGTTTCCATGGTCTGTTTTTGATAGAAGTGATAGAATCCTCTTAGGACGAGTCAGTTCATGCCTTTGATGCTTAAGTGCTGTGGATTGACAAGAGAGAGTGTTAACAGTTTGATGATGAAAATGTATTCTTGCGATAAGGAGAATGATGCTTTGGCAGTCCACCCATGCTCAAGTTTCACTTAGGAGATGCAGGTTAATACAGGAGAGGGCACAATTATTTTCATTCAGTTTTGTTTTCTTGTTATCACAAAAGAAAAAAAAAAAACTCATTTAATTTCTATTATCATGCAGGTGTTGGTCCTCGAGCTGGCTGACAATAGAACTCACCACATGTTTAGAGTCACTTTTGTGTAACTATTAGATAAAGTTGTAGCCTCATCCTCATTCTTAAGTATACTGATTTGGAAATGCTCCATCACTCATAGGAGTCATTGGTGTGAATCTCTAATCAAAGTAAAAAGATAATTTACTCATCCATAATGGACCCTTTTATATTTACTGTGCTTATAAAATGAAAAGCATGAGTTGTGTTGAGATTGTGAGACAACTCATTTTGATCACAATAATATAAGGTAACCCCCCCAAAAACAAACAAACACACAAACAAACAAACAAAGACGATAAATGTAAATATAGCTGTAATATACACTGATGTACACTCCGATGCTTCCTGAAGCAGTGCTTTGAAATCGGCCATCACTAAATAAGTCGTTGTTTCGTTTTTTTTTGGCATTCCAAAAATATTCTCGTCGCTTTATAATATTAATATTGAACCACTGTACTCACATGAACCGATTTAAACATGTTTTTAGTACCTTTATGGATCTTCAGAGAGGAAATGTCATTGCTCCCTATGGAGGCCTCACGGAGCCATCGGATTTCAACTAAAATATCTTAATTCGTGTTCCGAAGATTAACAAAGGTCTTATGGGTGTGGAACGGCATGAGGGTGAGTAATAAATGTCAATTTTCATTTTGGGGTGAACTAATCCTTTAATGTCTTTAAGCACATGTGTAAAAAGGTATTATGTTTTAATTAGCAAGTCTGTCACCATCTGGATCATAGATGGAAAAGACCATTTACAGCAAATACAGGCAATTTACTATAGGAAATATATCATTTTTAAAGGGGTGGTTCATTGAGATTTCACTTTTTTAACTTCAGTTAGTGTGTAATGTTGCTGCTTGAGCATAAACACTATCTGCAAAGTTACAGCGCTGAAAGTTCAATGCAAACGGAGTTATTGTCTTTTAAAGTTATGGCAGTTTAATGCCTACAAAAATGACCGGTTTGGACTACAATGAGCTTCTTCCCGGGTCGGTGAAATCATAAACCCTGCAAAACACGCCCACGGGAACACGCAACAAAGTGGGCGAGGCCATGTCACGCGGCATATGGAAGCGGAAGAGTTGTCTACACTGAACGAGCGATGCGACGCGTCAAAAGATAATAGAACCCATTATAATAATAATCAGTGATATTGTCTTCACCATCGACTGTAAAAAACCCTGTCTACACTGGATTCGGCACGGAAAACAGCTTCCAGAATCTACACAAGTTCAATGCTGGATTTGCACCAAGGCTATTACTGAAAGATGAAGCAGTTCCCAGAAACTGCTGTGGGCCCTTAACTGTAAGTATGTTTTATTGTTTGTACATGTTTTTTAAATGTAGTTCTGTTGCTATTTTTTGGTTGCATCAAGGACGCAAACAAAGACCAATATTCTATTGCATACTTCTCCAAGAAAACCCCCCCAAAAAATGACAAACTTCTGTTTATAGACAAACAGTTGTTCACACTATAAATTAAACGCTATCTTTACAAAAATGCTACTACTCAGTCATGTATTTGGCAACAGTAAAGCTTTAATCAGGATAAAACCGTATATTAAACGCTAACAAACAGCAGTAACATTTATAAGTGACAGCATCTAAACACTTTGACGCAAATACAAACAGAAATAAACCGTGCTTGCAGAGGTTTTGCTTGACCCTTTTCATCATTACTGCTATCTGGGTCTGATTCGGGCTCAATTTGATAATATAGACGCCATTATTTACATTTCCACTGAAGCACATTTATCAACTAATGGTAATCAGTGTTGCCAACTGCTTTCAATTCAAAGTAGCTAAAACTGGTAGCTAAATGTCACTAGATGACATCATAATGCCAAAATCATTGATCTATATAAATATGAATATAGATCAGTGGGCAAAATAAGAATTTGTCCAACTTTTGAAAAAAGTTGCGGGGAAGTAAGTGTGCTGAGTTTGATGAACATATTTCCATTCATGAGTTATAGTCCACCCACCTTGAATGTTTTGGTGCTTGAACCCCTAACTACTCCATAAGTTTTAATAATCATTCTAAATCTATAAGAATATGGGGGTTCAGAACACAATTGTAATAACAACGACACGGAAGAACAATATTGTTGAAATCACTTTCAGAACAATTTTTTTTCCAGCTAATAAACAATAAAAATATTTACAGTCAATCAGAATCCACCCAACTTTAAAGAGCTCAAGCATTTCACATTTTTTTCCAGATCACGCAGATTCCTATTGAAATTTGACCTGCAAAAATTTGCAGAATAGCGGTAAATATGGCCACACCTTAACACACCAGGGCTTTTGTATGTTTAAAATCTAAAAGAAAATGTTAGGGCAGGTTCACACAGTGCTTTTATGTTCCACTGCCATGATTTCTTAGAGTTTTTTCTATGTAAACATGAGCTAGATGGACATCTTTGACTGTTTTGCCTAGTGTGCCGCATCTCACTGCCTGTTCAGAGTCTTACCCAAGAGTGCCACTGTTTTGAATACAGGAAATGAATGCAGGGTCTCTAGATGAGTTTTACTTAATTTAACATGATATGGCATCTTAAAAAAAAATAAAATTGGCACAATGATCAAACATGTCCGTCTAGTTCACAAAGCTAAAAAAGCAATTTCACAACGAAATAGTAATACATTAAATTGGAATGGGCTCAAACTTTGCGAAAAGTCCAGAACAGACAGAATGAACAAGGCCAGAACAGGACAGAATAATCAGGCTTAAGCCGGGGACACACTTAACGATTGTAAGGCCGATTATGAATGTAATTTGATACTTACAACCGATCATGCCCAAACGCACCGTGTCAGAGCCAGTTGCGTTCAGTCGGTGTTTACAGTCGGCGTTTAAATTCCATGTGTAAGTATTTAAATCTGCTTGAGTCAAAGGAAACAATCTTTGTGTGTTGAGTTCAGTCTTAGAATGTTTTAGCTAGTCGTTAAGTGTGTCCCCGGCTTTAGAGGAGTGAAATCCAAGAACCTGTAGAGCATTTCCTGTTTAAGCAAGACAATTTTAATTAAAAGCACACCAGCATCTAGCAATATTTACTGGGGACAATGAAAATGTTCAGCCCGAAGCTTCATGACAATCTCCACAGACTTGATTTCTGTCCCTCCATTGAAAGTGTAGGTACGGTGCACTGTCCATGTCCAGAAAGGTAATAAAAACATCATCAAAATAGTCCATGTGACATCAGTGGGTTAGTTATAAGTTTTTGAAGCATCGAAAATACATTTTGGTCCAAAAATAACAAAAACTACGACTTTATTCAGCATTGTATTCTCTTCCAGGTTTGTGTATATCCACAGTGACGCTGCTTATTCTTCTTCTAAGGTGGTTGGCATCCAGCTTGGTGCATTACCGCCCCCTTCTGCTCCGGACTGTGACGCGATTAGGACATCCGCGACATGCACACCTATGCACCATTTAAAAAAATATAGCAATACTAAAATACAAACAATGTAGAATAGCTTGAATACAGCGTGCGTCTCCCTCAGACTGTAAACGAAGCTCGGGTGCACTACATAACACGTCATCAGCATCACTGTCCAGAGCAGAAGGGGGTGGTAATGCACCAATAAGCTGGATGCCAACCGCCGTAGAAGAAGAAGAAGCAGCGTCACTGTGGATATACACAGACCTGGAAGAGAAGACAATGCTGAATAAAGTCGTAGTTTTTGTTATTTTTGGACCAAAATGTATTTTCGATGCTTCAAAAACTTCTAACTAACCCACTGATGTCACATGGACTACTTTGATGATGTTTTTATTACCTTGCTGGACAGTGCACCGTACCTACACTTTCAATGGAGGGACAGAAAGCTCTCGGACTAAATCTAAAATATCTTAAACTGTGTTCCGAAGATGAACGGAGGTCTTACGGGTTTGGAACGACATGAGGGTGAGTCATTAATGACATAATTTTCATTTTTGGGTGAACTAACCCTTTAAAATGCCTTTGCTCCCAGGTGAAAAAAAGTACAATTCTATAATATACTTAAAGTGCTCTTCATGCTGTCTCAAAATAGCACAGTTGAGTACACTTAGATGTTCTTAAGATTATCTTAAGAAGTACTAAAGAAGAATTTTTAGTATATTAAGTACAAAATTAGTGCACGAAAATAGAGCACTTTAAGTATATTATAGAAATGTACTTTTTTTCACCTGGGCTGTCATTCTATCTTATTCTATCTTACACACTTATTCTCAAACAGCAAATTGTGACTCTTGAGCTGTGATTTCTCATCTAGGGTCAATTTGAACAAAAACAAAGAGGAGAGAAAAATTTGATTGCACTATTGTGGCATCACCTAAATATGGATGAAATGGGGATGAAGAACGGGCAACTGCCGAATTTAGCTGCTCTCCTGAATTGTGGCACCCCTGTACTTGATGGATTTACGTGAGAGCAAACAAACAAAGCTGACATCCCAAGCTCAAGTCATCCACTAAGCATTATGATCAAATAAAGCTCTTTATCTGAAATACCAAAAGTGTTTTGTAGGAACACATGGAGTTAAGAGGATTGAGAATTTTTTTATTTTATTTCTATACTATTTTAAAAATAGAAAAATTGAGAAGGATGAAATGAGAGCACAGCCAACGCTGTACTGCAGTGTTGCTATGAAAGACAGAGAGAAATGCACGACACACAGAGTCCTTGATGACCACTAATCTGTTTCATAACCAGTGTAACTCCAGCCACCCACATGCCCATCACAGCACACATGAGTGGGTGGGAAAAGGCTTTTCCCATTAAAAAAAAGAAAAGAAAATCCAGACAGACACAGCACACATCTTATTGTTTCTTCTCCGACTCCCTTACATCAAATAAATTATGAACTATAAAATATGAATTTAAAATTTTAATTATGAATATAAAATATGAGCAATTTAATCTGAAATATTAAGTTAATATATTATATATTAAGTTAATATATTAAAATTCAATTGCTTACATCAAAAGTAATACTGTAATACAGCACAGTGTCTCAACCATTTCTGTCTTTTGTAGCTCCATACACTGAAAAAAAAAAAAAAACTTTGAAATAATTTTCAAATTAAATTAAATAAAAATCAGAAATTGAGTAGAAAGACTAGTATTTTCTAGTAAAATTTACTCCAATAATCTTTTTTATTAAAACTTCGAAAAGTCACTATTTACAGTGTAGCTGGAAGGCTTATGTGTGTAGATCAGTGGTTCTCAACCATGAAAAACCTAATACTCACCCTAATATTTTTGAATATTTTCTGTTTTAGGATTAAAAAGTAACATGACAATCCTTCCACACTACTTGAGTACCCCTACTTGAGTAGCCTTGGTTGGGAAAGAAAAGCATTTTTGTGATCCACGAATTTTAGTGGGTGGAAATGCGCTGGTGTGTGTAGGAGGCATCCATGAAGGAGAGAGCAGAGGATCTTTTGTCACAAACCCACAAACAACTTGTGATGGTAATAAAGATTATTCTGTAAACACACCATACATACTTTCCACTACACATTGCACAATTGTACTCTGATATTGCTGGCTGTATTCAAGCATTTTCTGATGTTACATGTTAATTGTCTACCTAGATTTTACCTTTGCTGTGGAGTTAAATATAAAAAAACTAAAGATAAGTGCTAAGAGGTCAAAAGTAGATGCCCCATATCAACTATCACAATATCAGGTGTTTCAGAAACAGAGACTCTATGTTAAGATGGCAGTGAGTCATGATTAATATCATAAAATCTGAACATCAAGCAAAAGGTCATGTCATGATGAAAGCCATATGCAATTGTGGAATGCTGCCGCACTTGCCTTTGAAGAGGATGAATGCAATATAGACTCAACTATGATAAATTTATACACACAGGATGTCTATCTCATGCCGCTAGCGCATCTAAAGCCCTTGATTTCATCTTACCTGTGAAATTGGGATAGGATATGGTCCAGGCAGATTCTCCTGAAGTCTCACAGGATCAGGTGAGGCCCATGCATTCCCAGTCACCTCCACCAACACAGTTCCAGTCGAGAAGAAAGCGTTGGCCTTGCCAGCCATATCCTGTACCATCACCGAGAGCTTGTAGCGGCCACACATCTCTGGATCTAGCGTGGAGGCACCTGGATAGATGGACACTATTAAGAAACAACCCACAAATGGCTAACATAAAACATAAAATCATCATCACACCAACAACGGCTAAAAAGGGGAAACTATTTAGCAAAAGTATCTTATATGTAAAATCTAAATTAAATACCAAGTTCTGTCATGAGACTCTAGATGGCGCAGGCTGATAAGTCCTAAATGCAACCTGCTGACAATTACATCGTTAACTACATGGAACAAGCTGATTGGTTCCTGCTGCATCTGCAGCCAATGAGTTTGCTGCTCAACATTTAAATAGTTGGTCAGTGTTTGCTGTACCAGTTTGCAGCGTGCTTTCAGAGTTCCTCTGAAACCCTCCACCTTCCCTAGTTCCACCTGTATAGATCTGCTACATGTAATTAGGGCCCGAGCACCAATGGTGTGAGGTACAGGTGTGAAAGTCGGTAGACACATGTAACAGCCCAATAAACTTAAACTCATCCTAGAGCTTTAATTAGATCAACATCATATTTGGTCAGTCTAATCTAAAGCCCTTTGCGACGTTAAATTACGAAGATCTTGAGTTTTCACTGAAGGGCGTCTCCATGGCAGCCTGACAAAGTTCGATGTTTCGCCATGAAACAGGAAGTTGTTATAACTCGGGCATACAATGTCCGATCTGCCCCAAACTTCACATGTTTTATTAGAGTCCTGGCCTGAAGATGTCTACATGGCAATATTCAGTCACAGTCATAGCGCCACCTGCGGGTAAAATTCATGTTTTACACTGTGATTAACTCCTCGTTGAGATTAAACTAGAACAACATCATATTTGGTCAGTCTATTCTTAAGGCATTAGCGATGTTAAATTGCAAAGATCTTGAGTTTTCGTTGGATGGCGTGTTCGCGGCGACTGACAAAGTCTGATGTTTCGCCATGAAACAGGAAGCTTTTGTAAGTCAGGCATACAGAGTCCAAACTGCCCCAAACTTCACGTGTGATAAGAGTCCTGGCCTGAAGATATCTACAAACCTGATTCCAAAAAAGTTGGGACACTGTACAAATTGTGAGTAAAAAAGGAATGCGATAATTTACAAATCTCATAAACTGATATTTTATTCACAATAGAATATAGATAACATATCAAATGTTGAAAGTGAGACATTTTGAAATGGCATGCCAAATATTGGCTCATTTTGGATTTCATGAGAGCTACACATTCCAAAAAAGTTTGGACAGGTAGCAATAAGAGGCCGGAAAAGTTAAATGTACATATAAGGAACAGCTGGAGGACCAATTTGCAACTTATTAGGTCAATTGGCAACATGATTGGGTATAAAAAGAGCCTCTCAGAGTGGCAGTGTCTCTCAGAAGTCAAGATGGGCAGAGGATCACCAATTCCCCCAATGCTGCGGTGAAAAATAGTGGAGCAATATCAGAAAGGAGTTTCTCAGAGAAAAATTGCAAAGAGTTTGAAGTTATCATCATCTACAGTGCATAATATCATCCAAAGATTCAGAGAATCTGGAACAATCTCTGTGCGTAAGGGTCAAGGCCAGAAAACCATACTGGATGCCCGTGATCTTCGGGCCCTTAGACGGCACTGCAGACGAATCAAAATTTGAAGTTCTTTTTGGAAAACTGGGACGCCATGTCATCCGGACTAAAGAGGACAAGGACAACCCAAGTTGTTATCAGCGCTCAGTTCAGAAGCCTGCATCTCTGATGGTATGGGGTTGCATGAGTGCGTGTGGCATGGGCAGCTTACACATCTGGAAAGGCACCATCAATGCTGAAAGGTATATCCAAGTTCTAGAACAACATATGCTCCCATCCAGACATCGTCTCTTTCAGGGAAGACCTTGCATTTTCCAACATGACAATGCCAGACCACATACTGCATCAATTACAACATCATGGCTGCGTAGAAGAAGGATCCGGGTACTGAAATGGCCAGCCTGCAGTCCAGATCTTTCACCCATAGAAAACATTTGGTGCATCATAATGAGGAAGATGCGACAAAGAAGACCTAAGACAGTTGAACTTGAGCAACTTGTCTCCTCAGTCCCCAGACGTTTGCAGACTGTTATAAAAAGAAGAGGGGATGCCACACAGTGGTAAACATGGCCTTGTCCCAACTTTTTTGAGATTTGTCAATGCCATGAAATTTAAAATCAACTTATTTTTCCCTTAAAAGGATACATTTTCTCAGTTTAAACATTTGATATGTCATCTATGTTGCTCAATTTGTACAGTGTCCCAACTTTTTTAGAATCGGGTTTGTACATGTCAATATCAGTTAGTCATAGCGCCACCTGTTGGCAACAGGAAGTGATGTGTTTAACACTGTGATGCACTACTAGCAACATACTAAAATATGCAATTTAGTGCTAAACATGCTTCAAACATTCTAAAATATGCTAGCAACACTTAGCTGAGCGTTAAAGCATGCTATTATCGTCATGAAATAGGAAGTTGTTGTAACTCGAGCATACAATGTCCAGTCTGCCTCAAACTTCACTTGTTTCTATAGTGCCCTGGCCTGAAGACATCTACACGTCTGTTGGAGTTTGTTGGATCAGGACGCAGCCTCCTGTGATACCCCTGTCTGCGTCTGTTGCTGTTGGTCGGAGTTTGTTTTCACCCGACTGAACATGTTTAATCGGCGTTTGTTGGGTCGGGGAATGTCTGAGCAGTGTGGTATGATTTTCAGCAAACGACAACAAACTCTGACGTAATCTGACCTGGCCACGAACCGTTGCCATGACGATGAGCAAGTCCCTTTCAAAGACTGCAGTTTGATCGCGGCGACATCGCAGCTTGTTCATTATCAAAATAATACAGTCGAACAAACATATATGTCATCATTTCTATTTGGAACCTTCTCACTGTAATTCATAACTGCGCGTTCATAATGAACAATGCATTAAGGTGATTGTCTTATTACAAACTGTGTACATTTTATGTAAAGATAACATTGTAACACTGCAATAAGGTTTATAAAGGTGTTAATGACTAACAAGTAATTTTCAAATGTATTTTAATAGTTTTTGAGCATTTATAACTGCATAAATAAGAATGGTGAGTTCAATGCAACACCTGCCAAATAGTGTTTACAGCCCGCCCGCGGAAGATAGGGGTGGGGTGAACAGTAGCTCATTATCATTTAAAGGGTCATGCACCGAAACGGCTCGCTGTGAACAGAGCTGTTTTTGACAAGGTAAAAAGGGTGTTTTTTTTTACACAACCATTAACTCTATAAAGTATGTTATAGACTTTTCATGAAGACCCTGAAGAATCATACTAACTTGTGGAAAATTGGCATCCGATGTCCCCTTTAACACAAGATAGGGGAGCGCGGGGCACAAACTAACACAGGGTTAGTTGTAACACACATGGTTTAAATACTTCCACACATGCTAGCATGAATAAACTTAACGTATTTTCTAGTTGCCATATCGACAATATATAGAGAAAAAAAAATTGCGCCAAAATACAGAAATCTTTGGGAGATATCACTGAACATTCATTTAACAATAGCAAAAGTCAATTTATTACTTAAGCTAATTTATGTAAATTTTTTGTGTTTATTTAAAATTAGACAAATCTGATATTATTTTAATCTCCAATCTCTTGTTTAGCAGTTTGGGTAGTTCTTTAATGCTTCACTAACTATCAAAAGACTCTAACCAGGTTTATATTCCAGTTGCGCAGATAGGGTTCGTTGTAACACTGCGTTACAATGCGCCCCGCTATTAGAACTATATTATTCTATACAATTACGATACAACTGGCATAATAAACTTTTGTGAATTTCTGCTGATAAACTATGGAAAAAAGGTGAATAAAGACTGAGAGGAAGAACCTGAACATCCAGAAAATATTATTTCAAGAAATGTTCAGCATTTGTACTGTCTCGTCTATTTATCCCATGTTCTGTGAGAGCTGTGAGTGGAGGGAGGGGAGTGTTTTTGTTCAGCTCTGTGTTTTTCTGAATGTCTGGATATATTTCTTCATCTGTTTGCCTGTATTGTTTTGATCAGTGCTGTATAGCTGTGTTTTACAGAGTGTTCATTGTCAAACTATAAAATTATTTAAAATTGAATTTCTAAAAAAACACTATTATTTTATATGAAAAAAATAATTATTGTCTTTTATTGACAAAATATTTTAGTTTGTCATGTGTATTTTTTAAATTCAATCACATAAAATTTTTAGCTGTCAAATGGTCATGTTACAACGTGCCCCATCACATGTTACAATGTGCCCCACCTATGGGGCATGTTGTCGCATTTCCCTTACCTTCTTTCGGGGTAAATAAAGAAAAAAGTATACACTGTATTAATGAAACAAAGCCACATATTTGTACCAGACATGTGTGAAATTAATGTGGAACAAAAGAAATTCTCTCAACCCTAAGTACATTTACACAAACTGAGAAAGTTAAAAAGCGTTAGGTTGTGCCCCGCGCTCCCCTATATCACCCTGGGAACAACTCAAAGGCAGCAGTAAAGACCAACACTGCAAAACCATCTACTGTCTGCACTGCCACATCAAAACACAGTGTACAAACCGAGAGCGTATTAAGCCTTTGTTTTTATCTCTTTGAGTTCATGCCAGGCTGCTCTTGTTGCTTTTGAACCAGAATTGTCTGAGCTGACCTGATGGGCTTGGGGTCTTGATGACTCATTCAAATTAACCATCTTGATTTTCTGGCTCTTTCTGGCACTGGTTCATTTATTTTCATTTAGTGGCCATGGTTTAAAAAAAACAAAACAAGGGGCGATGTTGTTAACAGCCGAGTTAACAATGCAATAAGCAGAGCATGTTGGACTGGCTGAGTGAAAGAAAGAGTTATTAGCTGATTTCATGGTGGAATTGGGGTGTGAGGAGCGACAGATGAGGAAGGCAGTGAGTTCACTAGTCCAGAATTCACAAGAAAAGAGGTATTATTCTATGCCTTTTCAAGATTTGATTGGTCAGTGCAATGGCATTGTGATAGAACATGTACTGACTTATTCTTTACCAAATATATCAAGTCAGACTATTCATTCAATTAATCCTAATTTTAGTCATAGACAAGCATCAGTAGTTTATTACCATCCTCTGTAAGAGACACTTCTCCGGTGATGGAATCGATGGAGAACATGTGGCTGGCAGGGATGCGTGGTATCTGGTCCAGAAGACTGAAGCGCAGGTCCGCGTGGGCAGTGTTTCGGTCGTCTCGGTCCAGCGCTTCCACCTGCATGAACGGAATTCCTGTGACAGTGACACATCAGAATTATTTATCACAATCTACATGAACTGACTGAACTGATGCATTTGATTGATGAGCAAATGGTGGTTATTTGCATATTAACAGAATGGAATTTCAAAAATAGCCGTTTCTCACAATTATATTTTTGGCCATTTTATTAACAGTGTGACAGGAGACAGAAAATGACATGGAGAAGAGAGAGGAATTGGATTGGCCATAAGGCAACATCTCAAAGCAAAGTTGTTGATTACCACAGAAAATGGGTTTTTACTAAATGGGGTATTAGTCAAAATAATTATTAACAGCTGTCTATTGAGATTAATTTAATAGCCATGTTTGATTGCAATCAAGTGATTGTGAAACAACTTACAATCTCACAACAAGCCTGACATTCATCACAGGTCTTTACTGATGTTCTATATTCAAATAATTGTCAAGGTGTATTCAACATTAAATCAGTTTGTTCATTTGTTTCTCAAGTACGTTTATTTTCTTCCTCAGTACGAAGAATCTAAGGTCAGAGTACATGAGTCTCTCTTTTCTGATCTTCTTATAATAAGAGAGATGAGTAATCTCTGAACATTGATGAATAAAAGCATTCTTCATTATTTTGGTCTTGTTATTCACTCCACTTTCTAATAGCAAACAAGAATTTCTGAGAAATTCAACATACAAGCACTTCAAGTACATTTAATCTACCATCACAGGTAAAACAGCTTGTCTGTATGTCTAACCGACATAAATCTCTTCATGTGTCTCATTATAGAAAGTAAAAGTAAAAAAAAAAAAGCTACCATTCAATTACAGCACAATGCGCTTTTTCTAACTGCGCTGCTATGCTACTAATTTATGGTGTGGTGTAGGAAATGTGTGACATTCAGACTACAGCATCTCATGGCTGCAGAATTGAAGAAAAAGTCAAGGCAATTAGAATAAGCATCAAGCAAAGGATGTTTCCTGATGTAGACCCGCTGAGCGCTCCCCACCCACCTTTGAGAAGCCCCAGCTGCACGCTGCCTCTCATGCTCTCTTCCAAGAACACCGGCACATTGTCGTTCTTATCGATGACGCACACCTCGACAGTAAAGCTCTGAGTCTGCATGGACTTTGTGAAGGACACCTGGGAAAAAGCACTGAGGTCAAAGCACTCAAAGCAGCATGTCTTTATTAGAGCTTAAACCTTTTTGCTTGACATTTTATTGGCCAGTCATTTTCGTCAGCGTTTGTTATTTTGGGCTGTCTCCAGATGTATTGAACATGGATTTTGACATGCTAAAATAATTGTATCAAATGATCTGAGAGGTGTAGGTTTCATTTGAACATTAGGGAGTCAAGAAGTCATGCAGCAGTAGCGAATTTACATAAATCTCAAAGTAACTTACGCATTCTACAAAGAACTTGAATGTAACAATGAATGTTAAAAAACAAATCTTCTTGAAATGGAATTGATACATATGTAAGTGACTCTTTATTTCATCAATGCATCTTGAAAAACTGACATAGGCTGAAGACAAAGGAACATTAATATTGAATGATTTTTAAGAAAAAGGAAATTCCTTTATGATTCTGCACCTGCAAGGAGTAGGACGGCTGCTTCTCTCTGTCCAGAGGTTTAAGAGCATACAGGAAACCTGACTCCACCCCAAAAATCCCTTCATCATCACCACTCACTGTCAGATCAGAATAGGTCAGGGGGAGATCCTGCAACTGTAAAATCAAAATATGGTAAATATATAAAAACACATATCTATAATGGGAAATTGTATGTTCGTATGTGTAAAAAGTTGTTCTGAAAGGCTATTTATTTACATCTATTGCTTTATTTATTTTTTATAACCAGTTTGTTTTGACAGACAGCATTATGTGCCGTTTGAGACATGGCTCTGGTGGGAACTGGCTCAGTTTACACTTGGCATTAAAATGCAACCTGTATATGGAGGTTGCAAATACTAAAAACACAAGTGTAAAAGCTTTTGTTACCAGTAACTGCTTGTTATATTGAGAAAGTTGGGGATCGGATTTCAGTGTAATCTATCTAGTCTTCATATCTGCATTCAAATCACACAAACCCTGCCCATTCCTCCACCACACAAATTCTTTTTAGAAGTATCACATGAATACTGCTTTGCTTTGATGTCATTTGTGCGGTTGAAACTTTTCAGTGTGTAGATGGCCTCTTTAGCAGCATGAAAACTTTTTTTTTTTTTTTTCAAATATTTAATAGATTATACACAATGCAAGCAAAAAAAGCTCCCATCATAATCACAGAAGTTGTCAATCACATGAAAAATTCCATAAGCTGTCTGCACCAAACAAGAAATATCTTATATACATTGTGTCTATACTTTGTAGATTAGTGAAAGCAGTCCCGCTAAACAAAACTCTGGCATTTTGAGCAGGTGGCATTCAAATGTTTCTGACTGGCCATTGCGCTCTGTAATTGTGTTGCAAAATAGCATATTGCAAATAACAACCTTTGCTGCATTCGTACTACTTTTAAAGAAAATGCTGGTGTAATCATCACTTTTAACAGTTATTGTGGTAACCGTAATCGAAGTCAGTGGTCCCACAAGATGACTCCATAACTCAACAAGAACATTTCATGTTCTGCCAGTTATGGCAAAATTATAAATTAAAGCAAATAAAGACTGTCCCAAACATTTGTCATTTATTGTCATTGTCATTTATTATTCAAAACTTTTAAACTAATATCAAATATTATGGTATATTATTCCAGATGTTAGTGCTAGATAGCGGTCTCTGTCTGTCTAGAAGTTATTGAACTTTGAGTTGGATTTGGAGTGGCATTTTTCAAGCAAGAGGTGGGAAAAATCTGAGTTCCGAGTTGTCTGGTATGCTGCAAAATTGCACCTGTGAAACTTGTAACTTCGTATTTTTTTTTTTTTACAATTCAAGTTGGAAACATAAAACGGAAGTAGCCTATACAAAATAAGATACTATATTGTGAACAATAAACCCAAATAACTACATCAGAACTCAAAAAGATGAAAAAAGTAGTAGTATCAAAACTTAATGTCTAACATAGAGTTATTACCTTTCGAAATCTTTCATTATAATTCACTACAGACTTGCTTTCTAATCACTGATCTCCAGTGATGGGGGTAACACATTACAAGTAACTTGAGTTACGTAATCAGATTACTTTTTTCAAGCAATGAGAAAAGTCTGCATTACTTCTGAGTTGCTTTTTCAAATAAGTAACATAAGTTACTTTGTTTTTTATATTTATTGACTGACAGCTCTCCTGTCTGTGTGAACATGATGGTTATTGTAGTTCTAGACTAAATGTGAACATGCATTTACTAATCTCACTTGCACGAAAATATTCAGTATTCCTCAAAATGAATAAAAAGAGTGAAATGCAATCTCAGAATTTTACGCCAACAAACACTGATTGTAATACTCAAATTTTACGCCTGTAATAATTAACTATATTAAATTTCACAAATATACTTTATGTATTTGATGTCTTTGCTGCTGACCTTCAATGATCTAATTCAACCATGCCAATAAGCAAAAATTACTTTAGATTAGATTTAGAAATAAGAGTGTTGACCTTTCTTCTCCTGTATCCTATTCTTCTTTAATTCAGAATAGCAGCACAGCTGAAATGTTTGTTTGAGCTGCGCCCTCTACTGTACTGTACTTTTCTCAGCCCAGGTGAGAGAAGTAACACAATGTAACGCATTACTTTGCATAAAAAGTAACCAAGTAATGCAATTAGTTAATTTTTTAAAAAGTAACTTTTATTCCATGTATTGTAAAATGATGTAATTTGACTGTAGGCATTGGTCCACCTTATTTCACCAAGTTCCACTCACTTTAAAATTTCTGGCCTCGCCACTGGTGTAAACATGATGGCTTTTGCTGTTGACCTTCAATGATCCAATTCAACCAATAAGCAAAAATGACCTTAAACATCACATTTGTGTTTCACGTAGAACTTTCTTCTCCTAAGTCATTTAACTTTTGGTGTGAAAGGGCCTTCATTTTCAACAAAAATTATTTTTTTTTGTTATTCAAAACAAACAACCAAGTCCAGCCCAGGTGAAAAAAAAATAACAAATGTAGCGTAACATTACTTTCCATAAAAAGTAACTAAGTGACATAATTAGTTACTTTTTAGGGAGCAATGCAATATTGTAACGCATTACTTTTAAAGGTGCCCTAGAATCAAAAATTGAATTTACCTTGGCATAGTTAAATAACAAGAGTTCAATACATGGAAATGACATACAGTGAGTCTCAAACACCATTGTTTCCTCCTTCTTGTGTAAATCTGATTTGTTTAGAAGACCTCCGAAGAACAGGCAAATCTCAACATAACACTGACTGTTACATAACAGTCGGGATCATTAATATGTACGCCCCCAATATTTGCATATGCCAGCCCATGTTCAAGGCATTACACAAGGGCAGGACGTCTGGATGTGTACAGCTGAATCATCAGACTAGGTAAGCAAGCAAGGACAATAGCGAAAAATGGCAGATGGAGCAATAATAACTGACATGATCCATGATATCATGATATTTTTATTGATATTTGTAAATTGTCTTTATAAATGTTTCGTTAGCATGTTGCTAATGTACTGTTAAATGTGGTTAAAGTTACCATTGTTTATTACTGTATTCGCGGAGACAAGAGAGCCGTCGCATTCTTCATTCTTTATAAATCTCTCCAACAGTGTGTAATGTTAGCTTTAGCCACGAAGCACAGCCTCATACTCATTCAGAATCAAATGTAAACATCCAAATAAATACTATACTCACATGATCCGACTCATGCATGCAGTATGCATGACGAACATCTTGTAAAGATCCATTTGAGGGTTATATTAACTGTGTGAACTTTGTAAATGCACTGTATTATAGTCGAGAGCTCGGGGGAGCAGGGAGCGTGTGATTTAAAGGGGCAGCAGCCTAAATCGGTGCATAGTTAATGATGCTTCAAAATAGGCAGTTAAAAAAATTAATTAAAAAAAATTCTATGGGGTACTTTGAGCTGAAACTCAGCTCACAGACACAGTCAGGGGACACCTTAGACTTATATTACATCTTGTAAAAACTGGTTCTAGGGCACCTTTAAGAAGTAACTTTACCCAACACTCAACACTGTTGATCTCTCTATAAATATATACTAGTCAACATTTGAAGTGGATCAAAACCTTTCATCAAAGTTGTCCTAAAACCAAAATGCAATACCTGTTCTTGTCTTAGGACAACTTTGATTAACTTTTTTGATTCATCAGTGTTTCAAATTGACATGTTCCTTCCAACATCACAACTTGGCAACTCATGTATCATCCAGAATTCAGAGTTTCCCACTCGAGAAAAAAAAAACTCTGCTTGGTCATTCATGAGCTCCAAACTCATAATTATGAAATTTCCAACTCCACACAATAATGCCTGTTAGTGTAAACAGGAGCTCTGGTTGTGTAATAGGAGAGATCAGTGAGACTGATGTTTGGCTGAAACCTTCTCTAAATGTCTGTGAACAAACATGGCTGCTGCTGACAGCAGGTATGTGGCTCAGTGGTTGACACCAATTTGCACAGAGATTCTGAAATCAGCTGAGCATGAGGCTACATATTGTAAATGCTTTGTGTACAATATTGACTGACACATCCCATACTAGGTACAGTGTGATCTCGTCTTAAATAGCACACAAACCTAAATAGCCCGTGTCATACCAACAATACCCCTCTGCCTGGGCAGTGAATTGTAATTCTTTTGTTTAGTTCCTGGAATGTAACTCGTTTTTCCATGCTTGCCCTACATATTTAGAATAGCATGTCAGTGAGTGTTTATTAGGAAAGGTAAAGATTGATTGAAGCACTAATTGCACACAGCATGACTCGCGTGGCACTTTGTAGCTCGCTCTTTCCCTGCCTGGTGAATCTGATACGCTGCCTACGCACCTGCACAAGATATCCAGGGAACAGTCTTTTAAACCCATGCTTGCAAAAAATTGATCAATTCTGTCTGGGGTCCTTGCAGCCAGAACACAAGCTGAGGGCTTAAAAAGCAATACATGAATGCGTCATTTGTCACTTATTTTTAAAGCCTAAACAAATATTATGTAGCCATCATTTTGTCCTTTCAGCGATCACACGGGGTGTGGGTAATTATCCACCCACTCACATGTAGGCCATTATACTTGTTTTGGACTCCACACAGAGACTGTTTTGATAGCATGGCGTCAAACGCAGAAAATGGTGAGCAAGAAGCACTAGGACCCAAACAGTCAGAAATGCTGCCAATTACAGTGTCTAAGCGAAAAGCTTTTTAGAGAGCAACCGGGCTATTACTAACCTACATCTGGTAAAAATGTCTGTCACATGGATTGAAGTAAGGCATTATAAAGGAGATCCATATTTAGTTTGGTGACGTCTGGTTGGTACGTGAATGCCTGCTCATAATTACACCTTGAGTTCTGAGTGCTCTGGGGAGTGGGATGTAGGGTTTATTGAATGCAATGTTCAATGATTTGCTTTTTCAGTCCTTTCTCTACATTGCTCCTAGAAGCAGTCATTAATACATTCTCAGAACTCTTTAGTCATTCGTAACGCAGCATAAGGACAGTCCATTTTAATCAACTAAATCCAGTTTATAAATAACATAAAAATAGCCTAATTTCTTTCGCTCAGTAATCTTTATGGTATTTTAGTTACAAAATCTGACAACATGTTGCTTAGAATGTCAGAACTGCTCATTTAAATTCTTAGCATACCAAAATGTTCAGAACCTTGGTGTCACATATTCTCACATTTGAAGATTACATCAGTTCTCTGGTCTAGACTGTAAAACGGCACACCTCTGCTCAATACATAATATGAGAGAGTCTGACATTCTTCTTGCTTTCATAATCTCCCTTCTTGATTACTGCAATGCCCTTTTCATCAGCCTAGTCAACAAAACCATTGATAGACAAATTGGCAACCTGTATTATCCTGTATTAAGTGCAAAAAAAACACCTCTTAACCTTTACAGTTCCTCATGCCCTTCCCCTCTTCATCTATCTGAGCTACATTCAGTCTATGCACACCTGCACAGGCAATTAATATTATGTTAATATTAATACTTATTCATATTTTATATACTTATTTTAACAAATATGCCCAATATAAGCTGAGCTAAATGTTCCACTAATATGTAAACTTTCCAAAGACATTTTGTCCTCCTTAAAGAAGGAGCTCACCTTGGTGAGGTACCATGGGAAAATACCATCATAGTTTTCTGGAACACCAATTTTAAGATGAGCGGCCTCCGAAAGCAAAATGTTTTGAGTCAGCACCTAAAATAGAAAGGAATTAATTGCAGAAGTTGAAGCATGTGTAATGATAAACATTTATGTATTCCAGACAAAAAGGCAATGAGAACGTACGCTCAGTGCAATAAAGCAAGCACTCAGAGATTCCATCGAGCCAACAGCAGCCTTCATGCCTAAGACAAACAAAAACAAAATTATTTTAGCATTTATGCTTTTTTTATTTTAGTTCAAGCTAAAGTTTTCTTCAGTTTTTCCAAGACAGAAGAGATGAAGATAGAAATTGACTCTACTGGATTTTCTTTTAAGGTGTACTCAGTAGCTGCCTAAGTTTGAGAAGATTCTTTTTTTCCACAGGCCATACTGTAGGTTCCCGAACACTTAGAATCTCATGTACATAATTGTATGTGCATTTCTCCCTTAAAGGGATAGTTCACCCAACAATTAAAATTCTGTCATCATTGCACCCTCAAGTTGTTCCAAACCTGTATGAGTTTCTTCTGCTGAACACAAAAGAAGATATTTTGAAGAATGCTGGTGATTAAAACAGTTGATGTTAGTCATTGACTTCCATAGTATTTTTTTTCTTACTATGGAAGTCAATAGGGGCCCATCAACTGTTTGGTTACAAACATACTTCAAAATATCTTCTTTTGTGTTCAGCAGAAGAAACTCATACAGGTTTGGAACAACTTGAGGGTGCAATGATGACAGAATTTAAATTTTTGGGTGAACTATCCCTTTAAGAGAAAGTAACTGGCTGAGTGAAAGAATCAAGCGTGCCATCAGACAACTTTTCCTCCAGTTAATGTTCAACTCGAGTACACCTCATTAATGTAACTTCACGTTAGTGTCGAGTTACTTCTGTGCGCGTTTTTTTCAGGGACAATTGCACGATTTAGACTAACTTTTTTTAATACAAGACATCATAAAACAAGAATATCCGGCACGTAGGCCTACCCGTTTCACAAAAGTATAAATTCTGTGCTTGTACACAGCGTACATCAAAGAAATAAATAAAAATATGTACTAATAGCTTATGTCGGCGAAGAAAGAAAAAAATAGCTTATATATACGCCCTACACATTACTAGATCTACTCGCACTTAAAACAAACAAACAAACAAACAAACAAACAAAAAAAAAAATATATAGGCTAAATGAAGTCACGACAGCTACTACCATAAGTAAAACGCGGTTATAGTCTATAGGCCTGCCAGCCGTGTAGCCTACCAAAAACAACGCAAACAATCTATAAATTAACAACAAAAATCTATAAATTAACGTCAGGGTGAACTGTAACAGATACAGCAAAATCTTACGCGTTTTTTTCTGTATATCTAATCATATGTTGTTTAATAAAAGCAGCTCTTACCTCCCGTCCACACTTTCCTTGAGTCAAATTGAGAATGGCTTTAAGCTTTAGAAGAGCATTGCATCTGCTTTGTGTCTGATTAATGATTAGCTTTCTTAATTTGCCCGAGAAAACCTTTAACTACCTTGTTTCCTCCAATTATACATCTGACTAACAAGCCCTTGGCTTGCATATGTATGGGGGAATAAATTACATGGTATTATAGGCTCAAGTTTGTATCTGTATTTTGTTTGTAGTAGATAGAACGCATTGTAAATTAAGATTTTTTTAAAATTTATTTTATTATAAAACCAACTGTAAACATGTAACAAAATCAACAACTCAATAATATTAAATGACATTAAGTGCAAATCAAACGTTTTAAAAACAGCTCACAACACATAATTTATTGCTTCTATGTCAATCATTAGCACATGGAGCATAGATGTCGAAGTAGACATGTGTCAGACTTCTTATATTGAAACTTATTTATATTGCCTCTTGCCCTACCCCACCCCATCCCTCAAAAACCCAAACCTTCTAGTTCAGTGTCTTGGCTGAGTTACGAACCTGCGCACTCAGTTTCAAGTAACATTTGATTCCATTTGTTATTTCAACAAGAAAAACGACTTGTGCTCATATGCACACATATGCATTCCACATCTGATACAGCTGTATTACACATAAGGAAAAGAACCTAATTCTTTTGCCTTCGTGCAAATGTAACCATAGCTCTTTGAAGGGAATATTGTAATTTGTGGATTTACCTC
Organism: Megalobrama amblycephala; assembly: GCF_018812025.1. Classification (NCBI taxonomy): domain Eukaryota; kingdom Metazoa; phylum Chordata; class Actinopteri; order Cypriniformes; family Xenocyprididae; genus Megalobrama; species Megalobrama amblycephala. Next base: position 23,392,585 of record NC_063046.1, read on the forward strand.
CTATTTACATGTGTAGAATTTGACAACTATACATAGTAAGGCAACAAAACAGAAAAAAGTAACATAACAATAAAAAGCTTCATACCGGTCAACAGAATCAACATGATTTTGTCAATTTTGTTTCATATATATAATCTCTTTTTCTGTTTACAAAACAAGTTCATATATTTAACTGTACAGCTATATAGTCCTTATATTAGCATTAAAAACACACAGTTTCTGGTCATGGGTCTCAGAGGGCATATAAGTCCAGTTTTTCAGAGCACTGACAGGTCGTGACATGATTTGGACTTCTGTCTAAAGGCCATCTTCTTGTTCTTCCGGGCCACCATACGGCCCAGGAAACGTTTGGCCTTTTTGCTGATGCTCTCGCGGCGCTTGCAGTTGGCCATGCGGCGAGCGTTCTCTTCCTTGCTGTCCTTGCGAAGGCGAATTTGCCGTACGATGCCCTCGAAGAGGTCGTGTACGTTGTGATGCAGGGAGGCTGAGGTCTCTATGAACTTGCAGTCAAACACAACGGCACAGGCACTGCCCTCTAGAGAGATGAGGAAAAAGACATGCAGGTGAGCAATAACTCCATTACCAGAGAGACGGAGGCTACAGTGTCATCATTACTATATGCCTCCTGGCTGTTCCTCAAAGCTCAGGAGATCAGGAGAGTACTTTATCCAAAACATTTACAACATAAGGCTGTGTGCCATCTACGTGCCATATTTAAAATAGAGAAGAATATGGGTGAAATCTTACCATCTACAGAAACTTCTCGGGAACGCACCAAGTCGCTCTTGTTTCCCACCAGGATGATGGGGATGTTTTCCGACTGCCGAGCTCTGCGCAGCTGGATTCGTAGCTCTGAAGCTTTCTCAAAGCTGGACTTGTCTGTCACAGAGTACACGATGATATAGGCGTCTCCCATACGCATGCACTGATCTTTCAGCCACTGGCTGTTATCCTGTAGGAATAAATTGGATGGTTATACAGTTGGAGATCATAAGTAATGACAATGTCATTCCATTTTTATTTATTTTAAATAATTGTATTTTAATATTTTAGTATTTTTTATTTTAATTAATTTAAAATAAATAAGTGAATAAATATTACTCTTATTCCTTACCTGTTCCCATATGTCATACAGAAGGATTGACGTCTCCTCATCATCAACCACAAGGGATCTGTCATATGTGTTTCCTGAAATGAAAGGGCAATACATAAGTACACAATAATATTATACTCAATAATATTATTACACAGGTTTGTAAAACAAAAAGCACCACATCACTTCAGACAAATCCTGCGTGAAGATTGCACTAAAATCTTCTGAAATGATTAGTCTGAAGGTTAAATCTTAATTCAAGCAGATGAAATCAAGACATTTACCTGTTTCCTCGCTGTCGTTACTGTCTTCAACTCCACCAAATATTCTCGCCAAACTCGACTTCCCAACGCCGTGCTCGCCCAGGAGGACCACCTTGTAGACCTGGCAGTCTGAATCGCTGCCGGAGGAGATGACCGAGTCGGAGGAGTCGGACACGCAGCTGTTCCTGTGCTGCTCTCCCGGACTGAAGCGCATGAGGCTGGACAGCTCGGTGGGCTGAGCCTCGGGCATCGAGCGCAGCTCTCGGTCGTCCACCGGCATGCTCCTTCTGTGCAAGTTCTGCAGGTGGAGGGGAAACGGCATGCTACCTCTCCTCTTATCCATGTTCCTCAATTTGTCTCCTTTGTTCAAAGTCATGACTCCAAACCTGTCTGTGTAGAACTATATTATAACAACTGTACCTAGGCTACTATATAATGACACTTTCGATACACTATAGGCTACCTATAGGTAACAGTAGCTAATAATATAACTCCAAGAGTAGTTATAAGATGTTACTTACATTTGAGTGCGGCTACAACGTTTTCCGTTCAATGTCAAAATTCCAGTTATTCCGTTTTATCTCTGTTAGTCTTCCGCTGAGGGTTTCGCTTGTGCTCTCTGATGAGACGGATCCTTTATTTATGCGAGTGAGTGACGTCAGCCCGAGGGAGGGATTGCCTCGGAGAATCACTCGTCTCTCTTATAGTAATAACATCACTTTGAGGGAGGGGCGAAATCCAGCGCGTGTGATTCACAATTTTGCGAGGGCGTCCAGCAGAGAGGGACTTCCCTCCCCTGCACGCGCGTGTAATGCATGGACAATGGGCTGAATCAGGTTCCGCCTTTACTAGTACAGGCATGAAATGCGTTCTTCATCGTCTGTAGGCTACTAAGGCGTATAGCCTGGTCAGTCATCAAAGCTTCATGAAAACCAATCGCGGTACAGACATTTTTTTTTTCATTCTACTGCTGAAACAGACATCTTGCTGGTTTTTACTGGTTTAAGCTGGTCTCCCAGCCAGAGCAACAGTTGGACTGTAAAAATCGTAATTTTACAGGCAAAACAATGTGAAAATGCTGTAAATTGGTCTACTGTAAGATGCTTTACCATATATGGTAAATATATATTTCAATAGACATTGCAAGAAGTAAAGGTAGAAGTAAAATTATGAATTACAGAGAAAATGTATATTATATTTAACAACAATACAAGAATATATAGGCTAGACCTATACCTTCACAACAAATTCAAATTATGTTTTTTTAAAGTAGGATATTAATCACCTTAAAATGTACAGAGGTTTTCCCAGATTTTTTTTTAAATGTAAACATTTGTTTAGATTCATGAAAAGAAAATATTTGTTTAGATTTGATTAAATCTCTCTCCTTTTTTTTTCATTCTGTTATTTAGTTAGTATTTATAGCATTATTTTAGTGTTATGTGTGTTATCCTGATGTTTTCTTGTTTGTGTGGCAAATTGGGCTCTATATTGTTATCTGCTGGAAAGGTAAATTTTTAAGTCATCATAATGCTTTTAATTGTACCACCTATTTATTACCAGTATTTTACATTAACAAAATTAAATGACTCAGACAGGTTGGTACATTACCATTATATGAATTTATGACATACAGTTACAAATTGTAACGTCACCAAAATGTCATCACATAATCATCACCCCCAATTTTTTTTTTTTTTTGACATCCTGTAATTCTCAAGGGCAAAACTACCCTTTCATCACACTGATGGAGTGCATTTAGAGGTAGTTAAATATTGCCATCTAGTGGTAAGTGTTAGGTATGGCATATGACAATTTCTGCATGTTTTATTAGATCTGATTTGTTTGTTTTTTCTTTGGGGAAAAAAAAAAAAAAGACTCACTGACTCTAAATAATTTTGGGTTTATTCATTTCAATGACTTGCCAAAGTTATGGGATTTTTTATAGCTTGCTCTAGCTGCTAAAATTCACCCATTATGCCAAGGCCTAACTGCTAAACCATGAAGAAACACTTTACAGAACAATAAGTCACATAGGCATAACCAAGTCTTGGACACCTGAGCATAACCAGAATAAATGTATTAGATCACAGTTACTTGATGCACTGCATCATTTACTGTACTGTTTTAACTCAGACAGTATATGCGTTCTGTTTTGTGTTGATGTGTCCTGACGTATGTCCTTTCTACTTATAGATGCACAAAACAAAAATTAATATTTGAAATTTTATGACTGGACCAAAAAAGACTTGCAAAGTTTGCTAGTCTGGTAATTTATAAAAAAGACTATTGAATAAGAGTTCTATTACATGAAATAGTATATTTCATGCATTTTTAATGTGTGCCAGTGAAAGCACTTTTTATGACTTGAAAGCCAAGCAAGCGTAATCTAAATACACTCTGCAACCTATTGTGCTTATTATAGTATCTGCATAGTCTTCTGCCTTTATCTTTGACAGATTATGGATTCTCTTCCAACTTTTAGAAGACAAAATAATTTTTAATTATAACTTAATTATAATACAGGTCAGTGACTTGTTAAATTGCAATAACATATAGTGTAAGTTCAATGGTCTGTGATGAAGGTATTTCTAAAAGTAATTCTACGCAAGTTACCCTGCCTCTATTGTGAAGGATCTAGTGGAAAGTAACTGATGTATAATGCCATATTCATGTACCACTAAATCCATATTTGATTTATCTATAGAAATAAAACATTTATATCACAGCATACAAATTAGGCCTACGTTTATTTTTATTTTTTATAGCTTTTTATAAGTTGTTACCTTTCAATCAAGCTTATCCAAGAAAAATCTCATTACTGTAAATAGCTGTAACTTCAAAGCAATCCTCTGATACAACTGACCTTGGGAAAATATTGTTTGCTATTGGGTAAGTTCTTGAACTTTTTCTTAAAATCACAAAATTGATTTCTTTTATTGGCAAAAACAAGAGGTAAAAAACAAATCAGTGCAAATTATCTCTGTTGTACACATTCTTCAGTTTGATCAATAAGAAATTTCTAAAACGATGCCATGTCAAAATGAGAATACTGTTAAAAGTCATTTTGTACATATTCACAAATATATGAGATAGTTACAGAATAATTTTTCTTTTTGTATCCATATACTCTCAAACAGAAAAAGTAATTCTGTTTCCATATACAGTCTCCATTACTCTTGTTTCCTTTCCTGATGAATTTTTAACTCAACTTGGATGCATATCTCACTTTATAAGTACTAACCAGGCAGTCTCCCTGATCTGGTACTGTTTGAGTATAGCACTACAATTATATATTAAAAAAAAAAAATGATAATGGAGATTACATTAATATTATTCACACAACTCTAGCTTGGCTGTAGGAGTTCAATCATGATGATGTGTCAAAGGAGCATGCGACTCTTCAGATCACATGCTTTTGGTGGACAGACACTGGTTGACCACCTCCAGCAGCTGAGAGTTCTCCAGAGCTGCCGCCACTCTTTCTTTGTCAGCAAGCTGCTTATTGACTGGAGTAGAAAAACACAACATATTATCAAACTGAAGTTTTAGTTTAAAACAGAAACGGTGCTGTGTAACAGAAAAAATGATGTTACATTAACACATAAAGCCTACTGTACCATATTTGATATAGATCTAAAGATATCTATAAATTGAAAATAGTCAAAATAGTCAAAACTTTGCTGAAAAATCCATTGCACACAATCTACATACATGCCTTGTAATGCCATCTGATTGATGGTTCAAGTAAGGCCTTTAGTATAATTCTCAAAAGGTCCACCTTTAAGTTGCAGTACACATGTAAACATGAGAATAACCTTTTGTTAGTAATATTTAAAAATGATATGGGCTGGATTTCCCGATAACATTGTCTCTTAGCGCGATACGAAGACTCTAAAGGTAGAACTTAACTGAAGATCTATCTTTTTTAGGCGTGTTCCCCGAACTATACCTTAGGAGGTAGCTTGAGTATACCTTCTGTTAGTCATTCGTTCGTAAGGTTGGTCTGGACCACTCTTAGCAATACCTTATCACTGTTAACAGTCTATATGAATATGATTCTGAAGCTGTAATACATCCAGTGTTCAGTTAGACTACTGGCAAAGAATAAAATGCAAAGATTCACTGCTAAATTCAAATGTGCTTTGGCGCTGATCCAGAGACAGACGCACGCTCCGCGCTTGTCATATATCACAACTACTCAGTGTTTACAACTACATCAGGTTTATTTTAGGTTTCAGACATTTAAATACACATTTAAATAAAGAACTAGGCTATTTAAAAAAGACATTTATAGTTTGTTAAAATCAAATCCCATACACTAATGTCTATGGAAGTGTTTTATTCATATCAGATACACATTGTGTATGAAACAATAAACTTTACTCTATTCTTCTCCCAGTTTACCGGCCACATACTTTTATGTATTTCGGGGGAAAATCCATAAATCGGACAGCTCTGAATTGCGGTACAAACTCCTTGCGCCACATATTTTACAATTGTATTATATCATAAAATTTATGATATAGTTAATAAGTTTGTGAATATTTTGAATAAAAAAGGAAAAACGATATAAACGCAATACCTACAAATCGGTCAGCTGCATGACGCATCTCCAAGGAATTAATACATTCTAAAATAATGTTCTAAAATAGCGGTCGCCTTAAACTCACTCTGGGGGCTCTGCTAGAATATAGAGCCCCGAGAATATAGATAAATTACAATAGGCCTATAGATTTAGTTTGCAATTTGGATTATTTGGATCCCATGAGTCCTAAATGCAATTTCTACTTCTGAAGTACTTCTTTTTATAAAGAACACTGATTTCTCACATAATGCAGTGAAGCAGCCCCTGTATAGAGTGAATTATCGATTCTCGAGCCATCGATATCAACCAATTCAGCACCACCGCCATGGACAGCACCTGGTAATGTCGCACGTAAGAAGATATAGATATAAGGTGGAAGTGAATTTTTGTCGCGCAATGAGCTTGCACAGCAATTCAGAGCTGTTGCATTTACAAATTTTCCCCCCAAATACATAGAAGTATGTGGTCAGTGAACTGGGAAAAGAATAGAGTAAAGTTTATTGTTTCATACACAAAGTGTATCTGATATGAATAAAAGACTTTGTCAAATGATATAATTGAAAGGGTTGTTATTGCAGCTTCCGTAGACATCAGTGTATGGAATTTGATTTTAACCAACAATAAATGTATTTTTTTAAATAGCCTAGTTCTTTATTTAAATATGCATTTAAATGCCTGAAACCTAAAATAAACCTGATGTAGTTGTAAACACTGAACAGTGAGCGTGTCTGTCTCTGGATCAGCGCCAAAGCACATTTAAATTAAGCAGTGAATCTTTGTATTTTATTCTTTGCCACTATCCTAATCGAACACTGGCTGTATTACAGCTTGAGAATTATATTCATATTGACTGTCAACAGTAATAAGGTATAGATAAGAGTGGTCCAGACCAACCTTACGAAAGTATGACTTACAGAAGGTATACTTAACTAAGAGCGTTTCGGGAAACGTACAGCTTAAGGTATAACTTAAGAACAACGTAGAGTTAAGAAGGTTTCGGGAAATCCAGTCATGAACATTTCCTGGACTGAAGGAACTTAGGTTTATTTGATTACCCATGCATCATTTTTAGATAAATATGTACAGTATGTATCAAATATCATATAACAGGCCTACGGGGAATGTTTATTTGTTCATTTCTTAATCATCGTTGCAGTGTATTGCATTATACGTATTGCCCTCCACAAGTAAAACTACAGAGCTTTGATCATAAAATATATTTTTGCTCAGCGGACTGAATAAAATTGATGTATGTTTTTCTTTTCTGTGTGAGCTCCATATTCTCACCATATTATACTAAATGGGCCATAAAAGCCTGATGTATCAAAATAACATGCAACACATATGCAAATTATTATCATTATTTTGTCTAGAGGTGCAACTAACATTTTCAGACCATTAATTCATATGTCAGACTTTACAGGGTTAAGGTTGTTCTACGTTTTATAATAAACATTTACCTGCATCCTCTGAGGCATGTGTGCCAGGTGTGATGTGAACGTCAATCTAACAAAATGGCAAAAAGGCAAAATCAAATGACTTGTATGGGAAAACCAAAGCCTACTGTAAGTGTTTGGCTGCTTACTAAATTTACCTTAAATCTGTCAGGCAGGGAGCGCAGAAGCTTGACTTTGATAGACAGGCCAATGAGTGTGGCCATACTGCAGTGTGGGATGGTCGGTGTGAACTCCACAGACACTGTGCTCTCCTGATCATTCACCTACTCAGAGAGAAAAACATGGTAGATAGATAGATAGTAGAATATTTTATTAATTTGTAAAGGTCTGTTGTTCTCAAACTTAAGTTTTTGATTTAAACTGCTCGCAGATCAGACTCACATTGACGCGCACTTGTTCCACGACATTCAGTTCTTCGAGGGACAGTGGGTGCTCGGGGTCATTGATCGATCTGATCAGATGTATTCATTTAGTTAAGGTCTGACTCAAAGTAAGTATCCAAAATGCATTAAATTGGGGCTTCTGAATTATAGCAGTTTGCTACACTCCAGCATTACATAACAGGCAGGAGAAAGCAAAGTTGTCTTCCCTGAAATAAAATGGTTAGTTTTTCAGGTTAACCTTATGCTCACAAAAAGAGTTCATCAATCTTGAAAGCATGACCTTCATCTAGCTGTCGTCATGGCAGATAATTCAAAGCAACAAGGCTGACTTAACAGCTTTTGTGTAGCGAGAGCCAAATGATGTAACGTTAACAGCTACACTGAAAGGATATCGAAGATTTCCCTGTCATCGATGGGGTCCGCTACATCCTCATCTTCATCAGTGGCAGTGAGGAGTCTTTCCCCTGATCGCTGAAAGATCAAAGGATTGGCGTTTTCTAGTCGAGTTCCCCCCGACATTATTACCTGCTCAACGATAAAACGATATAACGATAAAACGATAACCAACACACTACGCAGTCAGACGTCAGATCTGCAAAGCCAAAACAAGCTAGCCGGAAGTCATACTATAAAACCCGGAAACAGCATAAACGTTTTTTAAAATAAAAGCTTTATTTATAAATGTCAGGAAGTTTTCTTGCAAATTTTCACTTTGTAGAGATATTAATAATAATAATAATCATCATAATAATAACAAAGAAGAAGAAGATAGATGTCCATGCAGTGGTTTTAGCTATAAATACTAACCCCAAATGCTTTCCTTTTACTTGTTCAACAGATGCTGAAAACGTTTGTTCTGCTCACCTTCATCAACACAAATACGTTATATTTTCAGCATTTCTACATCTGCAACATTTATCTCAGATTTAATCTATTGTCATTGCACAGAATGACCTCATGGATCAGGACAATTTTCCAGTAGCCTACAAAGAGATTTTGTTAAAACACATTATTATCTTTCACTAAGAGGGGTGAATGTAAATTTGAAGCAGTTTTACACACGAGGCAGATGTAAGCAAAAAAATCCCAAAACATCTATTGGTGCCGAGGTGACCACGGTCATCAGTACACTCCAGCATTACATAACAGGCAGGAGAAAGCAAAGCTCTTTCTTCCCTGAACTAAAATAGTTAGTTTTTCAGGTTAAGTTTATGCTCACAAAGCAGTGTTCATCAACCTTGAAAGCATGACCTTGATTTAACAGTGAGTTCAGGCTATTTGTGAGCCAATCAATGCTTATTCCAGTTATAAAGAGCCTTTTGACCTAATTGTTAGGCATCTGCATGCATAGATCTTCAGTACCACAGCACTCAATGCCTAGCAATCCTATAAACAGAGGTGTAAAGTCCAGGTTCAGAAAGTAAAAGTCTCCCTCAGTATTTTGTTCCAATCACATGGATTTGCTAATTAGCACAGTTTTTCAGCCACGAGGTAGAACTAATTAGTGAAATCAGCTGGCTGTTTATGGGTGGAATAAAAATATGGCAGGACTCAAAAAAATAAAAATAAAAATTCTTACTGACCCCAAACGTTTGAACGGTAGTGTATAATGCTACAGAAGCTTTGTATTTCAGATAAATGCTGTTCTTTTGAACTTTCTATTCATCAAGGAATCCTGAAAAAAAATATTGTACACAAATATTTTGTACAATTGAACACATTAAATGTTTCTTGAGCAGCAGATCAGCATATTAGAATGATTTCTGAAGGATCATGTGACACTGAAGACTGGAGAAATGATGCTGAAAATTCAGCTTTGCATCACAGGAATAAATTACTTTGTCAAATATATTTAAATAGTACACAGTTATTTTAAATTGTAATAATATTTCACAATATTACTGTTTTTTTTACTGTATTTTTAATTAAATAAATGTAGCCTTGGTGAGCAGACGAAACTTCTTTTAAAGGTCCCGTTCTTCATGATCCCATGTTTCAAACTTTAGTTAGTGTGTAATGTTGTTGTTAGAGTATAAATAAAATCTGTAAAATTTTAAAGCTCAAAGTTCAATGCCAAGCGAGATATTTTATTTAACAGAAGTCGCCTACATCGAACGGCCAGTTTGGACTACATCCCTCTACTTCCTTCTTTAATGACGTCACTAAAACTGTTGTTTTGACTAACCTCCGCCCACAGGAATACACAAGAGTTGCGTTTGTAGAGTGTGTTTGTCGCCATGTCGTCGAAACGCTGTTATTTTCATCCCGCAGTCCAATCACCGGGTCTGACTCCGGCTCAAATTGATAGGGTAAAATTAAAGACATGTTTAATAACACTGAGCGCATGCATCTCCACGTTATGGTAAGAGGCGTGACCTTTCCGGGCAAGGAGCGCTAAGCTGCTGTCGAATCACAACACAGGAACCGCTGGCACAATCAGAACTCGGAGGGACTTCATAGAACAAGGAAGTCATCAGCCCGTTTTTATGACAGTGGAAACAGGGGTATACAGATAAGTAAATTATGTGAAAAATACTGTTTTTTTTTCCACGCGAAACATGAACACATGTTATATTGCAAACTATAAACACAATCAAAGCTTCAAAAAAACACGAAAAACGGGACCTTTAAAAACATTAAAAATCGTAGTGGTTCCAAACTTTTGGACTGTACTGTATATATATATATATATATATATATATATATATATATATATATATATATATATATATATATATATATATATATATTTTTTTTTTTTTTTTCTCCTTCAGTCAATTAAAAAAACCCAGAATCTGGCTATGTTTGCTCACACAAGCCTTGCTATTTGTTTTTGCTCTCATTAAAAGTATTGTGCTTTGTCACATTAGTTATACATACTGGTGTTATTTACCATTCTGAGATTAAAATATGCATTAGCTGCCATAGAGAATTCATATGTTAGCGTTTCACATTTGCTCCGTCTCTTATAGCGTCTTGATAAACATTTGCATATAGCATTCATGACATTTGCTTTCTTCTTAAAAGCTCTGACATTTTGAGAATGTGTGCTTTATTAAATTACACAATGATGGCTACTTATTCAGTGTTCAGTTCATAATGAGTCTCTTCCTGAGACTCAGACAAAGGATTTATAGACAAAGAGATTATCAAGAGTCACATGTTATATTTAATGGACAAGTGCTTTTATTGCAGGCTCTTTTCCAACCAATGAGGCTATAAATCTGGCATCACTGCTCTGCACTGGCCTGTTAAGAGATTACCATTCATCAGCTGACTGCTTCTATGTTCTTATGGGAAGGTTTAATGGTTAACAGTAGGGTGAAAAGTAACAAAGAAATTTATTTATGTATATATTACAACATCTGTTTCCTTTCCAGTAGGATATCTGTGCATTTCTAAAATTACAGAGATGCTGGTAGCCTATTGATCAAAGCCTGTTGGTTGAAATGTTAATGGGTCAGTAATGGTTTCCCATGTATTTGCCTGATATGTGCACCTACTTATATTTTCATTACTTCCCCCTTAACTGATTATTTAATAACTTTTAGTAAGAACACATAAATCCCTTGATCTGTTCACCTTAATTAATATTCCAACCAAACAAGTTAAGAAGTTAAAATAACTAAATTGCCACCACATTCCTCTTATCACTCTTTAAGATTCTCCCACTTGTCTCAAAAACACTGCTAAATTTACTTTATACATGTGGCCATTCTACAGAATTGGTGCAAAGTCAGAGTGGGAAACGTCTTGAAATTTTTTTTTTGTTTTTTTTCCCCACAAATTTTGTATGTATACAAATTGTATAATATCCAAGGCACATATTTCTAGTAATTGTACATTTAATTCTCATATTGTATTTTCAGACAGTTTTGGAATATTTTTCCTCTTCCCAAATTTGTCACTACCGAAACACAATGATAAATAATTTAATAAAAAAAGGTTACATTGACCTATTAAGATTTTGTTTAGATCTTTCTTTGTAAAAGTCATAGTTTAAAGTTTATCATACTGATTTCAAAGTTAAGGATTCATTAGTTTGAATATACATTGAACCAAACACATCTTAGTTGACAATTCAGTATACTTTATTTTTGACAAAACATCCATGTTTTGGTCATGACTGCATATTTTCGGTAGTGACAGTAATGTGTTGGTAGCCACCACATAATGATTTGCATAATAAAACATACTAAAATTCTAATGATTCGCATAACGTTACTAAAATTTTGTTTATTTCCCCCAAATAAATGATTATGTGTTCCCTTTTGTCAAAAAAATGATGTCACTACCGAAACAGTCACGATCGAAACATGTGGTGAAGTTTCAGTAGTGACAATTTTAGATACTTTTGAGCTGCTTGAAGATGATAATCAGCACATGGTTAGCCAGCACTGTTCTGAACAGTTGTACACAAACAAAAACTAAATTTTATCAAATAACCCCCCAAAAACAATGATGTCATATTGGTTGTGACTGTTTCGGTAGTGACAGTTTTAGATACTTTTTGAGCTGAAAGATGCTAATCAGCACATAGTTACCTAACACTGTTCTCAACAGTAAGTTGTACACACATAAAAATGAAATTTTATGGAATAACACCCAAAAAAGTTTTTTTTAACTTCACTTTTAAAAAAATAAAAAATATATTTTTATTTTTATATTTTTTAAAAATATAAAATATATATTTTTATTACATCTAAAATTTGAATACTTAAATGCTTTTTAAATGTGTTTTTTGGTTGTGGGACAGAAGTTTCCACCAATTCTGTAGAATGGCCCATATATATAAGCTGCACATTTTCATTAAAATCTGCACATTTTCATTTTCATTGACATCCTGACATCATACACTTTCACTGTTAAATTGAATGTATAGAGGTGGATGAACAATGTCTTTGCCATTATGTATTTTTCGTTTTGTTGTTTGTTTTGTCAATGTATATGTCACTATTATGTGTAACTTTTCATTTATAGTGAATGAATGTTGTATGATTGTTTGGCTGTCTTTATGTTAGTCTTATGTTAGGCCTACCTGCCTAGGGACTGCAGATGAAAAGTAGTTATTTTTACTAATTCTGGCATATTTACATGGTGTATTTTATACAACAATGTTCATGAATATGCATGGTCCCTATCAAATAAACCAATAAATAAATAAATAAATAAATAAATAAATAAATAAATAAATAGTAGAAGGTCTGCCAGTACATGTGAAGAACTTTAGCTGTCTCTAAATAGCAAATGACACAGTTTCTCCAGAGTGAATGATTAAACCAAACGGCCCCTCTTAAAAATGCCCTGCATCTCAAATATATCTGAGTGAACATGTAAAAAAGAAGCCTTTTGAGATTATTTAAATTTTATCTCAGCATCTCGTTTTATCTCAAGTCAAAGAGAGAACAGAAATGATTCTGCTGCCACAAGGGGGCAGTCTTACCACATGCTAACATCTGACATTTATTCATTATGACAAAGACTGCAGTAATCTGCACTGGGTTAATGCCAGTTGATAGGGACAGCAGATAATCTCTGACATCGTTCTTTCTTTCTTTCTTCCCTCATTGGTTGAACACAAATAAGAGGATTATTTAAGGTGCTGTGAAAACAAACTCATTTTCTTTCCACAATACCAGTATTAGATCCAATGTTTCCTGGAAAGAGAGAGAAAAAAATATATATACTGTATATATATGTATATACAGTACAGTCCAAAAGTTTGGAACCACTAAGATTTTTAATGTTTTTAAAAGAAGTTTCGTCTGCTCACCAAGGCTACATTTATTTAATTAAAAATACAGTAAAAAACAGTAATATTGTGAAATATTATTACAATTTAAAATAACTGTTTTCTATTTAAATATATTTGACAAAGTAATTTATTCCTGTGATCAAAGCTGAATTTTCAGCATCGTTACTCCAGTCTTCAGTGTCACATGATCCTTCAGAAATCATTCTAATATGCTGATTTGCTGCTCAATAAAAAATTTAAGATTATTTTCAATGTTGAAAACAGTTGTGTACTTTTTTTTTTCAGGATTCCTTGACGAATAGAAAGTTCAAAAGAACAGCATTTATCTGAAATACAAAGCTTCTGTAGCATTATACACTACCGTTCAAAAGTTTGGGGTCAGTAAGAATTTTTATTTTTATTTTTTTGAAAAGAAATTAAAGAAATGAATACTTTTATTCAGCAAGGATGCATTAAATCAATCAAAAGTGGCAGTAAAGACATTTATAATGTTACAAAAGATTAGATTTCAGGTAAACACTGTTCTTTTGAACTTTCTATTCATCAAATAATCCTGAAACAAAATATTGTACACAAATATTTTGTACAATTGTACACATTAAATGTTTCTTGAGCAGCAGATCAGCATATTAGAATGATTTCTGAAGGATCATGTGACACTGAAGACTGGAGTAATGATGCTGAAAATTCAGCTTTGCCATCACAGGAATAAATTACTTTGTGAAATATATTCAAATAGAAAACAGTTATTTTAAATTGTAATAATATTTCACAATATTACTGTTTTTTACTAGCCTGACGTGGTCATACTCAATTCTAGTCAGAATATGAGTCTGATACTGCTCCATTGGGCTTTGATTATGGGGGCGTATTTCAACCATAGACTGTAAAAAAAGATGGACGACGCGACGCCGCTTCCTTCCATTGTATTGAACTGAAGCCAAAATGGGCTGATGAATGGGCGCTGACACGTTACGCAATACGTCAGAAAAAAAAAAGTTTGGAGCCTGGGCATGCGCAGAAGGAATCGTCGTGGAGCCGGAGGCGGAGTCGCGATATCAAACTTCCGCCCAGGCGACTGCGTCATCATTCATGTATTTTAAATAGACTATAAAAATTATACACAATTTAAAAGTCTACCTATAAAATAATAGGCTATTCTGTTTCTAGAGCAATAATATTTTTGAAACAGCAAATTCAGTAGATAAAATCAATATAATATGCCACTAGAAACAACTCTAAATCGCCAGAAACGGTCCTGCCATTTTAAATCAAGTTCAACTAACGTTACAGGAGATCGATTGCTGTAATTAGAGTAAGCTATCATTAGTTTTGTCCTGCTAATTATTATTTTATACCCACAAAAATAATAAGTAACTGCCAGATAACGATCACCTGCTTTTTCCCGACATGGTTAACATTAGGTGTGTTATCTTAACTAATAACATTTATTAATTAGCTTATAACGCCCACATTTAATGTTACAGAAAAAAGTTCAGTGATCCGTCAGATCCTGTAGGTCAGTTAGTACAGTTTACTGCTGAACAACTCATTTTGTTGGTGTTAAATAACAAAGAAATCGAAAATTAACAGTTAGTTAATACATCTTCAATCTCCCCTCGAAGCTCCGACAGTCCTCAGACAAGCTGTCAATCAACTTCGAATCACGACGACACGCCCCGTTTTTATAGCATCAAATTGCTAGCTAAAATCTAAATCATCACAAAAACGAACAATTGAATATATATCAGCGTGATAACAACTACCTTAAATGACCAGAACCATCTTTCAGAAAGTTTTATTTGAAGCAGAATTTATTTTTAAGTTTTCACTGAAGTCTCATTCGACTGCATTGAGAGGGCGGGGTTTATGACCTGTACTGCATCCAGCCTCCAGGGGGCGATCAAAGAGCCCGCGGCTTCACTTTTCAGGACGTATGAGACACACCCGATTTCAACCGATCCAGGAAAGACCTCAATTGGATAGACCTACAACCAATCAGAGCTACAGAGTAAGTGACGTATGTTGAGCGACGCATAGTTGTCAACAGAACTCTTAGCGACCATCGGGGCCAGCTGATAAATCAAACTTTTGCCGAATCCCGTAGGAAGGACGGCAAAGACATCTTTCCCATCGACAAATGCCTTGATCGCGGTCCTCTGTTCCTCTTTTAAAATTAATGCGCTGTCGATATCTTCTATAACGGACGCGATGGCGGAATCTACACATCTCAATTCTTCAACAGCCATCATTGTTGTAAACTAATTGACCTTTCGCAAAGACTCGCCCCCCTTAGTTACTGTTGCTTTGTCCGACAAGCCGTGGCGCTGTCACGCCACACAGAGTGGAAAATACATCGCGGAGCAAAGAGGAAACTGACAACACATCGACAGACGAGACAGAGCAGGTAACTTATGATATTAAACAAAGTCCCAGCTTTCAAACTGTGTAGTTATTAAAAAAATTCAAACCATAAAAACCGTTTTGTGGCTCTTTAATGTGTTGTGACCATGATCGTGACAGATTGCTGTAGCGCCTCAGCTCAAGAGGCTCGTTAACCGATCATCTCTTTCTACTAGTCCATTTATAGCATCAAATAAACATGAATGAACATGAGAATGAATGTTGTTTCAAACGCGGAAAGACGTCAATATGCACAATTTTTCAAGTTTAACTCCACCGATGTTAATCTTCTAACTCCTGACTGCTTTGTCGGAAAAAATGGCGGATGCGGCGTTCTGATTGGTTAGATCGCTTGTCAATCAAACTCCCCAAGCGCTCTTTAATGACGTGGGTGGTTACGTAATCGCAGATAGCCTGTCCATCATCGATTAAAGCCCGCCCTGGCAATTTGATTGGCTCGGCCTTCTGGGAGCCGAGCATAATTACTCCACAATGGATCGAGTCCAGACCGAACTTCCCGTCCAAAAAATGTTGTGGGCGGGGTTCGGGCTGGCACCCAGGCTAGTTTTTTACTGTATTTTTAATTAAATAAATGTAGCCTTGGTAAGCAGATGAAACTTCTTTTAAAAACATTAAAAATCTTAGTGGTTCCAAACTTTTGGACTGTACTATATATATATATATATATATATATATATATATATATATATATGAACTTGAATGAATGAAACTTGAATCTGGCCTTGTCTTGGTCCTGCTGAATGATTTTGACATTTTCAACAGAAGTAGTTCAAAAGTTTACAGGGAGACGTGAAAATCCTACAAAAGCTTTGTGTGGCTGGTTTTGATGAATAAGGAATGAACATTATGATTTCACATGTGAGGCGCAATAATCAACAGAGTAAGTGGAGCATAACTTGGTAGGAAACAAATCATAGATTACAATATCATTGTCAGGGTTGGTGAGCGTGAGGGGGAGGTATATTAGTGTAGAAATGTGTGCCACACAGATATACTCACTGACCTATTTATTATGAACGCTGCCATAATGTCTTTCTCATAGTGTCCCTTCATATTTTGTCAGAAAGTCAAATGCCTCTTAACTAAAGTCACAGCTGTTCACAAATTCACAGTTTTTTTTTCTGGTATTTATGTTTTTACAAATGACTTTCACAGAGATTTTAGACAATATTTGGCTGGCCATGCTCCCTCAGAGTGCCAGGGTTAACCACAGGTTTTGTGGAGGGTATTACAGATATTCAGTCTTGCAGTAGATTCATTTGTGTACTCTGGATTTCAGCCACACTGCTGATTAAAGACTCAGATGGCTGGTGGAAAGCCAACATGATATACTCTTTTGAATACATAGGCCTATGTATCTGATACACTTGTACTTGAAGAAGTAATGATGCAGAATACTACAAATAAACAGTTTAAGAAAGGGATAATGTGGTTGGTCATTATCGCAAAATAAACCCATGAAGGGTGATCAGGACATAGACACAGATTGAAGGCCACTTAACATTTCCACAGGACTGAAAAGAAGCAAAAATGATTCCATTTCCCAAAGATAGGAAAATACCATTTAATGGCCCTAATAGTCGTCCAGTAAGTTTGTTACAAGTAAGATCCTTGAGAAGGCAGTATTTGATCAAATACAAGATTCTTAGAAAACAATCTGATAACAAATGTTCAGCATGCTTACAGAAATGGACTCTCTGCACAGTGCAAGTGACAGATGACTGGAATAGGGATTTGGATAATAAAATGATATGTGGAGCAATCTTATTACATTTCACAGCAGCATGTGATCTTATTGATCATAAGCTTCTTCTAGAAAAGCTGGAGTGTTATGTTCAGCAGTTGCTTAAATGGAAAGTTATTTAGTAAACGGATCACACAGAGTATTTTTAATGGAAGCTATTCAGATAGAATGTCAGTGGAATGTGGAGTTCCTCAAGGGAGCTGTCTAGGACCACTTATGTATTCCATTTTTTTTTTTTTTTTTTTTTTACAAAGGATTTACTTCTCTTTCTAAAAAATGCAAAATTAACAATGTATGCACAGATGATTTTACAGTATATGTATCTGCACCAACATTGACTGCCATTTTGAAAGGGGAGTTAACCTGTACTGGCACGCCGACGCACCGAAGCTTCTTTGTTTAAATTAGCTCAAATTTACTGTTAATGTAATTACCTTGACAAACTATACATCAATAAAAAGATCTAAGACTTGAGCTTCAATTTTTAATCTCTATTTTACTCTCAACATCGTATAGTGACCGTTATTTGTTAATATGCGTCGGGAGTTATGAATATGAGAAACTGAGTCATTACCTTTTCATTGAAATATGAGCGTCAGCCTCAGCCATTGAGAAAAAAACTCTGTACGATCATCATGAAAAAACTCCACAAAATAACATCCATCAGGGCTTTTAGCTTAAAAGCATGCACATTTGGATAAATATTGATGGATTCTCGTACGTTTATGTCAATTTTCTATACAGAGGAGTAATATTTATTCAATTTTTACCCAAAACACGCTGTTGTCATCATATGAGCGCTGTATACACAGATCTACTGTGTTTTCAACTCATACCTGCAGCCGGAGGGCGCTCTGTGTACACTTAGTCCACAAATAACACATGATGAACAAGAGGCAATCATGTGATATACAAGGAACTAACAGAGGCTACCAGACATCGCTATAATCATTGATATAAACATACAGGACGTCACTTTTGAAAGTAATAAATACACGATTGTGACGATATGTGGTTTATCTGTGTTCTTCATGCCATGTCAGGTATTCATAATAGTAGATTATATTTATAATGCAATGCTAATCGAGATAGCTTTTCTCATTGTGCAGAATAGCATTAAATTATATATTTTCTGTCTGATTTTTGATCCGAAGCCACATCACATCAAAGAAGGTTATTTAAAACAATCGACTAGTAAGTTTGGAGCAAAAACGTGGTTTTAATCTTATAAATTGTCGTGTTTTGTTGGTGTGCTAAGCTAACATGCTAACGAGCCCAGAGATGCACCTGTTCTGAGCTAATGCAAATAAATAATTTTGAATCGTAAAGCTCACTTTTTTCTCTCTTTTTTCCCAAGAAGGGCATTAGATACAGTTTGAAAGAAGGTGAAGTGAGAAGTTCGGTGAATGAAATGAGGGATTAAATCATCTTGAATAGAACATCAGTAATTATAATAGAGACAAAAGAAAAGAATAATTAGAGCCATAAGCAGACTGGAGAGGTGTGAATGTGTTCAGGGGAGACTGAAACTGAATGGGGCAGTCAGCACCACAAACACAATATAGACAATACACTTGAATAGATGACAATAAACATCAGTTAACATTTTAGAGTCTTTTCTAAATAAAGTCTCATGACATGGTCTTGAAAAGCATGTAATAAAACTCAGAGTTTTAAACTTATCATCTTCATATTTGAAATATAACATGGTCAGACATGTGGCTTTAGCTGCAGTGCATTTCTAGATTGCCACAAGGCCAACTTCACTTTTATTTTCATAAATATATTTCATAAAAATAAATTTCTAATAACTTTTCAAAATTTTGAAGCTATTTTTAACTATTTTCTTCATTGTGACAATAGTTAATTATGAGTTTACCATAAACTGCAAAGTGTCTGCTTTCAAATGAGACCTTACTTATGCTTTTAGTGCAAAGGGTTCATGAACTGTATCTGTTTTAGTTTGGGTATGTCATTTCTTGGGATTTTCCAAAAGCGGGGGTGCTGGCTAACAGCTTTATAGGAAAGTAGATTTTAGAAAACAAACTGGTACTTAATACATTTTAAACAAAGGGTATAGTATTTGGTTCAAATCAAAGAAAACACTTATTCAGCAAGTAAAGAAAACTAAGTTATTGCGTCTCCCTTGATAATAAATGGTCTTGGTCAAAACACATTGATAAAACAGTATTAGGTTCTCTTTTCATTTCACAGCTAGACTATTGCCAGATAATTTGGGCTAATGCTACCAAAAATGATTTAAGTAAACTTCAGCTAGTACAGAACAAAAGGGCATGACTTGCTCTCTAGTGTCCGTATGGCACAAATATTAACAGCATGCATCTCCATCTTAATTGGTTGAGAGTGGAAGACCAGACGATTAAGGCAATTTTATTAGCAACATGGAAGGTTTTACAGTTTAAAATTCCATTGGATTGGTACAATCAATTAAAATGCAATTTAGAGTCATATACATATGCCACTAGACAGGCAAAAGAAGGCAGATTTTCACTCCCCAAAGCAAAAACTAATTTCCTTAAATGTATATAAGGACAATGAAAACATTGAATTCTCTACCATTGTCATTAATTAAAATATCACAGAAATTACATTTTAAAAGACAGGTAAAGGCACAGCTTGGATGATTATATTTATATGAGGTTATGCAACAGAAGTTAGATGGATGCATTATAAGTGTTAGACCTGGTGTTGTTTAGACATTTTTTGTACATTCACAAATGTAACAAATAGTGTGTTTTTAAGCGATGACCCAGGAGACTAGCAGTGCTCTTGGGCATAGCTATGGGGATCCAAATAAATAAACAAATAAACTGCAATAGAAGTAATATTAAAACAGACATCTCTGAGATCATTTTACAATCAACAATTAAGATGTATTAAACAAGAAAGTGATATAAGAAATATGAAAAGTAGCAGTGGTTATATACGTACAGACTAAAATATATATACTTACTTAAAACTTGAATTGTGCACTTTTTGACAATTATGTGCAAAGATATGCTGACTGCCAGGCAGACTTTGGACTGAGATGTGTTTGATGTAAGGGTTCTTAGGGACAGTGAAAATGCTGAGGGTGTTGGCATTGGGGATGTCACTGTGTTTTTGGTTCTTTCTCCAGCGGGGTTGACAGGCTGAATCGCTGGGTTGAAGCAGCTGCAGCCAGTTTCTTCAGCAGTTCAGCTGACTATGCACAGAAGGGTGAAGAGAGCAGTCATTGCTTTCTGTCTTGTTTTCATATTTTCAGAGTCAGACCAAACTGTAATATTTTGCTCTCACTATTTCTCATACTTAAGCTATCACAACCTTTAAAATTGGCCTAAAAATAAAATAAGGAGAATCTCTTCTAATAGCAGCTAATAGCAGCATTTGATTTTAATGGGCGTAAAGATGTATAAATGTATATTTATGCATAATATTATGTGGATAAACACAAACATGGAAAACACTTCTTTCAAAACATTAAGATTAATTAGATTGAATCAAAAAGCTCCACTGCTATATGAGTGAGGCCTTCTGCTACAAACTGTTCACAGTAATCACAACATGAACACAAAACCAACACAGCACCAGGGAACAAACTAGGCTGTTAATGGGATAGCCTTTGTTACCCTCATGCATCAATGAGCCTTGGACGCCCAACACCCTGTCGCCAATTTGTGGTTTGACCAATGTTGGTAAATTCTTACCACTGCCGACCGAGAGAAAGCCGAATATCTTGCTGTTTCAGAGATTTTCTGACCTTGCCTTGCCTTAACAATTTGGCCCTTGTCATAGTTGCTCAGATCTTTATTCCTGCCCATTTCTTCCACATCCAAAAAGTTGGTTACCAGAACTGCTTGTTTGCTTACCAGACCTTAATATGTGGCGTTGTTAGGAGATGATCAATGACATTTGGTTCACCTGTGACTGGTCATAATGTTTGTGTATGTATGTGTGTGTATGTATTATTTCCTTTTATAAAGAATACATGGAATTTGTCCTTACTGTATGTGCATGAAATCTGATCTGAAATCTGTATTCTGATATATGAAAATTGTATTTTCACCATTGTTGCAAGATAAAAGCAAGCATGGCTGACTTTCAGTGTCTGCTTCATTAAAATGTTTATCAAATAAAATATAAAAGCAATAATTAATAATGCATGCCTAACCTAATTTGACTTTATATGTCTTTACACGAGCAGTGAGTAATCCACTAATATTAACATGTCATTATTTCCTGGAGCAGCTTTTACATTTTTATTACTAACATGCAGTGTATACAACAGTATAAACTGGACATTGTTTTTTTTTATGAAATGTGGTGGAGTAAAAAGTACGCTTACATTCTTTCACACAGTTCACATTTACATATAATCAGACATTGTATAAAAAAATAGCGTATTTGGCGTGCTGTCCGAGGAGAGGGCTCCGAGCTTGGCACTAACCCAGTATAGATTCTTAAAAACGTAAGCTACTTAAGTAGGCCTACAATAATGAAGTAAAAATACATCATTATTTTCCACCACTGAAGCTGACTAAAAAAATTCCCCATCAAAAATATGACTTTACTGGTTATGAGTCATTTTCGGTCAAATGGACACATAGAGATGACAGTGGGTTTGTGCCAGTCAGGCTGCTTTTGTGTATAAACAGACTGTCAAGAGGCATTTTTCTTTTGGCTAAGCTGACTAGACTTTTCAGTTTCACTTACCCAGCCATATTTTTTGAAAAAAAGAAAAAAAAGAAAAAAAGAAAAAGAAAAAAAAGTTTATGACTTGACTTATTGAAATGTCATGTTTTTTTCACAAATGGAAAGTGCAAAAGTAAAGAGTATCTTATTATAATCTCATTAAAAATGTTTGCACAAACTGAAAATGATTATGCAATTTCTGCAGAAAGATCCACTTCTCAGTTGGCTGAATTTCTATCTGTGGACTTTGCAAATCTGAAACAGTGTTTTATTTACACTAACAGTCAAATGTTTGGACATGTTTGGACATATTCTCTATGTCTATATTTCCTACTATACTACTATAATAGTAAACAGTAATAATGTAAACAACAGTAAATACAGTAAACAACAAACAAAACAAACAGTAAACAACAAATAATGAATCTATAATTTGTATTATATCTGTTTTGGTAAAATTATTTATTTATTTATTTATTTTAAAAAGGTGCCTGTTTAAGTTTAAATATGAGCCTTACTGATTTTGACTTATCAGTAATGCTGTTTGTCAAATCAAAAGGGTGTTATTTATATTTCAGTTCCTCATAGACAGATAGCATTAGACTTGGAACTTCATTTGACAGAAACAGAAACTGTCAAATATTCCTGATTTCAGACAGGCATTAATGTTGTGTACTGTGCATGACTGGTTGTGAGGAAGATGATATTGACAGAGGTGATGGGTGGTCCGGTCCGTGTAACGCTTCACAGTTCAGTTTTCAGACCATACAATGCAAATGCAAAAATGAAAAATTGAAACCAGACGTTCATTTTTCTTGTTTTTCAGACATCGTCAATGGATATTTGCCATTTAAAAGGTTTAAAATCAGAATCCCAAAATTTGTACAACAGAAATAGATGAGTAACCTTGAAAAGTGTGGAACTGCCCAATCAAAGAATGTCCTATAGTTTTAATTTATTTAATTTAATTTCACCTTTCAAAGGAAAAACGGAGGAGTGACCTCATTAGCAGTAAAATTACACAAGGGCAGCTGTCAACTCAGAGTGAGACCACTGTGCTACAAAAAATGAAACAAATAGAAGGAGAGTTTCTGATGTTAATGATGAATAATGAAAGAGGGCTTCAGCTAATGACAAACCTACATTCACATGAGAAGGTAATAAACTCTCAATGTCTTATTGCCTTTGCTGATGCTCTCAATATGGTTGAAAGGGGGAAAAAAATCCCACAAGCATTCTTTTCAAATGTCTGAACCAATTTTCTTTCATCTCAAAATGTGTTTGAGTTAATTTGCTCTGTTGATGTTGCCTTGAGAAATACCAATAACAGGTGCTCTTGTAAAGCATGGGTGCAAACGTCTTATCACTGGTGCGTGTGCAGAATGCAACAACCAACATGAACCAACATGCTCCTCTATGGTTGCCATTATTTGCCCATTTGCACACCATCTGTCCTGCACCTTTTGGAAAACCCTTCCACTGTATATGACTCGGGTGACATTGATTAAATTGCACAGGGTGGTGGGCGACCCGCCACATTCCTTGAACTGAACACTGAAGCCTGAACAATCCAGTTGAGAACAAAAACAATGACTGGATGTGTTAGTTGGGCCTATTGCTGATGGCTTTTGGGAAAATGGGCCAGTTGGTCCCAAGAAATTATGAGAGTATGAGAGTGACTAATTGTTAGGCGGACTATCAGTTGCATCATGGGCATATTAGCTGGTGTGAGAAGCATATGGAGAAAGTTGCATACAGCACAACTGGGGACAAAACACAATGATTCTTCAGCCAGGAAATCACTTTTTGTAGAACAAAGCTGCCATTAGTAGCAAAGGGTTTTCAACCCCCCCTAGACTATGGGCCTGATTTCCCTCTGCTGCTGTTAAATGCATGACAAAAATTGGAGCAAACTGATTAGATCAATTTAATAGTGAAGGCTAAATGAATTTTCACAGGGCCACTTTAGGGAGGTGATGGAAATGACTCAGCTCCAAAGTAAGGTGGGAAAGAAATTGGAGGCGTGTCTTTACACTGAGATCAAATTAAAAGTATTTTTTGCAGTCTTCGCTCTCCTTCTTTCTTCTTCTCCTTGATGCAATGCAAGAATGAAAGATGCATAATGCTTTTCTGATGTAGTTCATCCAAAATCTATTTAACTTGTGTGTATTTGAAAAGGTGTTTTTGCATTATTGATAAGACTGTTATCATCTTTCATGGAATTTCATGGAATTATAATGAAGGAACATTAAGTACAAAGTACTACTATCTAATGAATGTGTCAAAGTCATGGTAAAAATTCATTTTATTGACAAATTAACAGAACACATGAAAAAACACAATGTGATTTACAAAGTAATATTATCCTTGAGTGGTCAGGTAACAATGCTGTGTATTGGCTTTATTGCTACTACTACCATTTACATATCCTTTGTCATCACTGTGTCCCTCATCAAGACGCAAATCCCCGTCTGCCAGAGGATTGTTTCATTATGACTACTCATGTGTTGTGGTCCATCTTTTTCAGTCTCATATTTCAGTAATACATAAAGAATGCAAACATTAACGTTTATATATGAATAATGTTTATAATGTTTATATGTGAATATAAGCCTGAATTTAATCTGTTCATCATAAAAAGCAATCGTTTCTCTTCAGAAAATTTAGACTAAACTGCTCATTTCATATGGATTAGTTTTACGATCTCTTTAGAACTTTTTGAAGCCTCAAAATTTCAGTTGCGTTAGCTGTCTATGGAGGGACAGAAAGCTCTCAGATTTCATCAAAAGATCTTCATTTGTGTTCCAAAGATGAACAAAATTCTTACAGGTTTGGAACAGAAATTTTTATTTTTGGGTGAGCTATCCCTTTAAATAAATTTTAAACTGATATGTTGAAAAATAAAGTGGATACAATGAATGCATGAGATAAGCTCTGAAATTTGAGTCATCTTCTCCTCTTTTCATTAATTGCTTCCTGATTCTATATATGTCTTTATGTATTTATGAATTTATGTATGCATGTGTGTGTGTGCTTGTTCTTGTATACATGCTTGATGAGGATACAAATGTGTATAATGACATGGGTATTACAACATAAACATGGTTTATGAGGACACCTCCTGTGTCCTTGTAAACCAAATGACTTAAAAAACATACTAAACTGTGTTTTTTTGAAATTCAAAAAATGCAGACAGTTTCCTGTGATTAGGTGTAGGGGTAGTGTAGGGGGATAAAATATCCAGTTTGTACAGTATAAAAATGGAGAGTACCCGTAAACCCCGTAAAGTGTGTGTGTGTGTGTGTGTGTGTGTGTGTGTGTGCGCGCATATTTATTTATATAAGAGTGCCTCAGGCATCCTTGCTATGTTTTATGCTAACAACACTCCTGTTCATTGCTATTGTGTACACAACTGTTTTTTCTTTTCATTTACTTATTCATGGGTGAAGTTAATTATTATTTTCTAGTTTTGATTCAAGATTAAGAGGGCACATGAATAAAAATAATGATGTGCACAATATTCCGTAAAAATAAGAAGTGTCAATTTTGATTTCATGGTGACTTTAAGGATAATCATAAACTGCCAGTGCGTCTACCTGTTGTTCTGACAGAGTCATGTAGCACTCTCTCTCTCTCTCTTTCTATATATATATTTCTGTGAATCCATTAGCCTGTTGATGGCTGTTCATCGGGGTGCTTCCTAGCCTTGAAGAACAGATCAGGTTGATAAAAGGATGTAAAAGGATTGGAACTTCAGACAGCCAAAGAGTGAAGACAGAGGGAAAAATGGGATTACTGCTCTTCTCACTGTGGTCTCTGTACATACTGGGTGGTTTACTTCTATGGGAGAAAAAGATATTCACACAAGAAAAAAGGGAATTATAAATGATTAAAGATAAAATGTTTTGATCTTTTATATTTTATTGTATTATATATTTTCAGATTAATTTCACATAGATCATTTTCAAAAGCACGATGCATGAACATAATCAGCAGAAAAGATATGTAACAACCGGAGGGGATCTTAAATAATGAAGCACTTTTGTTCACACACCTACCACAGAACAATGTCGAAATGGATAGAGGACATGTTTTTTAAAAATTTCCCAACTTGTTCCTTGTCAGTGAAACATGGTGATAGACAGTGACTGAAAACAAATACAGTACTTTCATACTTGAAATTGTCTAGTATTATTGATAATGAAATAAGCTGTATAAGTCCCTTCATTATTAAAAGAAAATCACTGTGAGAAATCTCATATAGATATGTATCTAAGTGATCAGTTTGTAACAGAGACAAGAATTCACTGTCCATTTGGCGACAGCCATTGTCTTTGTTGAACTGAGGGTGAGGTAAGGCCATTTTCCTCATTTCCTTTTATTGAGCAGGCCTGGGGGCAGATTATGATTTAAAGTAGACAGCAATTTCACTTGAAATGACTGGCACAAGACCTCCTGAACCTTTGCAACAGAACATGGCCATCGGGGACATTTTCCCGTTCCATTTTGCATATTTGTTGAAAGTTGCCCGTGGCTCTGGTGCACTCTAATTCAGTATTTCATATGAGATGTGTCTATAGCTGTAAAATATAACTTATGATGTATATACTTTATTGCTTACTGCACATGTTGGTGAAAACATTATGTGTGCCACGTATAGGTTTGTTATTATGTGCAACACTTCTCTGGCTTTTATTATCAGCCAGACAGATCAACTAAAGTGAGAATTAAGCTCTTGTGCCTGATGCAAGGCTTGGGAAAGAAAAGGCTTTTTTAATGACTGGAAATTTCTGCCATCATAAAATCAGTGACTGCTATGAAGTCCTTGGAGGGCTTTTCCTTGCAGGACTGACAGACCAATTATGGACTTGGGAATGTGCAATACTACGATAGCTACAGTCACATAATGCTGCCCCAATGCCTGTCACAGCACAGAGACTAGATAAGATCCCATCAAAGGCTGTGTTGAACCTCATGCTCTTTGTGCCTGTGCAGCTGTGCACACTGTGCCCTAATGAAGAGAAATAACCCACTGAAATATCACTTACACAGAGCAGCCTGAGACAGCAAGCTTAAATTAAAGAAGTTCTATCATTAGTCCATTGTGCATGCAGCGTACACTCAATCCCTCATGCACAGGGTCTGAAGAAACAACCATAGCTTAGCATGCTCTATTAGCGTATTAGAGAATGATGAGCTTTGATCGGCTGTCAGAGGACCAGCTCTCTGGGTGATTTTCCCAATTAAATAGAGCAGCAAGTGGCACAGGCCAGCTTGTGTGGAGGAAGAAGGGTAGGCAGGAGAAGTGGTGTTTGAGAAGTTGGTAACACTTTAGAATACTGTTCTGTACAGTTTTTTTTTAGTTGCTAACATGCTTTTGTCCAATCTGTAGTCACATTTTCAAAACTCCAAACACATTTAGCAGAACATCCGTCTGTTGTGGCCATACCATTAACACAATTCATGTCATTTTCACACAAAATGCAGTCAATTAACACGTTTCTAAAATGCTTACATTTTCTTTTCATATAAGCTTACCCAATACCAAAATCATGGATCTTTCTCATCTTATTTGCAAATGCTTAAACACAGCAAGTCAGAAATGAAGACCTAATGTTCCAATCATTAAGTATAAAACCTCTACTTTTGCAACAACAGCAGCTCAAAGGTATTGAAAAAATGTATCAAACGAATACTGAAACAACTGATAAGCATTTTTAATTAGCAGATCACTGAAATGTTGAGAAATAGCAGATTCCAGTCTCAGTTGGAGGCACAGTAAGGTGTTGAAGTTATTTTCATTATCTTTGAATCAGGTTTGTTCAGTGTGGATGAAGAACAACACAGAGGAGTAGAGAGAGAAAAAAATAATGTCTGGGTAAGGGAGAGGAACAGATGAAGGAGCAGAGGAGTAGTTGGATCAGGACAAGGGAGAAGAAGAGGTAGAGGGGAGGAGAGGAGAGGAGAGGAGAGGAGAGGAGTTCCCCCTTACACATGTGGAACCTATGAAAGCTTATAAGTCTGACTTTTTCTCTCAATTCCTATAGTTTATATTTCACAATTCGGAGAAAAAAAAGTCAGAATGGTGAGATATAAACTTACAATTGGAAAAAATTAAAATAAATAAATAAATAGAATTATGAGATAAAAAGTCACAGTTACCTTTTATGCTTTTTTTATTCTGTGGTGGAAAAAAAAGCTTCCATAATAACCAAAGGCCATGTGTGTTGGATTTGTTGTTGATCAATGGCAGCAATTTCATGTTTTCATTTCAGTAAAAGCTTCATGTACAGCTTTTACTACAACGATTCCACTACCACTGTTCCATATATGCCGAATATGTGGTCTGCGTATGGCACTAACTACCAAGGGGACACCATCCCACCCTCTATGGAAGCACAATCAACACCACCCCCACACCCAGAAAGAGATTTCAACCAAGGGGAACACTGAAGTTCTGTATAGGGGACTCATTTGACCAGTAGCTGCCCTGAGCAATTCTGTTAATTTCTATTTTTTTTTCTACTGCACATTCTATAAAGTAATGACTCATTCACTTTTAGATAGTATGTTGCCAAGAATGCACACATTTAACACCCAACCAAAAATGTAGAATGGCTTTCATGTAAGGAAACTGAATTTCATATTTTCTGCAGGTAGAACCGAAACATGACAAGTAATGCAGTTTTCGTAATGCCATCAACTTTTAGTATTTTGATATTTTTACAAATATAATTCAAAGAGTCCTATTTTACTGTATGTCCATGTAATGAAAAAAACTTCAACACCTGACTGTGCCTCCAACTGAGAATCTGCTATTTCTCAATATTTCAGTGATCTGCCAATTAAAATTGCTTATCAATTGTTTCAGTATTTGTTTTATATATTTTTTTCAATACTTTTGAGCTGTTGCAAAAGTAGAGGTTTTATACTATATTTAATGATTGGAACATTAGGTCTTCATTTCTGACTTGCTGTGTTTAAGCATTTGTAAATAAGATGAGAAAGATCCATGATTTTGGTATTGGGTAAGCTTGTGTGAAAAGAAAATGTAAGTGTAACGTATGGGACGGGACAACGGAGTTGGAGATCCACGTGCAGGCTTTATTAATCGGATGAGTGTGGTTGTACAGGCAGAGGGTCAAACACCAGCAAACAGATATAGGAAGGCAAGGCAAAAGAGTAATCCAAACACAGGCAAAGGACTAGGCAGGCAGCAAACGATCATAAACAAGGAAACAGTCCAGTGTCAAAAACACAGGCTAGGCTAGGCAAGGCAAGGAACAAGGAACACGGAGACAAGGTTGAACAAAGGCTAAACAATACTCAGTGTGTGTATTAGAGTGCAGCTTATAAAGTGTCACTGATGGGAAACAGGTGTGAGTGCATGATTGGTTCCTAGGTGGGGGATTGTGGGAAATGGAGTCCATATAACCAAGTAGATTAACACAGACCCAGGGCACACATAACAGAGTCCCCCCTCAAAGGAGTGGCTTCCAGACACTCCTAAACAGTCCCGGAGGGAAGTGGAGCGGAGGTGGACCAGGGGGTGGGATGGAGGGCCAGATCCATGGAGAGGAAGGCGGCCTGGAGACTGAAGCAGGGCAGATGGCCAGGGAGACAGGCTTGAAGACCACCACGGCGGAGCAGACGCCCACCAAAGCAGTTTAGACGATCTTGAAGACCCCCACGGTGGAGCGGACGACCACCACTGCAGCTCAGACGGGCTTGAAGATCCCCATGGTGGAGCGGACGACCACCACTGCAGCTCAGACAGACTTGGAGATCTTCATGGCGGACTAGAAGACGCCCAGATCTGGTAACACTGGGAACCACAAAGGTTGATCAGATGAAACTGAAACAGGAAGCACAGAGAGATTAGAGTTGGCCACTAGGGCCATAAGAGGACAGGCAGGGAGCTCAGGAAAGCCCTCCCAGGGCTCTAACTAGAACATCCTCTCTAGTCAAATAGAGGCAGGCAGACAGTTCTGGTATGACCTGTCGGTATGTCATGTCGAGGCAGACCGAAACCCCAGAAACCACGTTCGTGGTCGCATCCAGGCAGACAGGGAACTCATTGACGACCTCTGTGGTCGTTTCAGGGCAGACAAGGAACTCATGGATAACCTCTGTGGTCGTATCCAGGCAGGCAGGAAGTTCATAGCTTACAAGGCTGGGTTCTGGGACCGCGGCAAACTCCGGATTGGACTATTGGACTGAAGTGGACTCTGGATTGGACTCATAGGTTGAAGAAGGCTCAGGAGTGAACTCATGGGCTTGAGCAGGCTCTGTAACGTATGGGAGCAGGGCAACGGAGTTGGAGATCCACGTGCAGGTTTTATTCATAAGAGCGTTGTCGTACAGGCAGTAGGTCAAACACCAGCAAACAGAAACAGGAAGGCAAGGCAAGGCAAGGCAAGGCAAGGAATTTTGTGGGAAATGGAGTCCATATAACCAAGTAGATTAGCACAGACCCAGGGCACACGTAACAGTAAGCATTTTAGATACATGTTAATTGACTGCATTGTGTGAAAATGACATGAACTGTATGAACATGAATTGTTAATGGTATGGCCACAACAGACGGATGTTCTGCTAAATGTGTTTAGAGTTTTAAAAATGTGACTAAAGATTGGACAAAAGCATGTTAGTAATTGAAAAAAACTGTAACTAACAAGAAACTCTGATTAATGAATTAGTAAGTAATAGTGCTCAGTTGAATGTGGTAGTTCACTATTAGCTATAATCAATAACTACTATTTTTTCATACCTCCCAGAGAACTACAAAGAACAACTATATACAGGTTCATAATTAATGTGAATAATTAATAATGTAAAATTAATTCTAAAGTTAAGATCATGGTAACCTACTAGTAATGATTAAGTGTTACCAAATCCCTCAGAAGGAATTACAAATTATTTGAATCTGTATTCTGAAACGAAAAACATGATAACTCTCTAATGACTGAAAAGTATTGGATATGACTCACGTGTTACTGAATCTTTCAGAAGGAACTACTAATTATTTGGATCAGTATTCTAAAGTGAACAGCATGATAACTCCCTAATTACTGAAGTCTTTGTAACCTTGTGAGGTTTTGGATAGTAATTCCTTCTGATGGATTTGGTAATACTTCAGTCATTACTAGTGGGTTACCATGATCTTTACTTCAGAATTAATTATACATTATGCATTATTCAAATTAATTATGAATCTGTATATAGTAGTTCTTTACTGATTAGCTAATAGTGAACCACCACATTCAACTGAGCACTATTACTTACAAACTCATTAATTAGAGTTTCTTGTTAGTTACAGTTTTTTACGATTGCTTTAGTACAATTTTAAAAACAAGGCTCATTTTGTCAAAACACTACAGATCCACACACACAAGTAGCAGAACACCTCAGTTCTTTTGCAAAATGAAACACTTTATTCAAAACTTTACATTCATTTAACAAAACCCAACTTTGACACCGTATGGAACACATATGGTTCATACATTCTGATTCTGTTTGATTCATTTACACACTGCTGTGCTCAATCTTAAACACTTGTAACCAGTTTTGGACCAGAGCAGATAGTTGGAAATTTACATTGTCCCATATAACAATGTATCTCATCTGCTCTGCATGCATTTGGTCTTCTGCTGTGACGATTTTGTGTAGTCTGTCTAAAATGTGAGTATGTGGGCTGTGTTGTAAGGGCCTAAGTTTGCATGCTGGTGTAGGACCACTTCTGCATGATTGCAACATACATTGTGATGTTAACACCACGTTGGCCCGGGAGATTCAAAATGATGTTTCTCCCTCTCCCTCTTACTGCAACATTGCCTTTCATTTTGTTGAAGACACATAAACTCATCTTTTGCCTTTTTATAGTACTTGAAATCGATTGTTGTAAGTGTCTGCAGACCTGACGGACATGTTTGATCAATTGGTTTATAGGGGTGGTATTTTGGAAAGCAGTGTCTTGAAAAGGCAAAGAAGTGACATTATGTTAGATTTCTGTGTCTAATGTAGAGAAGTGTGTTTAGTGTTGTGCAAAACAATGTGTGTAGTTTTTTGCAAAAAGTGTGAGGCTGAGAATGTGCTTATAGTTGTGCAGATCTGGGCTAAGGTTTTGCTCCTGGAGTGTAGAGTTTCAGTAACTGTGTGTTATTTTTAATTTTAGTGTGTAAGAAATCGTAAAAAACTGTAATAGTAGTATGTTAATGGTGCTTTACTCATTTGTTCCTGTGTACACTGTAGTTATTCATATGACAGAACAGTATTCTAAAGTGTTTCCGAGAAGTGTACAATGTCCAGATGGAAGAGACAATCCCTGTGACTCCCTACTAAATCCGTACTAAATGGCACATTAGTTTGCCACTGCAGAGATGGCAGCTTTAATGCAGGTTATTGTGCCTGCATCTGATAAGACTGAGATTAAATAAATGCTGTTAAGCTGTGCCTTTGCTTATACTAACACATTCTGTTTTATCATGAATATTTGATCTACCCAATAAATGACATTTGTGTATTGCTACTGGTGTAACTGGTGAGGAAAAATTTGATTCTGACAGGTGCACTTTTATTTAGAGGTCTTCAATATTATATTTCCTTTACATGAGAGTGAATATAAATAAGTATGGCATAATAGTAAATGCACACATATTTCTATAATGATGGGGAATTTCTATTGGCTTTCTATTGTTTTTACATTGCGCTAAGGATATTTTCTATTGCCAAAACCTAATCCTCACACAAAATGTTCAGGAATACATTGTTTAGCATGTTTATTCATACAGCAGCAAATACACTATGTAGGCCTATTTGTTGCAATGACAAAATTAACTGTATTTAGATGGAAGAGAAACTGAATAAAATTACCATTTTTAGGTGCTAGCTATATTCACGTAACGGAAGGGAACAGGGCAACGGAGTTGGAGATCCACATGCAGGCTTTATTTACAGGAGAGCGTAGTAGTACAGGCAGTAGGTCAAACACCAGCAAACAGAAAGGCAAGGCAAAGGAAAAGTCCAATACACAGGCAAAGGTCAAGGCAGGCAGCAAACGATCAAACAAGGAATCAGTCCAGGGTCAAAAACACAGGCAAGGATAGGCAGGACAAGGAACAGAGGGAATGCAAACAAAGGGCTAAACAATACTCAGCAATGTGTGTGTGTGTTAGAGTACAGCTTATAAAGTGTCACTGATGGGAAACAGGTGTGAGTGCATGATTAGTTCCTAGGAATTGTGGGAAATGAAGTCCATATAACCAAGTTGATGAACACAGACCAAGGGCACATGTAACAAATTCAATTCAACTCTTAAAGGCATGAATATTTTGCCAATCGTTATTACATATTCGGGTCTTTTGCAACCTGGATCTATATCTAACACGGATCTCTAGGAGTTTTTGCCATCATCACAGTCATTGTCAGAGCTCATTTCCCAGTACATTCAGCAACTGGCTCAATCATATTCTCAAAGCTATCATTTTCAACGTCTTCAAAATCAATATTTTGAGAGCTGACAGCTTCTTCACCAGATCCACCATCAAGTAACAGTGACACTATAATTTGATTGCATACAGTAATTGCTCTGCAGTAAATCGTAGAGCTATTTCATGTTTTGCTAATGATACTTGTGTAGGTTTAATGCCTGTGGTAATTATGAGTGAAACATCACGTCATCATTGTGTATCAGACATTGCCACCTTGAAGAATAAAGGTGAAATGCACTTATTGTCTCATCAGATATTCAATTATTGTTGCGCAGAAAAAAATATACTTACACTGTTTCATACCCCGGGTCTCTAGTGACCCTATACACATTTAAATATAGCTGCGAGCAGCAATTATTGTGGCCAAGCACAACAGAGGCAAAATGAGCGAAACAAACATGGCATGGAGCATCAAGACCAACTGTAAAAATACCAGTTTTAGACATTTAATATTAGGCAAAATGGTTGAAAAAATCCCAAAACAAAACATAAATACAATACTTTTTTTTTTATTTAATTGCTTGTCATATTTGACCAAAGGGTGCTGCTATCAGCAAATTGATGTGTTGCTGTCAGTGTGGCATAACAACAACACACGGAGAGTTTGGTGTCAATATGCAAAACCATTACCATTGCAGAGTTCTGGGTCTTTTTTTGTCATTTTGCAATTAAAATGATGGCCATGTTTTTCAAGGTACACCAGTGTCATAATGGACTATAATAGCAACTGAGACAAAGACACTGCATGTCAATTTTTAAGTCAGTCAGACCAACAATATTGTAGCTAGACCCAATTTAATGTTTTGTTCAATTACAACACCACCAAGTGGCACAGTTCCACCACTTTGTGTGTGTGTGTCCTCAGAGTGTCTTCCATATTCATATTCACGGAAAAAGCGTCAGTTAAGCTTTTTCTGTTAGTTGAACACGGAAGGCGTAGGATGAACTGCAAGAGCCGTTACACTTTCTTCCTAAGTTGAATACGGAAGGCGGTCAGGCGGATGCTATTTTACTTTATAATTTGTTAAATATGGATATTTTTTTACACAAACGCATCACTTTATTTCAGGAGGCCTTTATTTACCCCCCGGAACCATGTGGAGCACATGTTTATGATGGATGGATTAACTTTCTTGAGCCTCAAACTCGTTGCCCCTGTTCACTGCCATTATAAACTTTGGGCGCGTCAGGATATTTATTAATATAACTCAGAACGAGTCTGTGCTTTCATGACTTAAAGCTGCTTTGACTGTCGGGAAGAAGTCTGCTGTGGAGCTCACTTCAGTGTGGGCTCAGCAAATGTGCGCATCGAGGGTGCATATCGACCGCAAAGGGGTTGCTGGCGAGAACATTTCTAAAACCTAAAATGACAAATGGAACACTCTACGGTCTCATGGATCTCATGCGCACATGCAAGTCCGTAAATGCATATGAAGTGTGCCATTTGAGGCCATAGTTGTAACAGTTATGTTCAGTTAGTTTCATTTTCATGGACTTTTAGTTAGTGTTCCTCAGTTACCTGTTTCCTGTGTTTCCTTTGTTTTATATTCCGACCATTATCTGTTGTCATGGAGACTAAATTAAAGAGCACAGCTGTCTTCATTTAGCACATTATCATTATCTCTATGTATTATCTCTAAATTCATCAGTTTGGTCCATTGTTGTTTGTGTTAAGTTTGATACACGCTGACTCATTCTGTTTGGAAGCTACCTGACTAGATTTTGTAAATCTTACCATCTTCATCTTCATTGGACATGAAGTGTGACACTAGTGGAGACCCGATTTCGAGGGAGGACCCAATTTTTCTATCAAATCCATTCGATTTGAACTTGAAATCACACACTGCACATTTTCATTCTTAACATTAAAATGTAAAATTTATTTAATGAGTCATATTAACACAAATGTATCATAGCATTGTAATTTCACATATGTTAATTTAATTAAAAATATTCCTCTAATTATTTTTTTTTTATTAGAATTTATTTATTTATTTATTTATTGTGTAAAGTTGTTATCCATGCCAGGTCTGAAAAAGATTTATGCCTTGGCACAAACCTATTTATTATGCAAGAGATTTCAGGTGGGTCATTTGGTTGCCACAATGTTAGCAATACCAGACCCACAGACACACAAATCCTGCATGACAGTTCATCATTTAAAGACTAAGCCCTAATTCTGTTTTATGGAGACAGAAAACATGTATGCTGTGTCTAAATGAAATTAAAAAGGACGTTTTAAGCGCCTGCGGCCTGCTTGGGATTTTAATAAGCATATGAAAATGGAAACAAATTAATACCCTCTTAATATAATATCTCATTAAATGCTTAGGTGGGTGGTGTACAGCTCCCCTGACAATTTGTGACTAGAGACAGTTGCTGAGAAACCAGGCGGGGTGGAGGAAAGTAGCGAGCAAGAGAGGATGGATGGATTGGTACTAAATTCTAAAGCATCAAATCAGCATTAACCTGCCACAGGATGATCAAATTGCCCCTTCAATGGCTTGTGCAATATATTCTCTTATAAAACTCTAAAATAAGACAAAATTCCTTTGACAGCTTGACAACTACTCATAAAGTCATATTGCCTGCATGAAGCTTTTATGATGTTATTATATAATGATTAGGTTCAGCACAAGACACTTATGGGCAAAGGGAAAAATATGCTTTGAAAAGTTTTCTCCAGAGTAATATACTGATCACTGATGGTATGATGTTTTACTCTTCAGTAGCACATAATGTCAAATACCGAACTGAGCTCAGTTAGTATGCAGATCAACCAGTTTAAGTCGTAAACACATGGCTCACATGCTCACGGACTGATCAACAGTCTCCACTCCAGCTGTTCTCAAACATCTGCTGACAATTTGACAGTACCATAAGTAGAATGATAACTAATTCGATCATGAGTCCAAGTCAGGAAGCTGTTCGCTTTCAGTCCGTGTTTTACAAAGCGCAGCTGGTGGTGTTCTGAGGCTGTTGACTGATCCGTTCCTTGAAAGTGAAGGAGGTGGAAACAGATGTGCAGCTGTCATATCTCATGAGATGGAAGATGTGTTTTGAGTATCAATCTTGTGCAAACAAAGTGTTGAAATGGGCAGAGCTAAAAAGAGAAGCTGGCAGTACGGCCTGGATGAAAAGATCCCTGTTGTTAGATGTGTATGTCCTTTGCTGGCGGAAAGGAGGACCTTTGAAAGGGAAGCTTTGAAAAGTTATTGTGGGAATGGAATTCATTTTATTCTGGTGTTTTGGACGAGAACATGCCATACTAGCACAAACACTTTTTCTAATTGCTGTGTCCTGCAGCTCCCCTGAAGCTGGTGCCATGACTGCTGACACTGATAACGGTGGTCAACATGATCACCTAATGATGATACCCATGTGACACATAGAAAGAAAAAAACAAACAAACTTTGCTGCGTTTGTGAAACTGCTGGATTACTGAAGCTATTGCAAAGAAACTCTGGTCAGCTGGCGTCAAGCACTTCTAGATTTTTAATGCTACCACACCTTATACTAGCATTTGTGCTTCTGACGGAGATGTACAAAACAGTACATCTCTGTCAGAACAGTAATGGAGCAGTCTGTGCTGAATAATAGTAAGCAGAGAAATCACAGTGGGAGAGTAAGGACTACTCTTTTTAGCGAGCCAGTTCCCCCTGGGGTCAAATTATTAAAACCAACTCTGAACAGCTTTATTTTCTCTTGCATGAGTGAAAATGTTTTTGCCTCCCTGAAAATCTCTCAAGCTATGGGTTTCCATTAACAGAAGCTTTATGCAGCTTGGTCTGAAACAAAACAAAAATGCTAAAATTACAATATGATATGATAAAGAAAATAGGACAAATAAAATCCTTTTTGAATAAATTTAAGCAAAACGGACAATTGAAGTTACCATTTACACTCAACATTTTATAGTATTCAAAACACCAAAACCACATTTAACTGTTGATATTTAGACACAATATAGCATACTGCACCATAATATAGACACTTAATGATTAAAATATGTTCATTATTGGGCTGTGGCAAGTTGCTTTAGAGTTATTAGCTTACAAAGATTTTCATCCCTCAAGTTTCAGGTCCCAGTCACCAACTCTAACTCAATTTTTGTCTTGGGTTTCAAACTTATTGTGTTTTCACACCAATGTTTTTAATTTAATTTTTTTTAAATTTCTTTTTTTTTTTTTCTTCAAAATCTCAACCTCTTCTGGAGGAGGTCTGTCACACTTACTGATTAAAAATGGAAGAGGGGTGATACCAAACATTTCTGACATTTCGATATGACTTCACATGAAGCTCACCAAAATAAAAAAATAGGAGCACTACAAGACTGAATTAGAAAGAAGTTCATGGATTAATATTACCCTGTTAATTTTGGTGATGTTCTCTATACCAGCACAAGTGGACCTTCAGTCAATTGACTGGCACAACACAAATGACAAAACCAGTTTCTAACAGTATTCTCCATGCCTAAAACCAAAGCCACAATCTACTAGTAGTCACAAAACACAAGGATTATGTGGCAGTTTTCTCTAGTCCTTCCATCTTCATATTTTACAATAGCTTTATTTTTTATTTATTCATAAGTCTACAAAGTAGAATATGTGCAAAAACTGTCAGAAAAGTAAACAAACAGCCAGAGTTACTAAAATCTTTCCAGCAGTTGTTGAAACTTGAGAAAACAGTATGCTGATGTAATAATTTCCCTGTAATTTGACATCAATCATTTATGTGTAAACATTTTGCAGGTTCACTGAGTCTTTGTTCTACTAGATTTCCATTTGCACTGTTATTCAGCCTTTACAAGTGCTGGGCTGTAAATCATTAATGTGTTTTAGGTTCTGAATCTGTTTTTTTGGTTGCGATGAAGTTATCTGCTGCATCGAAATAAAGCCAAAAAGAACAAATAATAAAGTGAAGCTTCAAGCATAGTTCTGAAGCGATATGGACTGAATGATTTGTCAAGGTTTGCTACATTGATTAACACACTGAGGTTTTGAAACACAGGTTTAGAATGATATGAGCTCACACATACAGTTCATACCTCCATCTGTCTTGATAGGACAAAATTAAAGGAATTTATAAAGGAAACACAATACATAAAGTTACAGAGATAAATGCTGCAGACTGTATCTTCCCCTAAAAAACAGTTTAGTATCCATAGCTCCACCTGTGTGTTTAAAAAGTCAGCAATAGCATATGCAGTGTGGATTTTTACAGTTTTACCAACAGAAAATAAGAAATCCATAGTTTTTAAAATTCAATTTCCTTTTACTGCAGTAAAAGTATAATGCATGTAAGCCATTCTACATTTTTTGGTTGAGTGTTGATTGTGTGCATTCTTGGCAACAGAAGTGAGTCATTATTTTATAGAATGTACAGTAGAAAAAGAGAAGAAGAAGAA
This sequence comes from Megalobrama amblycephala, assembly GCF_018812025.1. Classification (NCBI taxonomy): domain Eukaryota; kingdom Metazoa; phylum Chordata; class Actinopteri; order Cypriniformes; family Xenocyprididae; genus Megalobrama; species Megalobrama amblycephala. Next base: position 23,431,880 of record NC_063046.1, read on the forward strand.
AGTAACAGAATTGCTCAGGGCAGCTACTGGTCAAATGAGTCCCCATATATGCAGAACTTCAGTGTCCCCCTTAGTTGAAATCTCTTTCTGGGGTTGGGTGTGTGGTGTTGATGTTCCCCCTATAGAGGGTGGGATGGTGTCCCCTTGGTATCTAGTGCCCTATGCAGGCCACATATTTTGTATATGGAACAGTGGTAGTGGAATCGTTGTAGTAAAATCGTTGTAGTATAAAGCTTTTACTGAAATGAAAACATGAAATTGCTGCAGTTGATCAACAACAAATCCAACATACATGGTCTTTGGTTATTACGGAATTTTTTTTTTCCACCACAGAATAAAAAAGCATAAAAGGTAATAGTGACTTTTTATCAATTTTTTTTTTTATTTTATTTTGCAATTGTGAGTTCACATCTCACAATTCTGACTTTTTTTTTTTTTTTTTTTTTTACCAGAATTGTGAGTTATGACCAAGGAATTGAGAGAAAAAAGTCTGAAAAAAGTCTGAACTGTGTGATAAAAAGTCACAATTACCTTTTTTTATTTTCTATTCATGGCAGAAATAAGTTTTCATAGGTTCCACATGTGTGAGGGGGAAAACCATAGAGATCCAGCACACATTCTTCCTCTTCTCCCATACCTCTTCTTCTCCCTTGTCCTGATCCAACTTCTCCTCTCCTTCTTCATCTGTTCCTCTCCCTTACCCAGATATTATTTTCTCTCTGATCCTCTGTGTTGTTCTTCATCCACACTGAACAAACCTGATTCAAAGAGTCCTATTTTACTGTATGTCCATGTAATGAAAATAAATTCAACACCTGACTATGCCTCCAAATGAGATTGGAATCTACTGTTTCTAAATATTAAATTGTAATAAATATTTCTAAATATTTTACAAACATGTTAATTGACTGCATTTTGTGTGAAAACGACATGAATTGTGTTAATGGTATGGTCACAACAGACGGATGTTCTGCTAAATGTGTTTAGAGTTTTGAAACTGTGACTACAGATTGGACAAAAGCATGTTAGCAATTGAAAAAAAACTGTTTAGTGCTGCTTTGAACAGACAAACAAGCAAGCAAAAAAGAAAAGAAAGAAAAAAAGTTCTGAACAAAAATTCCTTGCCTGAATCTAAATTGATTTACCCCTCAAATATGCTTTTTTTTTTTTTTTTTTTTTTTTTTTTGGCAGGCATTACTTTGAAGTTTTGTTTTGACTGAGCGTACAGCTGGCAAGTGGGTTCATTAATGAGTTTACATTTGTCTGCATGCCTTGCCAGGGAATATATCTGTGTGTAGGTGCGCTTCTCCCAGATTGGGTCGCTCAGACAATAACAATATCAGAGTTGACACAGACTGTTGGCAGGGGTAATTGTTTTGAGTCTTACCCAGAATCTCTCACAGGATTTAAGCATAACTGGATTAGACCAAGGCTCTGCAGTCAACACATCCACTCTCTCACTTTTTAACATTTAAACAAGCTATCAAACATCATTCTATCTCCTCTACTGCATGCAGGCTCTCTGTAAGTAATTTCAGGCCTGAAGTCTCCATGGATACGGATACTGTATTCTTGTCCCCATCACCCCAGCTAACAGGGAATTTTCTCAGAACTGTTGCTTAAGGTTCAAAGTTATGAACAAACATTCTTCCTGTGAAATTAATAGAATGTTTACAAACCCGATTCCAAAAAAGTTGGAACACTGTACAAATTGTGAATAAAAACAGAATGCAATGATGTGGAAGTTTCAAATTTCAATATTTTATTTAGAATACAACATAGATGACATATCAATGACATTAATTTTCATGGCATCAACACATCTCAAAAAAGCTGGGACAAGGCCATGTTTACCACTGTGTGGCATCCCCTCTTCTTTTTATAACAGTCTGCAAATGTCTGGGGACTGAGGCTGCAGGCTGGCCATTTCAGTACCCGGATCCTTCTTCTACGCAGCCATGATGTTGTAATTGATGCAGTATGTGGTCTGGCATTGTCATGTTGGAAAATGCAAGGTCTTCCCTGAAAGAGACAACGTCTGGATGGGAGCATATGTTGTTCTAGAACTTGGATATACCTTTCAGCATTGATGGTGCCTTTCCAGATGTGTTGTCCTCTTTAGTCCAGATGACATGGTGTCCCAGTTTTTCAAAAAGAACTTTGATTCTTCTGACCACAGAACAGTTTTCCACTTTGCCACAGTCCATTTTAAATGAGCCTTGGCCCAGAGAAAACGCTTGCGCTTCTGGATCATGTTTAGATATGCCTTCTTTTTTACCTATAGAGATTTAGCTGGCAACAGCGAATGGCACGGTGGATTGTGTTCACCGACAATGTTTGGAAGTATTCCTGAGCCCATGTTGTGATTTCCATTACAGTAGCATTCCTGTATGTGATGCAGTGCCGTCTAAGGGCCCGATGATCACGGGCATCCAGTATGGTTTTCCAGCCTTGACCCTTATGCACAGAGATTGTTCCAGATTCTCTGAATCTTTGGATGATATTATGCACTGTAGATGATGATAACTTCAAACTCTTTGCAATTTTTCTCTGAGAAACTCCTTTTTGATATTGCTCCACTATTTTTCACCGCAGCATTGGTGGAATTGGTGATCCTCTGCCCATCTTGACTTCTGAGAGACACTGCCACTCTGAGAGGCTCTTTTTATACCCAATCATGTTGCCAATTGACCTAATAAGTTGCAAATTGGTCCTCCAGCTGTTCCTTATATGTACATTTAACTTTTCCGGCCTCTTATTGCTTATTTTTTGGAATGTGTAGCTCTCATGAAATCCAAAATGAGCCAATATTTGGCATGACATTTTGAAATGTCTCACTTTCAACATTTGATATGTTATCTATATTCTATTGTGAATAAAATATAAGTTTATGAGATTTGTAAATGATTGCATTCCTTTTTTATTCACAATTTGTACAGTGTCCCAACTTTTTTGGAATCGGGTTTATCAGGTTTGTATTTATTTATCTGGTAATTTATCTCATTTTAATTGTAATTTATCTGGTCTTTAATAGGCTAATGTTCGAAAAAATATTACCACAAAAAATATTATTTAGATATACTGTACATTGTTCTTTTTTTTTCCTGAAACATTCAGAGAACATTCAAATAACGTTTCCATTATGGAATGTGCCGTTGAAAACAAAACAACAACAAAAAACACTTTTTTAAAACTCTTTTTTTTTTTTAAATGGATGTTTTAAAGGTGCAATGTGTAAAGGTGAGGTTGCGAACTGCAACTAATGGCGCACACCCCTCGCACCCCTCCTTTTCGAAGAAGCTACGGTGGCCGTCTGACTGACACTACAAATATGTCATCATCTGAGACAGCAGAGAGTACATTAGTCAGTGAAGCAATGAGGTTTGTTCTTCTAACAAAGAACGATTTCTGCTTCTAATAAACCAGATGACAACTACTACTACTACTACTACTATGTGCATATTCAATGTAGTGACGATGCAAGTTGCCTCTAAAAACACCAATGAACACTGATGAAACGCGATCTGTGAAGCAGTTTGTCCATTTAGGGTTACTGTAGAAACATTCTGCGCATAATGGTGACTTGACATGGAGGGGGGACCCGTGGCGTATGAGATAGAAATGGCTCATTCTAAGGTAATAAAACATAACGGTTCATTATGTAAGGTCTTTATACTGAAAACATAGTTATGTATATTATATTGCATTTCTGTCAATAGATCCTCCCAAATTATAAACACTGCACCTTTATACATTCAGGGCAAATTACAAATATTGTTGAATAATGAGAACATTAGCAAAAAGATCTTAGAATATAGGCTAGTTTTGTTAGCTGAACAGAGATAGATCTAACAAACAGCTGTAGAGTGAACAAAAGCCCTGAATTTATTTTTCTGTTGGCCAAAATGTTCCCTGGTTTAGCTCCTTTTCTCAAGGAAAGATGATACGACCATCACCAGACATCTCACATTCATCCACAGCTTAAAATTCAAAGAACACAGGCTGTGCCGACCACAGTGGAAATGCTTTAAAAAAGATCAATGTTCTTGCTAAAGTGCTGGACTATAAATAAGCTTTAGAGGGACTGTTTTTCCTCTGTGCATTCCAAGCAGCAGTCAGAGAGTGATACCCGTGTCAGGGAGAGGAACCAAAACACTCTTTATTCGAACACCTTTTCCAGCTGTGCTAGAAATTTATCCTCGTTGATTACATACACCCAGGAATAATGAGTCAGGTCAGAAAGCCCGTTGCTTTCCTTTGCTGATAACCACTTAATGTGGACTTGTGAAGCATATGGCTTTTAATCAAGACTCTCCAGCATGATAAATGGAGAGTTTGCATATGGCCGCACATTTTTCAAGCACTGAAAAAATTAGCCCGAGGGCGTAGAGTCCTGTTAATGTGCCTGCTTGCATTCAAAAACAGTCTGTGGCAACAAAGATATTAAAGCTTGAGTGTATCGCTTTGTCTTAAAGACATTGTCCTTTCCAGCCATTGTATAACTGGCAAGGTCAGACCAATGTTAGACAGAAGGAAATCTAATACTTGGTAGACAGGGACTGATGAGAAAAATAATGAAAATTAAATTTGTGTAGTGTTTAGTCTGTTAGGACATTGTCTTAGTACTTAGAACAGTCTATTATTATTCTTAGTACACATTTCCAAGTGTTTATATTTATCCTCCAATGAAAAGGGCTTTTGACATGCAAGTTTTTAATGTAGTATTTTCTATTACTGTTTCAGTTCATCTTTAGGAGGAAATGAAATGGCAAATCTAAATTAAATGTAAAACAGAACAACAAATATTTATAATAACAATATCTAAATCTTTCCATACACTCTAAAAAATGCTGGGTTAAAAACAACCCAAGTTGGGTTGAAAATGGACAAACCCAGCAATTGGGTTGTTTTAACCCAGCGGTTGGGTTAAATGTTTGCCCAACGTGCTGGGTAGTTTTATTTAACTCAACTGTTGTATAAAAATTACTGTATTGCTTGCTTAAAATGAACCCAAAATGTGCTGGAAATTAACATTTATTAATATGTTTAATAAATGAGCATTTATTAATAAGATAATGAATAATAAACAATAAACATTTATTAAATTGCTTATTAATAAATGTACACCTTTTGATTATTATTGTTGCCTCTAGTAATTATGTGTCTGATTTTTCATTTCTCACCTATTTTGGATTCATTTTAAGCCAGCCATATAGTCATTTTTAATCAGTAGTTGGGTTAAATAAAACTACCCAGCAGGTTGGGCAAACATTTAACCCAACCAGTGGGTTAAAACAACCCAATTGCTGGGTTTGTCCATTTTCAACCCAACTTGGGTTGTTTTTAACCAAACATTTTTTAGAGTGTAAGGTGAAGGATACAAAACCACACTCATGCATCAAGCTCTGTACTCTTGCCTGAGAAGCCAGTTGTAATCTGTTCTGCCTGATGCCAGCGATGTGTTTAACAGCGAGTGGAAATTAGTTTCCCAGAATTCCTGTTCATGTCATGTCATTATGTACCACTGCAGCATGTAACACATCTATCCAAGAGATCTTAGACTAAAAATGCTTCACAATCATAGTTACTATACCTTATACACACGTCATTTTAGCTTTTAAAAATGTTATTTTACTTTAAAGTCCAAAGCAGTCTGTCCAAGTTAAATTTACATGATTTGAGATTTGCACTTCTAACAGTGTAATTTCTCACAATGAATCACACATGCTAATGCAAATACCCTGATCTTGCCACACTTTTGTGACTAGTTTTAGCCTGACTGATTGGTTTCTTGAAGATGATTGACAGTGTTGCTTTAGTTGTGTTTCAATCTTATTCTACTCAGTAAATTCATTCAGTAACACACTTGCTCTTGGTATTATCTGATGGCAAACTGCAATGCCTCATTACACATTACAGCTGTGATGTAGCTACCAGCAGTGCAAACAGTTTCACAATTTTAAAACTGAATTCAGCTGTGCTCAGTGAATGAACTCTATCCTGGTATTGTTACACTGTGGATTTATACCTGGGATCCAACCTATATTAACTACTCCTTTTTCTCCTTAAATGGTGCAAAGCATCCATCTATTTGTCTGAATGGAAATGATGTGTCCTAAATGACATACTATACATTATGCTCTTATACTATGCTATATGTACTCAACTGTCTATTGTATGAATTTTAGTTGGAAGCTTTGAACCTTTACAAATCTTTTGTTTCGAATCAGTGGTTCGGACCGCGTATAAAACTGCCAAAATCACGTGAACTATTGAAATTTCGAAACAATTATGATGTAATGAAGCCTCATTTACTGAAATCACATGATTTTGGCACTCCAAAATACTGATTTGAAACAAAAGATTCGTAAAGCTTTGAAGCTTCATGAAGCAGTGTTTTGAAATCGCCTGTCACTGGATATTGTTGAATAAAGTCGTTATTTTGTTTTTTTGCCTCACAAAAAGTATTCTCGTCTCTTTATAATATTAAGGTTGAGCCACTGTACTCACATGAACTGATTTAAATATGTTTTTAGTACCTTTCTGGGCATTGACAAAGGAAATAATCTTGCTGGCAATGCAGGCCTCACTGAGCCATTGGATTTTATCAAAAATATCTTAATTTGTGTTCTGAAGATGAACGAAGGTCTTACGGGTGTGGAACGACATGAGGGTGAGTAATTACTGACTGAATTTTCATTCTTGGGTGAACTAACCCTTTAAAAGCCTAGGCTATTTTCCCCTCACTCCACAACAAATCCTTTATATTTAGGCCTAACGGTTTTCAGTACAGAACAAGAATGAAAAATAAGTAGCTTTAAATTAAATAAAACACAAATTAGGCAATAGTGGCATTCACAACATACAAATATCAAGCCAAAATTTGTTTATTTATAACAAAACTGAAACGACATTGGGCTCACGTCTCATTCGGCAAGAATCCAAATATGTTTCCATATTTGCCATGTAACATTCGTTTGCTAAACTATTATTCATTATGTAAACAAGGCAATACAAATACAATGCGAGTGTCACAAAAACAAGTGTAGCTTATACTACTTGTCGTTGTCACACAGTTTTTTGTTAATCTGTTAATTTAAGTTAAATAAATTTTGTGTAATCCTATTTACTTTTATAGCCTATAAATTTTATTCAGTTTTTCTCCATTCACACAAACACAGCAGGTGCATGATGTGATGATGTGTGAATTCTCATGTTCTGTTGTTATGCTGCTAATTGAGCATATGAAGCTAAACCCCTGGGAAAAAAAAACCCTGGCTGGGTTCTGTATTGGGGGACAGACGCTCTCCTGACATCAGATGATGGCTTCCGTCCAGTTCAGACCGGGGGTGTCTGGGAGGTCAACGGGATGGTGATAGTTCGTCCCACTCAAGAACAATGACTTCAGGGTCACGTCATCGAAGGCGCTGATGAGGGTGAGATGAAAAAAAAAAAAAAAAACTCCCAGAAAAAGACAAAAAGTCATGGCTCTTCTGAGCCACGGCCACAAAATTTGCAGTGTAATCCATTGTCAGCTCGATTGTTCTGTAACACTAAGGATCCACTGAAGACGAAGATGAAATAACATAAGATTTATTACAAACTAGAATAACAAGCTAACGAAACAGTGTCCTATTGCGCAGACACAACAACCAACAATGAACAGAACAAAGGGAGGAACTTAAATACATGGTGATGATTAACTCAAAGGACGAACAGATGTTATGAATGGTTAGTGACCATAGTGACTGATGAGTGGCGGCAAATGAACAAAGAAGGCATGTGACAGAAAACAGAAAATAACAGAAGATAACTGTGACAGTATGGCTATATACACTGCATTCTATGTTTGTTTGTTTGTTTATTTATCCATGTCTTTTTAGATAACGTAAAAATCTCAGACAAAATAATTTGCCAGGTCTATGGAAACCCTACTTGCAATATGGGGAGGAAGAAAAATCTTTCTGAAGGTGAAAAGCATGAAATGGTGCAATGTTGTGCAAAAGGCATGAAAACAACTAATATTGTGTGAAACTGAATGGAGATTATCGAATTATCATAAGATTTGTGAGTAATTTAGAGCACAGCAGAACTCGGTCAGATAAAGGCTTATTAATGAAAGTTCCTATCAAAAAAATTTATTGTATTAAAAGGGCAGCTATAAAAAAAGCCAGTGTTGAGCAGCTTTCCATGCAGGTTGGCAGTTGTGTGTAAAGATGCATTTTAGACACCACTAACCAAACCTAACAAAGAGAAACAGTGGGTGTAGAAATACATTTTCAAACTGTTTTATTGCTGTGTTTTTTTTTTTTTTTTTTTTTTTGCAGCATGGGATAGTGCATAGTGCATTGTACAATAGTGCATTGTACTATGCACTATCCTCCTTTTTATACCATAGCTGAAAATGGCCAGTTATGAACTCCACATATCTTGCAAAAGTCATTTTAATACCCTCCATCTCACTTCCCAGTATTCCAGCCCAAATCATCACCCACCAGCTCCTTGCTGACGTCACAGTCTTGCTGGAATGTGGTGGCCATTCACCAACCATCCAAAAATCCATCCATCCATTGTAGTACGGCATTAGTCAGTGAATAAAACTATTTAAAAATGAGTCTTCATGTATTTCTAAAACCACTGTAAATGTTTCTCTTTGTGAAGTTTGGTTTGGAGTGGCTGAGATGTAGTGATGGGCATTCCGGCTCTTTTTTGTGAGCCGGCTCGTTTGACTCAGCTCACTGAAAAGAGCCGGCTCTTTAAATAATAAATGTTTTAACTATGTCTTGGACTATGATAGGTGTGAAAACTATTTGTGAAATTGTGAGACATTGCGAGTATGATTTCATTTAATAATTTAATTAGAACTGTTTTCACACCTATCATAGTCAAAATCATAGTTTATTATTTAAAGAGCCGGCTCACGAAACGAGCCGGCTCTTCAAACGAGCCGGCTCACGAAAGAGCCGGAATGCCCATCACTAGTGTGTGCGCCTAGGCTTATATAATTATATTTTTTTGTGTTATTCTTTGAATTATTAGTCTATTGTTTTAAATAAAATTTAAATCATTCATTACATAATGATTGAATTTCTATAGGCTTTGTTTTTAAAAATAGAGTCGGCTCTTCAGATATGTGAGCCGGCTCCCGACGTTCACGTAAAAGAGCCGGCTCTTAGAGCCGGCTCGTTCGCGAACGACCCATCACTACTGAGATGCATCTTTATGCACAACTGCCAGCCTGCATGGAGAGCTTCTTGAGACTCCAGAGGCACCAGAAGCTTCAAATACCTGTTTGCTGCTCAACACTGGCTTTTTTTTTTTTATAGCTGCCCTTTTAATACAATTAATTTTTTTGACAGGAACTTTCCTAAATAAGCCTTTATCTGACCGAGTTCTGCTGTGCTTTAAATCACTCACAAATCTTATGATAATTCGATAATCTCCATTCAGTTTCACACAATATTAGTTGTTTTCATGCCTTTTGCACAACATTGCACCATTTCATGCTTTTCATCTTCAGAAAGATCTTTCTTCCTCCCCATATTGCATGAGAACTCTGACTTGCTTAATAATGTGGAACAACCTCTAAGTAGGGTTTCCATAGATCTGGCAAATTATTTTGTCTGAGATTGATACCAGTTATCTAAAAAGACAAAATAATTTGGAACGCAGTGTATTGATACATATAAAATATTTAGAAATGAAGACAAAAATAGCATTACATATAATATTCATAAAGTTTTATCCTTTATTGTGTACATATATTGCACATACATGTTCCCATATAAATGTGAATGTATGGACATACACATATATACACACATTCACAGAATGAGTTACAGCAGATTTTTAGGTCCCAGCATGCTTTGCTTCTGATTGTTAAAGGAGAGTATGTTAAAATGAAGTGTTATTTCATGTGTTTTGCACAACACTAATATAGGGGGAGATCGGTTAGTGTTTAATGTTCTATTATTTTGAAATTTAAAATGTTTTCTGGTATGTCTGAGTTTTTGGGGTTACCATTGTGCTGAAGAGAGCTTACTGGACATACTAGAAACTTCCATGCAGGTGTGTTGAGTGAAGCTGGAACTAAACTCTGCAGGACAGTTACTATAGCTTGAAAATATGAAACATTTATAATGCAAATAATTATAAAATATATTACATTTCTCTCTCTATAATATGTTTTTACTGAATGAGTAAATATATCTGCAATATATTTATACACATGCAGTACCATATTATTCTGTATATTTTCAAATATACCATGAAATGAAATGAAATGAATTATACCATTAACCCAATTTTACCACCTCATTGAATAGTGGAGGCTTTCACTATCTTTCAGAAAATGTAAAAATATAAGGGAATTTGATACTCTATCTTAGCCTTTTAACTAGGTTGCATGTAAAGATATTGTAGGCTATGTAAAGATATTGTGAGAGATTCACAAGTTCATACACTTCCTTCTTAAGCCATAAAATGATTTTGTGTGAGGAACTGGTCCAGATTAGAGTGATTATTCATGGAAAATCTTTTTCTCAGCTCTGCTCATATACTGATACAACCATAAACTTTAGGTGTGTCCCCCATGTACTTACGCACTTAATGCACTTATGCCATTGTTTAGTAGTGTGAGTAGTGTACTGGGTTCTCAGACTCCGATACAGGACGACATAATAACCTAAACAAAGAAACAACTTACAGCTTCCCCTGAAATTCATCAGTCTGGGCTATAAGCAGGAGAAGGTCAGGCTCTTGTTCGAGCTAAGAGACTCAATTGATCCCACAGTCCAGAACTCCAAGGTTCAAGTCTTCCTTACGAAAAGAAAATATATTTCCCTATGTATGAATGATCAATATATTAAATGATTTAATTACACATTGAACTTTCATAGTTTTTGAAAAGACATGCCTTGAGACCACAATCTTGGTTAAGACTGTAAACCGGTGCTATATGTAATCATAGCCTGTAAGGGGTAAGGACTATTAGTTACGAAACTGCATTACATCTTCATACATCCCTTTAAGAATGAGTCCTCAGAAATGTTTTAGTCTTGAATGGCTGTGGTTTTGGTCAGGCCAGCGGGCTTGTGTTAATTTGTCGAGGGGTCTGACACCGTCACTCCAACTGACAGTGATCTGAGACCATGCTTGGCATTAAGCCTATTCTTACTTCATTGGCAACACCTCTGTGCTGTTGTTTGGTTATCTCTCTGTTGTTCTTTATTAGAACGAGACAGATTGCATCAAGGAATTGATCATCCTGAGTGTAAGTGAGAGTCTGAGGGCAAAAGTCTCTGGTACACAATGCATCACCTCAGTGTGCACTGACTGTCAACCATGAAAAACAAACAAACAAATGAAACCCAGTTATGATTCCAATGTCCTGTCCCAGTTCAGGCACTTTCCTTTGTGTCCTTAGATGGGGGTTATAAATGCCCCTGTGCAGCTGACTATAATCGGCAGAAATGGCTTATGAACTGAACACACTGTAATGCAGCAAACCTTGCTCTGAAGTTTTTATCTACTGTAATACTTTGTGTTTCTTGTGTGGAAACAAATTTCTGCCTCGGCTATAGTCCATTGCCGAGATTATCATCTCACCATCTGCTGATAATCCACACATAAATATTACAGCAAGAATCCAATGCATATTACTGTATTTGATCACTTTTCATCACATGCAAACAGTTTAATGAAGCCATTACTCTGTGATACAGCAAGGACATCTTAAAATTGCAATTTTATTTATTGTGGCATATTACTTCAATATTGTGTGCACTGTGTCCAGCGCACATTTTATTTCACCTTATAAAAGCTAAGTCACCACAGTTAAGTACTGGAGCTACTGCATTAACCTCTTCCATCACTTTTTACTGCAGATGTAATATGAATGTGATTTTCTGGACCAAACACGCTTAGATAGCCTACAGTATATATGTAAGGAAAATCTTCTTTGTAATGTGCCATACCATTTCTTTTTAATCTGCAATGTTTAAAATCCAAGGGATATCAGCATTTGGCTGTTCCCATTAGGCACAAGCATATCTGAAGCACACAAAGTTGTCATAAAGCGACAGCATTTTACTTTAGGCTTTCTGCATATTAGATAAGATGATGAATGAGATCTCTTTCATATCTCTGTTGTTTCTCTTAGACAGTAATGCGACCATAATGGAAACCAAAAATGTGTCCTTCTTTTCAGATTTTTATCCTAAGATAAACAACCCTTATAATCTCATGAGTCTCTTCTATATCAGGGGAGATCTCTGTCACAAATTGTTCTCAGATTTGCCTGCATACTGTTAAATTTTTTTTCCTCAAAGTTGTAAATAAAACAAAGATGATCAGAGTACGTCTTACAAGAAAATACTGTTTCAGTCTTTCTACATCAATATTTCATGTTTAATTCAATATGTTATTTGCCGTTTCTGCATTTATTTGAGAAATGTACCTGCAATTTCTGAGTGAAAATTGTTTCAGGATAAATCCTACACTATTTTTTTTTCAGTGTACATCTTTAATATTAATGCAAAACATGTCTGATCATTCTTTCAAAACCAAATCATCTGAAATTTAACAACAAACATTAATTGTATAGCTCTGCACTTGTATTATATGTCAGTTATTGTCTCATTTTATTTTTTCCTAAGCAATTATTTAACCGAATATCTAAGATAAAGTTAAGAAGACCTGAGCTATAAAAGAGCAACCAAATATACATCTTCAATTCTGTGAGGCAATGTCATTTTAATTCTTATTGATGGCCAGAGAAAGAGTGCAAATTAATCAATCAATGACAAAGCAATTATAACCAGTATGCACTTTGTTATTGTCAACTGATGTGTCTTACACGAGTGAATCTGCAACAAATCCACAGCGGGATTTTGCTGTCTATCTCTGATGTTTCCTTGAGAAGTGGATTTTAGAAGGAAGCGGAAATAAGAGGGAGCTGTGTTATTTACTTGAATGAGGGATGATTTACATCGATGGGGAAAGCACTCAGGGCCTTGTTATGTAACACATATAAATGGCCATGTCAAACACTCATTACTTTGATAGGGAGAAGAGGCCTTCACCAAGCAGAATAAAAGCAACCTGGCTCATTTTGTTTTAAAAAAGAAAAATGCTAATGTTGTGGTGGATTCTCATTTTTACCCCTTGGATCCATTTGTTTGTATAAACTGTTATTTATTCCATTGAAAGGAAGATGACTTTTCATTGTGCTTGTTAAATTTAAAGTGAGTGAAAGTCAGTTACTTGGAAGCGATAAACACAATGAATGTCTGAGTCAGTGAGAGTCTGGTTTGTGATGCCTTGCAGGCTTCCATTAAGACAATAGAATGCAGTGCTTTAGCAAGGAACAATGCCTCTGCCATTCATCAGGAGATGTGTTTAGGTAGAGCGGAAGAGAGCGGAGCAGGGTTCAGTGAAGACAGCAGCAGAGAGTTAAGAGTTATTTGACAGGGTGACGTGCATTTGACTAATGAAATGAACCATGAGTTGTACGCCAGCTGTGCTCAGTTGGTGATGCTTGTGAGAGTAATGTGTTTTTCAGCTGGAATTGGGCCTATCCTATTGTGAAGAATACATTACAGTTCATGACACCCGTGGGAGGCTGGAGTGTTTAGCTGAGACACTACCGTCATGCAGCTGCCTGGTGTTAGTGCACCTGAATAAAAAAACAAAAAAACAAAAAAAGTGCTGTTGAGATGTAAAAATCTAAACTTTTTTTTTTTTTTTTTTTTTAAAGAAACAACTTTTATTTCAACTGTGTTGGCAACATACCAATGTTTTTTTTTTTTTCCATTTTTAATTTTATAAATGAATGTTTTTTTTTTTGACCACCATACCTTTAATAAAAATAAACATTATTAGAGGTGACTAACAACCACTATGGTAACATGTGCCTTATTTGATCAAAATATATAAGGTTGCAATTTTATACATTATGAGACAAAAAATGCTTGAGAACTCAGAAGTCAGATGTGAGGGAACAGAATACACAGTATTACACACAGTCTTGTAGAAAGAACTGACATGAGAGAGCGCCTTCTTTCACATTTATGAAATGAAAAATGAGACTGCTGAACAGTTCATGCAAAAGAAAAAAAAAAGTTGATAAAACAAACAAACAAAAAAAAGTTGATAAAAAACAAAAAAAACAAAACAAAAAAAAAAAAACAATGATAAAACAATGTGATCTCAAAAGACCAAGTCATTTATGATTCAACATCAGATACTCCAGTAAGAACAATGCCAAAATTGAAACTGTAGTGAGATGGAAAACAAACAAATAAACAAACCTTATTTGATAATTGAAAAAACAAAAAACAAAAACAAATAATAAATTAAGACAGCCATGCATTTAGCAAGGCAAACACTAGTATTTGGAAACTGGATGCAGCGTTTATGGATGTCAGTTGTGTGTATGACACAGTTGTGAAGCTCTAATTCACATAGACTCATTTTAATTTTTTTGTGTTGTTTTTTTTTCATCATGCTTCATATAGAATCCATTTTACATCCAAATCTGACACAGATCTTCTACACAAGTCCCAGAAAAGAAATTGGCCTTCTCTTTATTATTCTGATATTTTAATTTTCTCCAAAGTCATAGGCTATCCCACTCCTCTCTGTGATGTGCCATAATGGTAGATATATTTATATATATTTATATATACGTAGTTATATTTTCCCTTTGTCGTTTGGTACATAAAGTGAAATCATTGCGAGTTGTTTGGCTGTGGTCTCTTAGTAGGCAAACAGGAAGGGGAGGAGCTTATGCAGGATCAGCAGAGTGATGTAAAGGAGTGGCTCAGTGGCTGCCATGGTTCCGGAACCTGCAAATGTCAGTGAGAGAGACAGAAATGTTTGTTAGATCACAGTGCACTCTAACATATAAAATGAATACCATCAGTTTTTTTTTTTTTTCTTTAAACATTCATTTACCAAGAACATTTGCATTAGTTTGACAAAGAGAGCATTTTCATTGCTTTTAGTCTGAGAACATTTATTGCATCAAAATCTGATTCAGCATGTGGGCCATATTTCACATCATTAAAGTCCTTCAAATGGCTCTTTCATAATAACTGCTCAGCAGTTTTGCTCTTATCGCCTCATGCCTCCATCGAAGTTGACAATCTCATTTTACAAGAAAAAAAATGCACTCAGCTCTGCTGGAGAATTAAAAAAACATGTCGCACAGCTCCTAACATTGTACATAAAAGCCATATTGGGCCTCCATGTAAACTACTTGCCCTTGTGTGGAAACTACATGACATTTCCTCTCTGTGACTGACAGCAAAACAGCAGCTCATGGGCCTTTTGAGCGCTAGCCAACAACGGCACAGCAGAATACAGAAACAGATTGTGACATGAACGCACTTACGCAAACACACAATAAACAAGAAAATGCCAGAAGGATGCATTTATAAGACACATCTCTCCAATATAGAGATGTACGTACATTCTCACATAACATAAACAAAGTAGTAATGATTCATTGCTTAACAGGGCTGCAGTGCCGCTGACTTTTAGAGTGTGAAACGGCCGTCTGTTTTCTGCAGTTCTGATTTTCCCATGGCCATTTCTCACGACGCTCCTTTACTCTTACTCTCCCATTATCCCCAAGCAGATTAGCATGGTGTGCCAGGCTGCTTCGTGACAGGAACATCGCACACGGCATGCTAGCTCGACATCACACTAGCTCTAGGAGCATGTCTTACAGTGGGGTCCTGGAGCGTGTCCATATGTCTTAAGAAACCACATTTATTTTGCTTCCTCTTTTCTATCATCATTATTGCAGAGGGAAGAGGATGTTGTTGTACTCGTGCATGGTTGGTTGAGTTGGTGGAGGGTGGTTGAAGAAACGGTGTGGTTTAATTTCATGCTCTTTCTGAGAAGTCAAACATTACAGCAGGGCTTATTCTTGATTTGACACAAAGAAACGTTCAGATTTTCCTCTTTATACTTTGTTTGAAGCCATAATAGACAACTTTAAAAACCTGATATACTGAAGCTGGGACACACATTTGCTAAAACCAGAGGATCGTCCTTCAAAATGTCACTCTGCACGCAATGAAAATCTCTTACCAAGGGACATTATAGATACACATGAGATTAGACTAAACAAGGGTAAGTGAATACACGAACAGACGTGCAAATCAGCTAAAATGGCAAAGTCATGACCCTGACTGCTGTGGAAATAATTACAGTCAACATCGACGCAGAGGGCTTCTGCGTCCAGCTCATTACTCACATGTCACCAGTAATCTCCTCCTCTTCCTCATTTAACCCTCTAGAAAAGGACATTAATCTGTCTGTTCGCTTAATAACATATTTAATGAACACACCCCAATGATCGAGGTCAGTGCCACTTTTAATAATGTTTTATAACCTTTGAGGGATTATGGTTCTCGTACAGTTATGTAGAAATGGGAAAGGTAAATCACATCCTAGAAAAAAAAAAAGGAGAAGGATTGTTTTTATTATTCAAACAAAGAGTTGCCGGCATCCTTTAGTTCTGGTGAATTGAATTGTAAGGATATTTAAGATATATGTGAATTTAGGCACGTCTTCAGCAGACCGACTGCATGCAGAATATTAAGTCTCTTAGATTCATTTCTGGGTCATTTGTTCCCATTGCCCCTTTTCTCACTATTTTATATATGCTACATGAAGCATCCTGCCTCAGGTCTTGCCACAACCTTGAGATTACATTTTCATGTGGACTAGTCACCATAAAAGCAGAATTCTCTTAACCGACCCTGTTCTTTTCTAGACACAAATGCTTAAATGTATCAGTTCACAGCAATATTCATTTCCGTCCAGCCCTCGGGCCATGCACAAATGACCTGACATTCTCCATTAGCTTCTCCTGATGCAATGCAGATTGTCTTAATGATGGCAAACCATCCTGATCTAAGTCCACTTCTGAATCATTTTTTTTACTGGTAATAGCATTAGTATTACAAATGCAGTGTTCTTGCTACATTTTTAAACAAAAATAAGTCACATGCCATATTTTGCTTTTATCAATTGTTTTTACCCCCTTCTGATCTCAGCAGGTGTTCTTACGTGGAGCTATAATGACCCTTGAGGGCCCACTGGAGGATCAGAAGCAGTGGACTCTAAAGATGAAGGATTAGAGGGTTACAGTGTGATCATATCTGTTGAGCTGAGGCCGTGTTCCTCTCCCTCGGAGGGATAATAGAGTTTCAGCAGCACACTCTGCACACCTCAAAATCCAATTGACTAGGATTGTCGAAACCTTGGTTTATAAGCTACAGGCATATGTTTGGCTGTCCCAGCATGCCTGTGAATGTGGAGGCTGATATAGTAAATCAATGACACCTGCAAATGATTTCTTGTTTCAAGTACTTAAGATGCTGATGGACCTATAATGATTTATAATATCAAAACAGTGGTCCAAATAGCAATGCAATTATGATATCTTCACATACAAAGTAAGCCTATGAAAAGGAAAATAAGAAACATAAAAAAAAAAAAAAGATAATGGAAATGAAAAAGGGTGGGTGACACTTGTTCCAACTGGATAAGAGCGAACAAGAAGATTTAAGCCAGAATAGCTCAAAAAGAGGGAATATTGATAAAGCCAACACACTCAATATACTGTATATTCTGGCAAATAACCTGTTTTTAGCCATTTCAAGTATGAAAAGACACCAAGACTATCAGTTACTGCTTAAATGTTATAGACCTTAGTCAGGGTAATGCTATTTTTAATTTTTGACAGGAACAAAACAAGGAAGTACAGTGCATTCTATACTGTCGTTTAAAAACCAACCGATGTCCAGTTAATGAAACATCTTTCCGAAAAAGAAAAGAAAAAAAGAAGTTCTGTGAGTTCTGAAAATGATGTGATCTTTTTACAGTGCGTGCTCCGTTTACATCCATGTTAAATTCATGTTGCATATTTTTGGCAGCAGCTAAGTACATTTACACTGTGTCCTAACCAGATCTGTGAGATCCCCTGCACTTTAAACAGAATTTTTTTTCTAACCATCCGTTCTCATAATAAACAAATTCTTTTGGTCATTTGCTTGGTTTCTCTTTCTGTAACTATGCTCCATGTGGCCAAACCCACAGCATTTATGGGACTGAAGAAAGTGCTATTAAACACCAAATATGGATGTGTTCTTGGTTTTACTCTTTTCAGCTGTAGCATGTCATGAGAGACAAGCTCTGTTTCCACCTGATATTAATATAGATTTTCCATGAACTAATATTAATATGATTTGACCAAAATTGGGTCAAAAATGTTTTGTGATCAGATCGCTGAAACCACATATGGAAGTAGTCAAAAATGCATGTGACCACATCGCATTTGTAGTGGAAATGCTCATCCATCATGTGTCCCTGACTGCGGTGAAGCACTGCCTACTTAGTCATCTAAAGGTGCAGTCACATTTACCCTTGTTCGCCAAATTTTCAAGGGTAAAATACAGTCATTTCAATAGGAATTCATGCCATCATGAATTTTGCGTTAAGGCAAAAGATTTCCCCATGCAGATTTTGCATCGGTTTCAACAGAAAGCTGCTTGGTTTGATGTACATCTACATTAACATTTAGACAAAATTGTCTATTATCAATAATGTGACCACACCTTAACATGTGAGACTCATTTGAAAAGCATTTTAATACCAGATGGAAACATTAATGTGATCGAATCACCAAAAACACATCGTAATACTAGGTTGAAACAGGGCCTGATAAAATGTCCACACAGAAAGAACTGGTGGCTATTTTGTGATTTATTGTGTTGTGTCACTATTTCTTTTATTATTATGTATTACACTATGTGTTACTATTTCGTTTGGTGTGGATGGACAAATTGCAGCCATTGGCGTAAGTGTAAAACAAAGTAAGATGCTATTTACAGTAGTAAATAGCGGCAGATACTGTGTAGCAAATAGCATCTTGTTTGCACTATGTGCAAATAATAATAGATGCCATCAACACAGGTGTAAATAGAAGTAACATGCTATTTGTCTTAAGGGATTGTCTGAACTACAGTATGATGGGCAGAGTAAGTGAATACTGCACTCATTGAAATAGCTGACAATGAGTCATAAAGCTGACTAATTTTCCTCTGGATTGTCCATTTATTCTGTCACATCCCATTTTTAAACATTTTTTCAACACCGATTTTAGCCAGCTATCATCTATCTATTATGTTCAGGCTTACCTGCATATATATATATATATATATATATATATATATATATATATATATATATATATATATATATATATATATCTCTCTCTCTCTCTCTCTCTCTCTCTCTCTCTCTCTCTCTCTCTCTCTCTCTCTCTCTCTCTCTCTCTCTCTCTCTCTCTCTCTCTCTCTCTCTCTCTCTCTCTCTCTCTCTCTCTCTCTCTCTCTCTCTCTCTCTCTCGCTGTCTATGTAGCCAAACAAAAGCTAGATTGCGACAATGCTCCCCTTGATTTCCCTAGTGGAGTCAGAAGGTACACAACTAAGCGCAGTGTCCCAACATGGCAGAAGCAAAGATGAAACAATTAACACTCGTCTATGAGTGCTGAAGTGCTTCCCACACAGTAACAAAACATATCTAGTGAATAAATGTCTGTGGCGGGGGGCCTGCAGCTGGATGAGGCTCATCAGTTAAGTGTGAAAGCTGTCCAGAAGCACTAAACACTGGGCTTCTCCCCTCAAGCATGCAATCAACCCACCACCACAACCCCCCGTGCTCGCTCTAAGGGGGGGAATGCAATTTGATGACAGGTGTTTTAAGTTTATAAAATGTGTGGGAGGCAAAAATGAGCTTAAAAAATAAGTAAAAATCAACCAGGAATGGGACACATGCATTTTGTATAATTATCACAGGCAAAATAACCAGATTGATGTCAGAGAGCATTAGATGTTGAGAGAACGTAGAGTTCTGATAACACACACGCACGCGCACACACACAAACAGAAACTAGATTAAAACAGCTGTGCAGCTAGAGTGATATAAACTTATCAAGGGCGCCAAGGTCACCTGAGGTGGAGTGATGCATTGTGGGTAGAGACATTGCGTAAGCCTGTTTGTGCCTCTCCTCTTTTCATATCTCTTTCTCTTCATTGTATTAAAAACCTTTATATAAAAAACCTCTAAGGTCAATTTAACCTAAGGACAACCACAAGGAGCTTAATTATACAACCAGAAAGCACTAGCATTAATATGAAATGAGCCACAAACGACAAAAACATCAAAAATAATTTGAATGATTGAATGAATGTTCCTTCATTAGGCAGGAATTGTTCTTTAAATACCTGCATTTTTTTAACCTTTTTGTTTTTGGGAATCTGTATCCATCTCCAACAGTGCAATGAGTTAATCTGCTCTTTCCATTAAGAACAGACATGCCACCAAACTCTGCTGGGAAAAATAACAAAAGAAGCGAAAGCAGCAAGAGGCAATTTGATGCACCTGACAGCGAGAAGGCCAAGCTTATCAGCTCCCGCCCGTGGCATTCCTTTAATATTAATTGTTTCTGCCACTCAATGAGATGACATGTGGAAAAGTGACAGATACATGTTTCCAAAAGAGGAGGTGTGTGAGAGAAAGAAAGTGAGTGCGAGCAGCGAGGGGTGAATTTTCATTCTCTCCTCAAAAGCTGATACTGTGGTCAGAACTGAAAGGTGCAATCCTTCAAATGTGGCAGATGACTCTTTAACCTTCTCACTCCAATGACACAAACTGAGCTCTTAACCAAAAGGGGGAAAGAGAAAGCCAAGATAAATCTGAAATCTTTCTGTCAATGTTAAATTATAGACACATGACAGTATGACTAGAGTTGGTTGGCTGGTTTTGAATCAATTTGTGATTGACAGGCATAAAAATCCTTTTCCACATTCATAAGTGTAATATGGAGGCTCTCCATCATATTAAATGCAAAGGTACACAAGCCCACAAAAAAAAAAAAAAAAAGTCTAAAACATTATTTTAAAATTATTTTTGACCTAAACATTAAAATTGAAATACTTTTGACCAAAATGCCTGTAAAAAAATCTGTTATTGTGAACTGCAATTGTGTAAAATAAGGGAGAAATTAGCATTGACCCAAACCACTAATGATTTTAAACCATGGTTTGTATTTCCAAGCAAAGGCAAATTACCTAATTATATGAAAACATTTTTTTTTTTTTTTTTTTTTTTTTTTAAATAAATATGGTTAATTGATTTTGTATTACAATCCTAAAATTGAACCGATTCTAAAGGGAGAACAATAAAGCATGAATAATAGAGAAATAAGAATGAAATACTGTGGAGGATCAGTGCACCGGTCCTCTTAATGTCCGACATGCTCACTCGCCAAATGGCTGCCTCCATGTCTGGCTGCACTAAAGACAGGGCTGGCTGAGCATGTTGGCACACATACAGTCACTCCCACACACACACAAACATGGATGTATATATACACACACGGTTGTCATGGTCCCAAAACAGCATGTGTCCAGAGATGTTCATAAATACATGAAAATTTATTTAAAATAAAAATACAAAATACTGTGTGGAAAAATGTATTTAAATAAAAATACAGTGTTTTGTATTTTGAAAATACACAAAATACATATGAAACTGTGAAGTATCACACCGTGAATGATAACTATAAAGATCACTATATTAGCCTATTCTAAGCATGTGCTGCAGTTATGTCGTTTGTTGCTTTAAATGCTTGAGCTCTGTAAAGTCCCAGTGTAGTCCATCATTTTATCCCTTAAAAATCATATTTGATAATCAGATTGACATATTTAAACTTTTTTCCTGTGAAGATAATATTTTTATGCTTTCATATAGCTTAAATTTAACTCAATACCCTTGATTTATTTAGTATACGTGGGTCCATGAATGTGTAGGCTAATTTAGTCCCCCGCACTCAATCACACAAGCTCTGACTAGCTAATCCGCTCGGTAATTGTAGAAAATGCTGCTGCTACACAATGGCAAGTGGAACTATTGGTTTAATATTTCCCGGTAGGAGCGGTTTCCTACTGTGTTTTTGTGCCTGTCTTTGGTACTCTGGACTTAAAAATACTCAGAAAAGGTGTTGACTGATGTATTTATACACAGTTTGTCTTACAAGCATATTAAAAATGGCACATAGACATATATTTTCAACAGGGGTCTTTAAATCAGGATTGATTCCGATTGGCTGTTTTTCAGCTCAGCTGGATGAAATCACTCTAAAAGTGATTCGAACAATAGATTTTTTTTTTTTTTTTTTGTGCCATTATCATTATTGCTGTGGTGTGGACTCTGCAAATCATTTAAATTTAGAACAAGTTCTACATTTATGGCATCTTTATTATTATCGATATAGTTATCTTTGTTGTGGGGTGCACAGAAAGCTTTCTGACAGCTTGTGAGTAGGCCTACTTAATTTGAGTTCTCTTTCATGTCATATTGCACTTAAATTAACTCTTTTTAATATCGAGCACTCACTGATTTAAGTTTAATTGGTGTTGGAAGTTTGGAACTAAACTCTGCAGGACACTGGCCCTCCCGAAGCAGGATTGGACACCCCTGCTCTAACATGTCAATTACTCCTGCCCACTAAAAGCGCTAATGCTAATGCTATTTGGGGGCAGAATCACCCATGATATCCTCACCTTATCTTATGCTGCCTTCACATGCTATTGGAATTATTGTGAATACGAGTTCGCTAGTCATTCTGTTACCACAATTCCCAAGTTGGGAGTGCCATAAACTTTAAATATGGCAGAGGGGAAATCAATTTCTGCTGTGACAGATATGCTTTATCACCATTTTTCCACAAAAGCTAGATCACCTTGTTTTGATGTTAAAGTCAAAACAAGCATATCACCATTTCAAGAATTTAGTATGTTTTGTACACAGCAAAATAGCATGTATTTGACTTAATAAATAAACAGAAAAAACAGAATCTTTAGTCAACATGCTGACTAAATAGGGCTGTAAATGCTAATATAGTTGTCAATGAATGGCACACTACATTTTATTCTAAATTAAATATCTTCAATACATTTTGGCTTTAACAAGATTTTCCCAAGAAATACGAATTCCTTCATGATTCCTATTCTTTCTGACAGCAAAGCACTTGAATGCGATGGTAGCATTATTCCTTATTTCCTTACAGGAATCCAGATAATTTGTTCACCCAATTGTAGATGCACTCATACTGCTGCAGCTCACATGTATGAAAAAGGCACATCTTGAACTAGAAATTAGCTGCCTAATAGTAAAAAGTATTTTATGTATTTTGAAAATACAAAAATACTAAGCTTAAAAGTATTTAAATACAAAATACATATATACATATTATTTCATATTTCAAATACGTATTTCAAATACATTTATTTGAAATACTGCCCATCCCTGCATGCATCACAGTTTTATATATCATCACATGCATCCTGCTGCTTTGTACTAGTTTTTTAAACATTTGAAATGTTTTATTTTATTTTCACTAGGAAATTTACTATATTGAGATCAGTAAGATTTTCTTGTTTTAAAGTAATTAATATTTTCACTCAGCAAGGACACATTAAATTGATCATAAATAACAGTAAACATTTATAATGTTATAAAATATTTCTATTTCAACTAAACACTGTTCTTTTGAACTTTCTTTTCAACAAGGTATCAAAAAGGATTCTTTTGCTTCAACAAAAATATTAAAATGGAACAAGCACTCACAACATTTATAATAATAATAAATGTTTCTTGAGCACCTAATCATCATATTAGAATGATTTCTGAAGGATCATGTGACACTGAAGACTGGAGTAATGATGCAGAAAATATTTTTTGCCATCACAGGAATAATATAATATAATATAATATAATATAATATAATATAATATAATATAATATAATATAATATAATATAATATAATATAATAATTTGTAATATTTCACATTAATACCGTTATAAATACAGCTTTGGTGAGCATAAGAGACTTAAAAAACAAACAAACTTAAAAATCATACTGACCTCAAACATTTGAACAATAGTGCATCTGTGAATTGAAAATAAATTATAATAGAATTACCTTGCTGGTCAGGCTTGTAGAATCTCCAACATGTTTTAACTAAATATCTTGTTATGAGAATCTAAAAATATAACTTACAGTCATAAAACGGGATGATCTGTTCTTGTTCACCATTGGAGTCCTAGAACGCAACTATTGACATCGACATGATACTTCACTGTGTCATTTCTTCTGAATTCACTGTAGTCCACAGTGTTCAGAAGTCACTGCATGGTAATGCATCCCTGCCACAAACTCCTCTGGCTCAGTTAGAGACTTGATGTAATCGCCCTCAGTTGTCTGCAGGAATCACTCCCGCAGTGACAGAAGCGAGAGTCAGAACACACCCAAGCCTCTAAATCGCCACTGAAGCCCCCAATAAATAAAGGCCCTGACCCTGAGGCCAGAGTTAAAGAGACAAGGTGATATCTTGATAACCTTTCTGTCACACTGTACCATGGTCATAAAGAGACAAGAAGGGTCGAGACTGATGCTCTGAGGCTGGACAGATCGAAATGCCACTTCCTGCTTAAGACAGACATGGTGTCGCCAACAGCTTTAATAACGCTTTTGTTGCTTTCATTTTCTCACACAGAGCATAGAATGTACGATAAATAAAGTCACACACACACACACACACACACACACACACACACACACACACACACACACACACACGCAGACACTCAGACACACACACGCACGCACACACACGCACACACAATTTTCTCCTAGACTGCCTACTGAGCAGACAGAGGTTTGAAAAGGCAGGGTGACAAATTAAACCTTCCAGCAAATGTGATTATTCTGAGATGCGCTTCACTGATAAGTGTGTGTGTGGGTCAACAATCTCCTACATCATGGCGACCAAATGTCCCCACTGTGATACTAAAACCTGAAAGCACCAATCCTGAGCAGGATTTTGGCAGCCAACTGTCCCCAGTGGGAAAACAGCTTAATAAACATACTAAATAATGTCCTAATGAAAATCTATATAAATGCAGAGACAATTCTGGGAGGGTTATGCTTAGGGCTAAGAGAAATAAAATATCATTAGCTCAATATAAAAACAAAAAAGTCAATGCAAGTCCAACCATGATAGAAAAGCAATGTGTAAATGGACCTACGGGATTTGCCTACACTGTTTAGGGGTAGGGCAATAAAAGTTAAATCTATTCCCATCACACACACATAATTTTTCAAACATATATCAGAAATAGACAGCTCTCTCTAGAGGTATGTCAACAGCAAAATCTGCTCAATGATATCATGGCAATAACATCAGAATTAAAGGCCTTAAGCGTAGCCAATATATCAGTAATTTGATTTAAAAAAAAAAAAAAAAAGTTCTGCATTTCAATATGAGCCCAATTACAGTATACACTAAGAACTCCAAATCAATTTATTTTACATTAAACAAATACGTAGTTGGCTTCATAATTTAATTCAATTAAAAAATATATATATAAAAAAATCTCACAAACACAAAACACCTGATTATTTTTCCTCACTCGACCGCTCGGTGTCGCTGTTGCACTGTCACTCACCGGATCCGTGCTGTTGTCTCAGGATAGATGAATTGCCTGGCCGAGGAGAAGCTGACGACTTGACTGCAGATCCCGCAGTAGTCGGTGAGGCGGGAGCGGGTCCCATTCCAACCGGCGGAGGCACGCGGGGTTTTCCCTGCCCCTGGCCTGGTTCAGAAGTAGCCCGTCCACCTGTCGCTGTGTTGCTGTTCCTCAGTGGCCATCGGTTCTGGATGTGAGACACGGCCTCCTCGGCCAGCATTCCCTCGCGCGGTGTCACGCGCAGAGTGGCCTGCACCTTGTATTCCTGAGTCTCATCAGAGTACAAGTCCAAAACCC
Source organism: Megalobrama amblycephala (assembly GCF_018812025.1). Lineage (NCBI taxonomy): Eukaryota > Metazoa > Chordata > Actinopteri > Cypriniformes > Xenocyprididae > Megalobrama > Megalobrama amblycephala. The sequence continues at coordinate 23,457,790 of NC_063046.1, forward strand.
GACACTCATACACTCCCTCATCCTCCTTCCGCACACTCGAAAGGCTGAGCTTGTGGGAAATGGCGTTGCCTTGGACCCTCACCGTCTGCTCACGAAGAGACAACAACAGGTTTTGTTGACATGTATCCATTTTTTGCAACCCAATGTTTCATATTATTTACCATTAAACAAAACATGTTCAAAATATGGGGGTGGCGGACAAATTGTTGTTATACAAAAGTACATTTTACATGCTACAATGAGCAAATAGCTACAAGCAAAATGGTAGGCCTATCATATTTTCATGTGCCGCCAAATTTCCTAGTTCTGTTCGAAATAGCGTCCGCCCGTGGAAGTAACCATAGCAACAGTATGCCGCTCGAGAACTTTGAGAACTACCAAACGCTTCATTTGTCAATCAGCCGACTGCCATTACTATCGCTTTATTATAGATTCACATCTTACATGCAGGCTAAAAGTAGCCTACTAGTCTTGAGCAATACGATTTGAGCGGGTCCAACCTCAGAAGACAAAGCCCCAAGAAATAGGCTACCTGTTGAGTTTTATTTTATTTTATTTTATTTTATTTTAGAAATAGTTGACTTCTCTGAAAGCCATTAAATTCCCTTAAGTTAACAAATTTGAAAGATGTCTATTAATCATTCTAACAAAACATGTCAGCTGAATCAGTAGGCTAATGTCATCAGATCAGTTTGAGCAATTTAAGGAATGACATAGTAGCGTTCTTTTGCCTGTTATCTGTTGAAAGGTCCTATTAAGTATTTTTATATTTTCGTTTCTTTCTTTAATCGAGATTCTGATTCTACTAAACATCACACAGCCTAATACAATTACTGTCAATACGAATTGTTGTACTCACGCTTATTTTCGTGGCGTCCCGGTGGGCAACCTGTAATAGATCACATAAAAAATAAACATGAGTAGCCATCAAGAGCAGTTTAATCAGGCTACTCGTGTCACAGTATCAATGGGCAACTTTTATTGAAGCTTGAAAGAGCATACAATTAACAACGAACGAGAGGCCCACTTATTGGCAGTAGCACCATGGACAGCAACAGTTCCCGTTCATCTTTCGGATGTCAGAACTTTTTTGTTGATTCGTATTAACGGTTCAACTGACATCTATAGTGTTTCATGTCACTGTCAATATAAAAAAAGTGCTTCATCGATAAAAGTGGAGATGCACAAGAACATTTATTTATTTATTTTGGTTTGTCTGTCCGTAATTGAAAGTTCTGATCATTGTTTTCTCGTACTACACAATGAACCATCTCAGGGTAAAATAGATTTATTTATTTACTTGTGTTTCTCTCTCTCTCTCTCTCTCTCTCTCTCTCTCTCTCTCTCTCTCTATCATTAGGCATGACATCACACTCGTATCCTTCTTGTGAATGCCCACCCACAAACACACAACCCAACTTGATTCAAAGACATAAATTAATAATTAATCGCCTCAGTGCGTTTAATTGGGATCGCTCATCACTAGGGATCCATCTGGATGCAACTGGACACGTGAAGCCCAGCCACATCCCACTGCGGCCATCAAACAGCACTCCTGGTACTCAAATAGGAACTTAAAACTAAAAATGCCTGTTTAGGCTTTGAAAACAACGAAAGCCCCGTTACCTTGGCTCTGTTGGCCGGAGCGCTAATTTGCAGTTCGTGAGCGAGCTCTTTAGGGGCCGCTTCCTTGAGGTACCACCATTGAATCTCCAGAGAGAACGGCGAGACTCCGACGGCTCGAAAAGCGCACGGCATCTCTATATCCTCGCCCTCACCGACACTCACATCTTTGGGCACTTCAGTAAATGTGGCTTATGAAGAAAACACACCAACAACAGATAGTTTGGTTAAATGAAACCCCTCAAATAGATACACTAAAATGTCTTTTTTCTCCAAAAATGTGACACATCTAGGCTACATTTTGTGTTTTAAAAGCTTTGTTATAAATTGTATCTGACTTTCTCTATGCGTAATCATAATTCATTTGCATTCAATAACAGGCTTAACATGCAACGATATGGCATGAAAAAAAAAAAAATGTTAAACTTAACCAAGTAGGCTACAGTGCGTTAATTTCACACAAGTAAATTAATAAATATAAAAAAACTAATAGATTTAAGTGGAGCATCTCAACAGATTGTGCTCCTGCTGAGTAAATACGCAACATGGGAGAGACTAAAAATCTGCCCAAGTTTACTCACCATTTACACAGAATAGCAGGGGCGCATTCAGAATGAAATAATAAAGGACGCTGTGGAGTCCCCGTTTTTCCATGTCATATATAAGGTGGTTAGATTGGAGAACGAGTGAAAGCGGTCATTTGACCTGGATATACAGGTTTTATATCATTGGCATCTCCATAACTTCGTCTCGTCCGGGTTTATTCTTTTAAAGATTGTTTCTTCCCAGAAATGTAGAATAAAAGGACTGAAATCTCCAAATAAGATACTCCAAAACGATGCTGCGTCAGTCAAACAAAATGTAAAATCCAATGTTGCGAACCAGAAAACCCCTTTTCAGTTGAGAAAACTGTGTGGAAAGTGTTAATCTCTTGAGTAAGTATCCTTTGCCACTAAAGAATCCTCTGTTCCACCATTTGCTTCTTATCAAGATAAAACTTGCTTTCAACAGTATAAAATCGGCTCACTCTGGTCTCCATAAAAAGAGAAAAAATCCGTGATTCGCTTCCACCACCCATCACAAAACAATCCTGTGTCTAAATCCGCAAACCAAATGAAAGAAAGAAAACAAAACTAAAAAAAAAAAAAAAAATCCCAACGTCGGAGGACAAGAGATTCCCTCGACGTTTTTAAGGAGCAGTTAAGCACCTAAACGAAGAAGCGGCATCAGTGGATCGTTCCAGCTCGCACCACCGGAACCCTCTGCTTTGTGTGTGAGCGCGTGAGCAGCGAGGAGGCGCTTTGGCATTTCCAGACCACTGACAGACTGACGGGGTTTGGGAGCAAACTAACAGTCTCTGTCTGTCAAATCAGCATACGGCTCGACCAATAAGAGCCAGCGGACGTACAAAGCAAATCAGGAAATAAAAGGCGCTTCTTGCGGTTCTCTCTATGGGATCAACAAGCGACTATTAAATTAACAGCCGTTGCGTCATGACCAGAATTATTTCATTTTAATACGAAACTCCGATACCTCAGATTAAGCGTATACCCTTAATCTCCCTCTCCCAACATTCGACTCTGGTTACTGATAATAATACCATGGAGGTAATCTGCATTTCTTCTCTCCCTGATGGAAAATCCAGATTAAGCTGGCAACTGTTTTGGAACATGGTAACTGTTTTTTAGCTGGTCTAAGATAGACATTAGCTAAAGCAAGACCATCTTGGACCAAACCAACTTCCATTTGGTCAAACTGATTTTAAAAGATGGTGGCTGTTCAACTGTCCATTGACCTGCTAGCACCAGCTAATGACCATCTTAGAGCAGAAGCTGCTACTGCAGTACATGTTCCAAAACACAGATTAACTGTATTTTCCAATAGGGATGGCAGTCAGTCAAAATAAATATCTGCACACTTCCTTTAGCCTTGTACATCACAGGATTCCAAGAAGTGCTTAGTGTTCAGAGCTCAGGGACATCCTGCCTTAGCAGGGATACACTAATTGGAACGAAGCTATAGGAGCAAGGTGGCCAGTGGTCAATATAAGCCAGATAAACTGTACATAAATGCAATTTCATGATGGAAAATTAGACGTTTTAAAAACAGAAAAATATCAGCTGATATGCTGGTCGATAAATATGGCTGTAATAATAATATTATCATTAGTAATAGTAGTAGTATTTGGCTGAAGTATTTAATGTAAAGATTATTAAAAAGATATAAGCAAGCATGATATAAAATCAAGATCGTTGTCAATCCATATTCTAACATTGTAAGGCATGTGTGCTACAAGTCAAATACAAACATGTTCATTCAAATGGAATTGAAGGATGCCACCATATCTGACCACTAATCCAGCGTTGTCCCTGGAGTCACAGGCTTGTGCAGCAGAGTGCTTCCCTGGCTGAATCCTAAAACAGCCCTCCCTCCCAGCTGCCTGCCTGCCAATAATGTAGCACTTGTTCACCCCTACACTCCCATTAGCACTTCACCAACACAGAAAGGAAGAGAGAAACTGAAAGAGAGAGAGAGAGAGATAAAGGGAGAAATTGGGCGAGGGCGCTATTGAAATTAGGCTTTTGCCCATTATCGAAGTATTGATACTCAAGAGATGGTGAGAAAGAGAACAGAGTGCTCAGTTTGGTTGAAAAAAAAATAAAAAAATATGACAAAGTATATGAGATTGAGAGTGAGAAATCGAGAGACTGTAAGAGGCGGAATATCAGACAGAGAGGGATTGAACAGTAATCTGTCCTTCTGTTGTAGGAAGATACTCATCAGTCAAGGGCTTTGAAAACAGTCCAATATATTTTATAAGAGGAGTCTGATATCCGTGATTAACCCATGCTGCAAAGCTGGTGTTTTTGTCTCTCTTTTCGGTCCATCCCATTATAGCTCTCTCCCCATTTTTTTTGTAAAGACACAGTCTGGTCAGCTTCTTATACTTGACAACAAGACATGTGCCAATGTGTTTACCTTTACTGTCACAATCCAAACCTTCACACAGGATAATGTTTCAGTGAATACACTTAGTACAGTATTGTACAGTATGTCCACAAACAAACACACATAATGAGCACATACTGCTAGTGTTTCTTATATGGATGTAAATATAAATATACAAATATAGTATACACACATTACTGTTCATATGTTTGGTGTCAGTAAGAGTTTTTTTTTTTTTTTGTGAGTACTTTTCTTCAGCAAGAATGCATTAAGTGTATCAAAAATGACTGTAGTTCCATTTCAAGATTTCAATTTCAAATAAATTTGGTTCTTTTGTACTTTCTATTCATCAGCAAACATTGAAATTAATAATAAATGTTTCTTGAGCACCAAATAAGCATATTAAAATGATTTCTGAAGGATCATGTGACACTGAAGACTGCTAAAAATTCAGCTTTGCAATCACAGAAATAAATTAACATTTTAAATTATATTCAAATTAAAAACGGTTATATTAAATTGCAATATTTCACATTATGACTGTTTTTTATTGTATTTTCAATCAAATAAATGCACAACATAAACACATTATATGGATGTATATAAAAAAAGATAATTAAATTATAGATATGTGAATAATTGTTAATAAATAAGTGTTTTGACAAAGATAGTGCAGAGGCATGATTATGAATGTTTCTTTAAGCCCGGGACACACTTAACGATTGTAAGGCCGATTATGAATGTAAATTGATACTTATGACTGATCGCGCTCAAATGCGTCCAGTCAGAGCCAGTTGCGTTCAGTCGGCGATTACAGTCGGTGTGTAAGTATTTAAATCTGCTTCAGTCGAAGGAAATAGTCTTTGTGTGTTGAGCTGTCTTAGAATGATTCAGCTAGTAGTTAAGTGTGTCCCCTGCTTTAGTTGCATAAAATACTTCTACATCCATGTGAGGAAATATCAGATATGCAACTGTACAGCACTAAATAATGTTGATCACAGTCACTCAGTAAATCCCCCTATATGGCACTAAGCAGAGTTGGATCTCACCAGTCTGTCACTAAAAATGAGGGCCTTTTATGGTCCTTTCGGTTTGAACCATCTGTACCCGTCACTCCTTAGGATGGAACAGAAGCCCTTTTTGATAGAGTGACAGCAGGGTACATCTAATTCCTGCTTTAATAATGACCATTATACACCACTGTCGATTTAAAATACAAGTAAATGACTAAACTATATAATGGCATGCATTATCTGCTGGCATTAATTTCTAGGTAATTCCATAATCCCAAAGATAAACCGTTACATTCAGAAAGCTGTTAAAGGATTAGTTCACTTTCAAATTAAAATTTCCTGATAATTTACTCACCCCCATGTCATCCAAGATGTTCATGTCTTTCTCTCTTCAGTCGAAAAGAAATTAAGGTTTTTGATGAAAACATTCCAGGATTTTTCTCCATATAGTGGACTTCAGTGGCCTCCAAAGGGTTGAAGGTCAAAATTACAGTTTACAGCGATCCCAGACGAGGAATAAGGGTCTTATTTTGAGAAACCATCACTTATTTTCTAAAAAATTTTTTTAAAAAAATTTAAAAAATTATACGATTTAACCATAAATGCTCACCTTGAACTAGCTCTCTTCTTCTTCTTCTCTATTTGAATTAGAGCAGTGTAGACACTGCTAAGTGTATTACTGCCCTCCACAGGTCAAAGAACTAAATTGTCATATACAATATGTTAGTGCAAGTATTTAACTATTAGTTCAAACTTTGACCTGTGGAGGGCAGTAATACACTTAGCAGTGTCTACACTGCCAGAATTCTAATAGAGAAGAAGAGAGCTAGTTCAAGATGAGCATTTATGGTTAAAATGTAACTGTATGCTTGAACAAATGCTTGAAACTGTAATTTTAACCTTAAACCTTTTGGAGGCCACTGAAGTCCACTATATGGAGTGTTTTCATCAAAAACCTTCATTTCTTTTCGACTGAAGAAAGAAAGACATGAACATCTTGGATGACATGGGGGTGAGTAAATTATCAGGAAATTTTAATTTGAAAGTGAACTAGTCCTTTAAAGATAAACAATGGTTTTATATGAATTTGTGAACAAAATACTTAATGGAGAGATTGTGTGAAACTAAACTCGGCTTGATATACTTGGTATTCAGAGTTGGACAATTGTGTCACCTTCAGTAAGAAAAGCAGAAAAGTACGCTGCAGGAGCCTATTTTCTTATATTCATGGTGAGTCGTGACGTTCTAGTGACGCCTGGAACAAGGTCTCCTCAGGTTCCCCTGTCAGCTGGCCGATGCCATCTAAAATCTCAATTCTTTTGTGCTGTTGCACAGCATTTAGCAGGAAGCACAATGAGATATTTATGATCTCTGGGAGGCTGCGTCTGCTGCTGGCCAGTCTCGAGAGTAAGAAAGCTAGTTATGCCAGGGTGACAGCAATTCTGTCTAATTCATGAGCAAGCAATGTGATATTAATGCATATGGCATGGTAGATGTAGCCTGCAGTGCAATTTAAAGCAACACAGCTGATGGAATTCTGACATTTTCATCATTTCCATGCTATTTTTCCTCCATTGAAACTTATGGGTTGAAATTTTTCTCTTATTCCCAATCTGTCTGCTTTCCTTGAGTAACCTGGTGTTAAACTCCTTGCAACTTAGCTCAGAAACTGTAGGTTCTTCCAGTGTTATAGTTTGCATGACATTACAGAGAAAAGGGCATAACATCTTATATTAGCAGACAGAAGCTTTGAGAAAACCACATTTCTTCAGTTACATTCTGTCTAATTGAATTCTACAAATTGCTTTCCAACATTCTTGCCTTGACAAATATGCAGCTACACTTAAACAAATAAGGCTGACTAATGTGTTCAACTCTGTTGGTTTTTGAACATCCAGTCTTTGGCCCTCATTAATATACTATGAAATATATAGATGAGAAAGCCTTGACCCTTTCACAAATACTCACAATATAAAGATTTATGTCAACAGATCAAAATATAATTTCATTTGCCATGGAGAAACAGGTATGCACTGATTAAGAGCACAAGTTTTTCTAACACGGTTCACATTGTGAACTAATAAAGCTTTATCTTGCTTGTTTCCTGATATTCTTTACTACCGTTCAAAAGTTTGGAGTTTTAATGTATTTGAAAGAAGCCTCTTTGCTCACCATGGCTGAATTTATTTGATAAAAAAATACAGTGATAGTAACAGTAATATTGTGAATTATTATTACAATTGAATAACTGATTTCTATTTTAATATAATTTAAAATGTAATTTATTCTTGTGATGGCAAAGCTGAATTTTCAGCATCATTACTTCAGTCTTCAGTGTCACATGATCCTTCAGAAATCAATCTAATATGCTGATTTGCTGCTCAATAAACATGTATTATTACTATTAATGTTGAAAACAGTTGTGCTGCTTAAAGGGTTAGTTCACCCAAAAATATTGTGAATTATTACTCACCCTCATGTCCTTCTACACCCGTAACACCTTTGTTCATCTTCGGAGCACAAATTAAGATATTTTTGATGAAATCCGATGGCTCAGTGAGGCCTCTATTGCCAGCAATGTCACCTAACCTCTCAAGATCCAGAAAGGTACTAAAGACATATTCAAAACAGTTCATATGAGTTCAATGGTTCTATTATAAATTCTAAAGCAACGAGAATAATTTTTGTGCACCAAAAACAAAATAACATTTTAACAGTATCTAGTGATGGCCGATTTCAAAACACTGCTTCAAAGCTTTAGGAATCATTTGTTTCGAATCAGTGATTCGGATCGCATATCAAACCGCCAAACTGCTGAAATCACGTGACTTTGTGGAAACTGATACTGTAACGATCAGCCAAATTGGTTAAATTTCAAGATTTAAAAGGGGTCAGATTTTACTGTGTGAGGTTGTTAGTGGTTAAAAGATTGAGACATAAAACAGAGATAAGTTTAATTCACATGAGACTTAAAAAACAACACAATAAAACCAGGAAAACTCAGTCTGTTAAAAGCATACAGTCCAAAGTGCCATACCCTAAAACAGTCCAAGAATCCTAGAGTGATAAGTCCCAATGTGAGTGATCACCAGTGTATATACAAATGTCCACGGTAGTGATAATCCAAGTTTGCAATATATTCTGGAAAGGTAAGTCCACAAGTAGGTATAGCTCCACAATCCAAGTTAGTGGTGTCAGTTAATGAGTGTCTGTTTGTTTGCCATGCTGCTTTCTCTATATGCATTTCTAGCTTCCTGTCATGTGACTCGCCAACCATTCATTTCTTAAAGTCATACACACTTAAAATGGTAAGAGGAATAAAATGGACTAAAAAACATGTAAACCAATTAAAACTCTATTATACATAAAATCATTGTCATAAATAGAGCGGTAAAACATGTCTTTTATGTGACAGTGTCACAATACATTTTTTTTTCCGGATTCTTTAACAACCTGTCTTTACTGTAATTTTGATCAATTTAATGCACTTGTTGATTAAAAAACAAAAAAACAAAAAACTGACCCCAAACCTTTGAGCAGTAGTGTATATTTCAACAACCTTGCAAAATGCAAATGATTTACCACATAGAGGACAGCATAATTCAAAGCCTGAGCCTTCCTTTTGCAAATTTCAGTGTAGTAGATTTGGTATATGGGTGGAGGGAGGAGAAAAAAAAGACTCAATTTATCTGCTTGTGTATCTCTTCATACTATATGCTGTTTCCCTGGATGAGATAAAAAAATAAAAAATAAAAATAAAATGAATAAATAAATAAATAAAAAGAAGAGAGCACTAATAATTTTGATGTATCACACGTTGCAGCCAGATGGTTTCATGTTCTGTCTTGAGGATGGCTCTCTACTTCTTTTGTTATGCTAAATTGAACAAGGTTGAGTACAACACTATCCCTTTCCCATTGTGACACAGGCAAATTTATTTTGTTGGCATCATTCTCCAGACAACTGTTTGATATCAAAAGATACCGAAAAGGGAAGGTATGTGTGTTTTGGTTTTTGTATTGTTCTCAGAATGCCAGATTCACACGTGTATTTTAGTTTTAGATTTATATCAGTATTGTGGAGTACATTTTGTATAACTGCAGTGATGTCAGGTGTACCAGCAATTAGGACTCGTCCATACTCATGTTTCATTCAACAGGAATATCTGAATCTGCAATAAACATTCTCAGGAAACAGAGGTCACTGTGGTAATGTAACCCTGTCGCCAGCACAAAATCCGCTGAGAGAGAAAGATAGAGAGTGAGAGACAACAGGGATTAAGGCATCTTAAAGGAATAGTTCACCAAATAATACAAATTCTGTCATCATTTACTCACCATCATGTAATTCCAAACCTGTGACATTTTTAGTTTCTCTGTGGAACAGAAAATAATATATTTATTTTGGAAGTAAAAGTAGAAGGGTTTCATAACCCCAGGTAAAAAGTAGTGCTAAACCCACTTCTAAATTAAAAAGGGAATGACGATAACCTGGGGTTAAGTGCAGTGTGTAAAGACCAATAAAAAACAACAACATGGAGACATTTTTCTTAAAAATGTCTTCTTTTGTGTTCCACAAAAGAAAGAAAGTCATATAGATTTGGAATGACATGAGTGAATAACTTTTGCGATGCCATAGAAGAACCATTAGCCGCTTTTCCACCATCGAGCCGAACAGTTCTTATTGCGTAACAGTTCCAGCCAGGCCAGCTGGTACGGTTACGGTTTCATTTTCCACTGTGGGGCTGATAACGGCCGCTCTTTGGAATGACATTTGTCTTGGTAATGCAATGGTTTACTTATGATATGAGATGTAAATAACGACCGCGTTATGGAGGATGATTAGATATTTCTTTTAATTTTATTATTAATATGTGTTTACGTCACACAAATAGAGCGCTTAACCAGCTATGGAGAAACTGGTAGCCATGCAGGCAAAAGACAAGTGACCAATCCAATGTGGCGATGTCACTTCACGGTTAGACAAACAACCGTGCCGAGAATTCCGGGCCGAGAACAGTTTATAATCGTGTCGTGCCGTACCAGGCTCCAGTGGAAACACAACTGGATCCGTTCTTTACCATTCCAAGAACCGTTCAGCCCGACGGTGGAAAAGCGGCTATTGTGGGTTCCCCAAAGAATTCACTAAACAGAAAAATAGACATTTTTTATTACCTTTTATACTACGGGGCTGTTGAATGCTCGAATCTGACTGGTTGAATAACGTTCTGAGGTGTGCAAGTATTTTAAGGGAAACGCACGCTATAGTTCTATAGGCAGGTCTTGACCGCATTACAGTGCCATATCACTTTGCCAGTTATTTCAAAATTTCAGTTATTTCAAATGTTCCTCACAGCCTTACAGCAAAAGAAACAAAACCCACAATGACACCGACCAAGCAAATAAATATAGTAAACTATAGGATGAAAACGACAAATTAGTGTCATGGTTTTTGCCATAAAATATGTTTTATTGTGTCCTGAAAGTGCATTCTCTCTCTCTTTCAAACGTACACACATACTTTATAATGTTTGTACATGGTCGCATTACCACCTTGGGTGTGCATTATTTTCTAAGAATTCAATGGCTCGTCGTCAATTATTGCTTACTTGTGCAATGTGAAGGTTCCAAAGAACAGATGCCATAAAGAACCATTATTTTAAGAGTGTTTCGCTTTAACACATCATTTCCCTATTTAAATAAGACATTCTCTGAATCCTGATTGATTTGATTAACAGGACCTGAGATTGGACAGAATGTGTGGATCTCGGTGGATGGAGACCCAGACCTCTGCTTTAGTGTGCAGACTGAGGTTTTTAGCATCTTTAAATTAGCACGTTTAAGCTGGGAGTAGAGAGCCATAGCACCCTGCTGCAAGCTCCCCAATCATCCAAAATAACAGCCACAGGAAGGAAAAAAATCACTCTGACATTAAGATGAAGAGAGATGAGAAAGAGGGTCATTAATTAATAAATAAATAGAAATTACTGCTCACTCAGTGAGGAGACTGGGTGTGCAGGGTTTTGAAGCAGCTTGCAGTTGCCAAGGTGGATTCTAGGACACATTATGAACATTACGTTCCCTCTCTCTGCCTTGATGTCAAAATACACTAGATTCATTTTCACCTGTGGCATTATAAATCCACGCAAGCAGCAGAGTTTGAATGTAGCTTGATGCTGTGTACAGCATCATCGAAGTGTCTTTAAGTGCTTTATGGACACTTAAAACGGGGCTGCATGCTGAGAGATGACATGATGACTCTTTTAGACGCTGAATTTGAAAGCTGCTTATTAATGAAGGGATGCCTCAGAAGTGCTTCGCTAGGATGTATGTGCCAAGTACAAGGTGTCCTGTTGACAGAGACTTCTTTAAATGATTAGGGAAACCATCATTTGCCATTTGTTTAGTCGTTCCATGGTGTCTCTTGTGCTTTTTTTCTTTTCCTCTCTCTTTAGAGAAAGGAAACATCATGGTATTTATTTGCACTGGAGAGGCTCAGATTACTACCATTTATTCTCAGCATGGTGAAACTAAAACAGCGGGTCCCCCTTCAAAGCCTTTTATCAGCGTCATTCAATCTCTCTCTCTCTCATTGTCCTCTTCCCTGACATTCTTTCTCTTTGTACATCAAAATCTTGCTCACATTGCTCTCTGTGTATCCCAGCAAGCAACCGTTCTCTCCTATTTTCCAGAATGCTCTGAGAAGTAACAATTTGTAGACCATGGCTTTATTTAAAAAAATATATATATAATAATAATAAATAAATAAATACTGGTACTTTATTAAAATATTCTGACAGAATTTTCTTCGATATTTATTTAAAGGTTTAGTCCACTTTCAAATAAAATTTCCCTGATAATTTACTCACCCCCATGTCATCCAGGATGTTCATGTCTTTCTTTCATCAGTCGAAAAGAAATTAAGGTTTTTGATGAAAACATTCCAGGATTTTTCTCCTTATAGTGGACTTCAATGGCCTCCAAATGGTTGAAGGTCAAAATTACAGTTTCAGCGCAGCTTCAAAGGGCTTTAAACGATACCAGACAAGGAATTAGGGTCTTATATAATGAAATTATCTGCCATTTTCAAAAAAATAAATACAACTGTACTGCTGTATATGCTCGTCTGGTATCATTTAAAGCCCTTTGAAGCTGCACTGCAAAAAAAAAAAAAAAAAAAGAAAGTTTTTATTTATTTATTTTATTGAACATTGGTGCAACAGATTGTTTGTGATAATAAAAAATCGTAAAAGTGGTTTGTTTGTTAAAACATCTTATAAATGTATGAGCCAAACTAATTTTGAAAAGTAAAGATCCTGAAAGCATTAATCCCATAATAATTTCATATATATTTACAGTAACAATAAATGATATTTTATTAGGCTATTAATATCATAACTATGATGGTTTCATTATAAATATGGTGATTATCCCAACTTTATGATATTTCTTATCTGAATCTAACCATGTCATGTCAACAAATGGAAAAGTCAGCCAGCTAATATCATGTTAATTATTGTGCCTTTAGCCTCAACAGCAGGGGCACTATTTACCCCAAATACTTTTACATATTCTTCTGTTATTGAAAAACTTTTGCTTTAATTACCTTGAACAAAACTGAAAATCATAAACAAGACCTTTGTTTCAAAATATATTCAATAATTTTAATGATTCTCATTTGCTACTTAAATCTACAACATTTTTAAAAACATCAAATATTAGATCACATTAGCACAGAATCAACTTTGCTGCTGTCAAGTGGCCTTTTACCCTGGAGCACCTTTCGCCCTGTTGTACCCTAACATACATGAAATGACCCTCTAGCAGATCTATACAGGTGGAGCTGGGGAAGGTGGAGGGTTTCTGAAAATGTGCTGCAGACTACTAACAGCAAACAAAGCCAAGTATTTGAATGTTGAGCAGCAAGCTCATTGGCTGTTGATGCGCAGCTGATTTGTTGCTGTTGCTATGTACGTAACGATGTGATCACTAACAAATGATTTAAGGAGCTGTCAGCCTGTGCTATCTGAGTGACAGAACTTATATATATTTAAAAATAAATTGAAGACAATTTTTGCAAAGGTTTTGCACCTTGGACTTTTTAGAGGTGTTAAGGAACCAGAACTGTTAAAAAGAATCAGAACCAGAATAAATTCTTTAAGATTCTCATCCCTATACAACAATATTCAGTTTATACAATTTTATTTTGTTCATTACCCTGTATTTGTTCATTTTATCATATGACAAACAAAAGGAACATCTGGGGTATGAACACATAGGGAGACATCGCTAATTAGTGGTTACCTGTTGCTGAAATTGGAAGAGTCCCACTGCAGCCTCAACCCAGAAACACACTGTCACCACTAGCCTATCCCTGTCCTCCCTGCTGTGTCCATCTGGAGAAAGGCTGGGGAGAACAGACCAAATTGAGGAGCTTCTGTTTACAGAGGCATATGGAGATGACTTCCTTTTTCATTTCAGTCATCATCAGACTAACCAGGAAATGGATGACAGAGAAGAGAGAGAGAGAGAGAGAGAGAGAGAGAGAGAGAGAGAGAAAGAAAGAGAAAGAGAATATGGGGAAGTGGTCCAGCCCTTGAGAGCAGAGCTGTGAGAGGCTCCTGGTTGTTTGTGTCATTTAGGCTTCAGTGCCCAGAAGAGTGTACAGTACGTGCAACAGCTCCGAGTTCTAAATATAATCCTTTTAGAGGATGGTGCCCATGTTGCCACTGGCTCCTCGAGTCCCTCAAGCACAGCAGTCAGAGGTCATACATAACTGAAATTAATTTACTGGGATAGGGGTGCTGTCGTCATAAGTGATGAGTTTGTTGTCATGAGGATTAGTGCCATTCAAATGGTGAAAACAACACAGGGGAACAGCGGGGGGCAAGGGTTTAGTATCTGATTAACTGTTTCACCTCTCTTATATCCGCTTCCACCCACTCAGACCTCAAATGCTCACTTCTTTGTATGTATATCAGAAACTGCTTTCAATCTATTTTCATCAGCTGTCAACCCCTAACTTCTACCTAACACTGCCCTCAATCTCTTTATAGTGCATAGACAGCCCAGACAGTAAGGAAGATTAAAGCGAACAGACATTAACCCTCAGGGGTCTGAGGATTTTTGGGACCCTGAAGAAGTTTTGACATGCCCTGACATTTGTGCTTTTTTCAGTTGTTCATAAACATATTAATGGAAAAAGTGTCATTACACTGTATTCAGCACAAACTAGGCTACAATAATATGTGAGGAACATGTATGTACATGTTTGTGTTTTTGAAGGAATAACGTTTATGCGTGGTTATTGAAAAAACAAAAAACTTAAGTCACTGAAATAAAGCCAAAAAATATATATGAAATATATTAAAGACTTTTGGGTATTGGAGGTTGTAGACTAGAGTTTTTGCTTCAGAATGATGTAAAAATTATGCTGCCTGCTTGTTCATATAAATAAATAGAGAGATTTAAATTTTCTAAAACATCTTTGGTCAAGAAACACAGTATGCGTGGAGGCGTGAATCCTCATGTATAATGGGTGATTCTCATCTGAGAAGACAAAAGAATCACATAATAATGACCTGAAATGACTTGCATAATAATGAGCTCTTTCAGTCAGGTAGGCTGTGAAAAAACCCTGTGATCATGATTCAAATCTCATCATGGTGTAAATCAAACATACAGAAAAAACAGCAATACTGTGAAATATTATTACAGTATAAAATAATGGTATTCTATTATATACTTTAAAATATAATGTATTTCTGTGATGCAAAGTGTCTGAACAATTATGTTACCTCTATGGCATTTCATATAGGCTTTTAGCTTAAAAGCATGCACATTTGGAGAAATATTGATGGATTCTCATATGTTTGTCAATTTTCTATACAGAAGAGTAATATTTATTCAGGATTTATTGTCATTACTATGAGTTCTGGATACTGTCAATTCATACTTGCAGCCGGAGGGCGCTCTGTACACCTTTAGTCCACAAATGCCTGAGCACTAAAGAAGAACAGGCAATCCAGGAACTAACCGAACTAACAGAGGACAGAGATCGCTAACTATGGCTATTCAAAACACTTTTCAAGACAATAAATACACGATTGAGACGATGAATGCATGTATTGACTGAATTTACGTCTGAATAGCGCTCCCTCCGTGGGCGTGGCCGCATTAGCGGATAATGAGCTGAATCACGGATTTCTGACATGGCTCTCTTTTCATACAGATTACATAAACACAGAATGTTTGTTTTCGATTTGGCTTACACGATTTAAAACCTGACATTTCAACGTTTTTTAGACACAAGTCAAATTTTTTTGTGATTAGTATTCACCAAGTTACAGTTCATTTTCTGAGAACTATCAGATTGGACTTCGTTCAGAGGGAGACGAGAGATCACGCATCATGTTAGTTTTCTTTATTTTACAAAAAGCACAACATTTTGTTTTTACTCTGAGTGTACACAAATAAAAGAAGATATTCCACAGATTAAAATGGTGTATAACTCTTAATTGTATGTGCAACATTGACGGAGTATTTTGAGTCTCTTTCACACTGGTAAGAAAAAAACCGCGGTGGTATCGCCGGCGATACCCTCAGACCTCAGAGTGTTAAAAAGATAAGAATGGGGTGATTTTACTCCAAAGTTTCAATAACTGTTTCTACTCTTTCTGACAAGCACCTACTGAGTCCGAAACAGTAGAATCAAGAACTGTAGTTGCTGCATTCTCTCTGGAAATGTTTTTTGAAAACAATGGATAGTCATCCCAAATGATATGGTGCTGTATGTTGGACCAGGGTTGCAGTTTTGCACCCCTGGTCTAGAGGCTTTCTCAAAT
This sequence comes from Megalobrama amblycephala, assembly GCF_018812025.1. Lineage (NCBI taxonomy): Eukaryota > Metazoa > Chordata > Actinopteri > Cypriniformes > Xenocyprididae > Megalobrama > Megalobrama amblycephala. The sequence continues at coordinate 23,474,218 of NC_063046.1, forward strand.
CTGGCTCTCGAGGTCCACTGTCCTTTAGAATTTAGCTGCAACCCTAATCAAGCACACATAAACAAGCTAATTAAGGTCTTCAGGATTACTAGAAAGTTATAGGCTGGTGAGTTTGATCAAGGTTGGAGCAAAACTCTGCAGGACAGTGGACCTTGAGGGGAGACACCCTGCTCTAGAGCTGTTCTCTAGTCAGTCTCTGCAGCACTGCCCGCAAGGCAATCAAGGCCCAGGGGATTTGGGTCTCCAAAGCTGAAATGTCTGAAAATCACCCTGGTAATGGGATGGCCTTCAGCAAGGTTTTTTGTCAAACCGCCTGAATTGGCACAATAGTACGGCACCCTTTGCCATCGATCTATCACAGTAATTGAAAGTAGTGGTCAATTACATGCACCTGACAGTGCATGAAAGGGAAGTTTGAATGGGACAGCTCATTACAGTTCAAATCCTAGAATGAAAATCATACGAACGTTTGTTTCAGAAGTCTAATGAAACAGAGGAAGCAGCTGTGTTTTATAGTAAGCAAATGATGGAACCTGGCAAACACCAAACAATGCATATTCACAAATAGGTGCATTCTATTAACTTTCACCTCCATTCCTTGCAAACTTCAAAAGCTTCTTCTCTGCTGCTTTGTAAATACAGACATTGACATACATGCCTATTTATTCAGACCGAAAAGATAAACCCCGCCTTAGGGTGTTTTCTATTTGCCTGTATTTACTTGGGGTATCCTAGCATGCACCTCTATTCTAAAACGTGCCAAATGAAAGGAGGGGGCGCTGCCTCTTTATGACTTTAAGACAACATGCCCACACCTTTTTATATGGCCCCACTTTAGAAAATGCGCCTTAGATCTTCAAAGCCTAAGGCATCATACACAGCTCAATACCTGATCCAGCACCTCTCTCCATTGCAAGCCAGATATTATCATGACAAAACCATTCTGCAGCCTCTCGGAGCCCTGATCTTCATTTGCATTTAAATTGATGATGGCGACAGGCAGCTCTGCTAAAGCTCACCTCGCCATGAAGCATCATTCCTAAAGGTGACGGGGAAACTTGGATGGTAGGTGACAGAAATACCTATGTAAAAGGAAATGCCATTTGAACAGAGCTTCCAGAGCATTGCTCAAGGGAATATCGCAACCCATGCACATTGGAAAATGTGCCTGTGGTGGCATTTCTGCAAAGTGATATTACTTTGATTCTTGCACATATCGCAATACGTTCAAAGTGAAATGTCCAGTGAGTGGCGCTAAAAGCATGTGCAGTTTGATCAAAAACAGATCAACTTGATTCTGGCAACATTTCTTTAAAGGGTTAGTTCACCCAAAAATGAATGTTATGAAGCGACGAGAATACTTTTTGTGTGCAAAAAGAAAAATAACTTTATTCAACAATTTGAACCGTTGTCATATGTAGTGAACTCAATGCAGGGTTCCTCGTTTACATCCGAACGCCAACTCAGTATTGGCCGAAGTTGAACATGTGAGCAGCACGACGCATGCATGTGATGCTGACAAGGGATCCGGCCAATAATGAGCCGGCATTCGGACGTAAACAAGGAAGCCTGCACTGAGTTCACTACATATGACAACAGTTCAAATTGTTGAATAAAGTTATTTTTGTTTTGTTTTTGCACACAAAAAGTATTTTCATCGCTTCATAACATTAAGGTAAGTTTTCAATTACCTTTCTGGACACCAAAAGGTGCAATGATGTTGCTGCCTATGTGTGGATCAGATACCCTTTATCAAAAATATCTTAATTTGTGTTCTAAAAATGAACGAAGGTCTTACGAGTGTGGAAAAACATGAGGGTGAGTAAATCATGACAGAAATTTCATTTTTGGGCGAACTAACTCTTTTAGTTGGTTGTTGTGCATATTGTAGAAGTTCAGAGAAGAAAGGCCCGGTGAGAGGCACCAAAAGGTTGATGCTCTATTGCATTTGAAAATAACATACAATACCACATACAATAAACCCTATCCCTATTATATTGTATGGAGGGCCTGTTTTTTGGAGTTTTGCAAAAAATATATAAAGAGGCACATTTTTCCAATTAGTTAAGGTAGCAACATCGACAACCTGGAAAAAGCATACTGTACAAACTGATTCCTGAAGAAATCAGGTTCTCATTGCTTGCAAAAAAATATAATAAAGATCTTTTAATTAATTTTCTAAATATTAAAAGCAATGTGGTGTTAGTGGGCTGCTGATTGTGAAACTGAATGTCCAATTATGGCATACACTTTATTTCTGCTTTAGACATTCTACTATCTATAAGTAACTTTGCAAATACGTCAACTAACACTCATAAGAGTATTAGTAGACTGTTAGTATAGGGTTAGTAGAACAAGTTGGCATAGTTACCCTTTTTTTGGTGGTGGTGGGGGCAATAAGGTCTGGACAAAGGGATATAGGAAGTCAAGGCTCATCTTGATTAGTTGCTTTTCACTAGCGATGAACACTCAAACATACTGCTGTCTCATCAGACAAGTGTTACCATGGCACTCAATCTCCATTCAATTTGCACTGAAATTGAGTGATGCAAAGATATTGTACAACATTAGCAAATGAGGCATCTTTAGCCTAGTCTTATCTACTATTGATAGGTGTTATATGTAGAGAAAGAAAATGGGAACATATGGAACATATTTCCAATAGTGATTCTATATTATTTGTTAAAATGTGATTTTTTTCTTTCTTTTAAATTCTCAATCACCCAAGTTGCAAGAGCCTTTTAGGGTCACACAATGATCTTCTATCCCTTTGAAATTACAAGCGCGTTTTTGTGAATTGTGGGGACATTGCATAGGTGTAATGGTTTTTATAGTGTACAAACCGTATTTTCTATCGCTCTACACCAACCCTACCCAAACCTACCCATCACAGGAAACTGTGCACATTTTTAATTTCTTACAAAAACTCATTTTGTATGATTTATAAGCCTTTTGAAAAATGGGGACATGGAGAGGATGACTTATAAGGGACATTACCCCTTGTAATACCTATGTCATACCCATGTCATTATTTGTGTACCAAATTTGTGTACCAATGTGTCACAAAAACGTGCGCACACACACGCTTTTGTTTTACTATCCTTGTAGAAACTCTCCATAGATGTAATGGTTTTTATACTGTACAAACTGTATATTCTATCCCCTAACCCTAAAACTACCCCTGAACCTACCCATCACAGAAAACTTCCAGAATTACATTTGGAGAAAAAAAAAAAAAACATAAAAAAAACAAAAAAACAAAACATCATTTAGTATGTTTATTAATCCATTTCCCCCATGGGGACTGCTGACTGTTCCCCACAATGTAGGTAATCTCAGGTTTTACTATCCTTGTGGTCCCCACAATGTAATATAAACCTGTACATACACACAATGAGCCCAAATTTGTCTGTTTATACACAAAACAATTTAGTCAAATTATTTCCCTTGGTCCCACTAAAGCCTACTCATCCACAGCCTTCTATTGCAAAGCTGCCCAAGAGCCCAGATGACTCAAACCCAGTGAAGTCCAGGGTCTGCTTAGCCTGGTTTACCACCTTCTGTTTCAACAAATTTCAGCTGCTTACAAGCATCCGGTGGGATAAAACTATAGCTGCTGTAAACAAGCATGTTCCTACATCTGAATGGAAGCACTTCACATCTGTTGAGAATCTATTTTACTCCTTCAGACAGATCCCAAAGACCAAAACTGGTCTTCTCAGGTTTATAGGAACTGTTGAGAATTTTACAAATATGTTGCATCTCTGCTTCCAATTCAAAGATAATATAAGTTGATACCTATTGACTGCAATGTAAAGACAAACATCATTCACTGGACACACAAATCCTTAAAAGAGAAACAAAATACATTGTACTTATAGGCACAAGCTTCTAAAGCACTGACAGCTTTCTATGTGTGGCAGTGAGTAAATGGGAGAAGTGTAAAAGGCTAGAATCATTAACATTAAATTTCATCACTTCCCAATTACAGTTTTTTTTTCAGTTGCTAACAAGCATTGTTCAATCCCGAAACCACATTCAATACCGAAATCACAACTCTTCACACAGTCTGCATTACCAGCATGAATGTTGGCCAAACAGTTAATCTCACCTACAAAACTCACTCAGACCAACATAACACTGGCAACAATTCTCATTCAGAAAACACACATTTCATTCACAACACACTGACCTAAAAAAACACTAACAACAGGAAGCATTACATTGATGAACTTTTCTTTTATTAAAGTTTCAGTGATTTTCCACATAAATCAGTTCTTCATATAGAATACTGTAACACAATTTCACTTTATTGAAAGCATTTGTAACACGAATGAATCAGAAATTAATCAAAATTTCATTTTTTTATATGAATTTAGTACTTGAAAATTATAACGAAAAGGTGAAAAAGAGGGAAAAAACTCCAGGGCTGCAATGATAATAAAAAAGAATAAATAAAATACATTCTACACATTACTGTAACAACATGTGTAGTTGTTCATTATAGTGAATTACAGTGACGGTTCTAGTCTGCTCTCTCTCTTGCACTGGAGTGGGTGGAATTTCAGCTAAAATTGCAATTAGCTTGTAATGATTATTTTTTAATTTTTGGCTATAAAATTGAGAATATTTTAAAATAATTACTGCATAAATGCTTGGAATTTGCCATCATTCTGTTTTGAATGTGTTTTTAATCATTTTGAATGCAGTGTGTTAGCATTAGAAAAATGTGCTGAAAATACATAGTATTTTGCATGTTGTGGAGTACGAATGGGAAAAGAGTTCCTGACTTTTGATAAGTGTGGTCACTGAATGCATTTTGTCTGAAAGCAAAGAAAAATGGTTCACAGTTTGGTCTGCATTGACTTCTGTTTCGCTGACTGTGTGAAGAGTTTTGAAAATGTGGTTTCAGTATTGAACAATGCTTGTTAGCACCTTGAAAAAACTGTAAAGAGGAAAAGTCAACTGTGTCTAGGGAACAACCCTAAGTGACCAACTCTGCCACCCCGGGGGCCTACTACCAGGGATCGGCCTTCACTGTAAAATATATAGGCTCACAGGTTCATTAAGGCCGAGTCAGATACCAGACAAGGAGAAGTCAATTTCAACCATAATCTTTATTTGGAAAGAGTAGAAAATACCACATTAGTTCAATAAAACCAGTCACTCACACACAGTTTACCAAATTCAGAATTGGGGTTGGCTGCACTAGTTCAAGAAACCCAGCAGTCACGTGTGTACACTCACACCACACCGTGAACACTGCATTCAGGCAAAAGACCCACCACAGCAGCAACGAGAGACACCACCCCAATTCTGAAGAGAAAAAAAAAAAAAAAAACCAACATGCAAAAACAATCTCACAAAAAGAATACTAACAAAAACCACTTAAATCAATCACAGAAAATAAAGTAATATGTATAAATATCAAACTCAGATCACAACACAATTTATTATTATTATTATTATTATATATAAACTTAGAAATAAAACAAAGACACAAAACAGCGAAAAGCTTGGTGATCGCTAGGTGGCTGATCGTCCATTTAACACCACTTTAAGACTTTAATTGAAGTTTGTTCCTCACGCAATTACAATTGATAGTAACCACGTCACAAGCCCAAACCACAGTCCTGCTGATTCAGCGGGTGTTAGACGCTGTAAATGTAAATGGTTAGCAGAAATAGACACCATGTGATGACACACGACCTAAAACTAGTTTACAGCGTGGAGAGATGTGTCCAGTCCAGCAGCAGAACCATAAGCTACGACAGGGCTGGGGAGTAACGAAATACAAGTAACAACGTAATGTATTTAAAATACAAAATCTGAGTAACGGTATTTCGTTACAGTTACATTTTAAATAGATGGTAATCAAATTACAGTTACATTCAAAAAGTATTTTAGATTACCAAAGTGATTAATTTTAATTTTAATGTCATTTATTTCATTTAATATGCTATTAACTTAAGCTGTTTGAGGATTTTTAACCAACGAACCAATTGTTGATGATTCTCCGACTCTGTTTAAATAAAAAAACATATAAACATGTACAGTAACATCATAGTAAATAAATATAAATGTTTAGGTAGTATATGGCGTTTACGCGAGTTCATGATCAAAAATATGATGGCTTTTCCTCTTATCTCCAGCGCAGCGCTGCTGTGTATATAATGGTAACCATGGAAACGCTATATCGCTGCTGTTCCACAAGTGCCACCTTGTCACGATCACGTCTGTTCCTGTCACATCCCGGACTACATTTCCCATGATCCTCCATTGCTCATCACCTGCACTCACTTCACAATCACTCCACACTAATCACCACACCCAGCTGCCACACATTACCTGGACTATAAAAGACTCATACACACACCACCTCACCGCGAAGTCTTGTTTCCTCAGTGTACAATTCCAAGCGTTATTTCCCTGTTTACCTGTTTGTTACTGTTCCTGCCTGATTCCTGTTTTATGACCCATTGCTGCCTGCCTCGATCCTTGCCTGTACCCTGACTACGACTCTGCCTGTTCCTTATTGCTCCTGTTTGTTCCTGTTTGACCCTGCCTGTACGACCACGCTCACTTCAAATAAAACGCTGCATTTGGATCTTACTCTGAGTCCTGCCTTCGTTACACACCTACTGTCAGAGAGTGACTTTGCATTTCATTCAGTCCGTCTGCTAATTGTGTTTTGAGCAGGTGTCTTATTTAGCATAATTTCACAAAGCTAAAGTCAGACCATGCTGTTTTTGCTGTTAATCTTGAAATTATACAATAATTTAAATTAAAAACAACTGATCATGCTCATGTTCATAATATCTTTGTTGGGATTGTGATAAAAATGCAGTGTTTGCCTCTAATATCAAAGAGCTACACATTTTTTAAACAAACAAACAAACAAACAAACAACAAATAAATTTGCTTTAAAAAAAATCAGCAAACACCGCATTTGTATCACTGCATTTGTATCAGAATCAGCCAATTTGCTTCTGTTGGCCATGAAAAATCAAAATAGGTGCATCACTAATAATAATTAAAACAATTAAATAAAGGATTATTTAAAGTCCCCGTGAACCGGAAGTTGCAAATGAGTTTTCTTCAGTGTTGTGATGTATTTCCAAGTGAAACGGAATATTGAATAGAGGGCAGAGTTTTATTTTAGCGCTCCTCCTCTCCATCTCTCGCTCATAGCAGTTTAAGTAGCAGTTCATAGTTTAAGCGTTTTCAACCCAAGCAGTCAAACTGACGTCATCATAGAAGGGGCACCGTTGCAGAGGGGAGGAGCATTTTCAGATTTTGATTAGCTAAATATTGACTTGCACGGATTAATTGTTCACCACAAAACTAGCAATTTGAGATAACAAATACATAAGGTCAATTTTGATTTCATGTGTACCGATTCAGCTTTGAATATAGGCCTTCTGGAGATTATTGGGTAGATAATTTCATTTCATTTTCTTTATAAACATTCTAAATGTTACAAACAAACTTTGTTAATAAAACAATTTAAACCACTGTGTTAATTCGACTCTACACCTATAAAACAACCTATATTATTAACAATATTTTATTGTTGTTATTTAATATTTTGTTATCCCTCTGATGCACATCTTTACAAATATAAAAATATAATTTAGGAATGATGATGTTAAAACAAACACATATTTTCTTAATTTGTTTATCAAGATATTGAAATTCTTTACCAACACACAGGTTATGTCTAATAAACTGCAGATATATATTTTGTAACTGATGTTAAAAATACAATTTAGTGGAAAACCAAATCCTGGTGGGTAGAGGTCATTTTTATTTACAGGTTGTAAACTTAAAACAGAACATCAAGTTAAAGGTGCTAAAGAGGATCTTTTCGTTGACTGAGAAACCAAAGACTGTTAGTGAGTTTTTGAAATGAGCGCCTGCGTAAGAACAACCCCCCTCCTTCTCAGCTCATTTCGAGGGAATGCCTCCCAAAACTCGTGCACGTGTATTGGAACACGAGTGTTTACCGCCGGCATTCACTGTGTCGTGTTAGTGGATTCATTATGTCGGACTCACCGCAGGTGACTCATAATCTGCAGTTGTTATTCCTGTCTCCTGACAAAAACATTTCATGCGGCACCTGTGGAGTGTGGAAAGTTACTGGAGCGCGCAGCCGCGCACGTCTCTCACAAGGAACGTCATTGATTGACAAGCCAGAGGGCCAATCATTTACGCGATGAGCATAGGGATGGATAGGCTCACCCCCAGGGTTTACCCTCCGGAGTGAGAGCTTTGAAGGGATGAAAGGTGTAGGGGTGTAAAAAAAAAAAAAAAAAAAAAAAAAAAAACACCTCCTTTTGGAACGCAAGTTGCGCCATTTGTTAAGCGTTAGTTTATTTATTTATGGTTTATCGCATGTAGGCTATATTGTGTCTATGTATTTTAAACATTTGAATGGACTGATAAAGGGAGCTGTAAAGTATTTTTGTTGAAGTATGTCGTTTTGACCATAATAATGTACCAAGTCTAACTCGTATAAATATTACAGTATAGAAAAATACTATATATATATATATATATATATATATACACACTTATCGGTAAAATCGAACTCCTGTAACCTCCTGTACCCATTCTGTGACATCAAAGAACTTCCCTGTGCAAAGGATCATGGGGGCCCGAAGTGTCCATCAGTTGTACCCTTCAAAATCCTTCATTCCAAAGGGCCCTTTGAAGTGGCCAGTTTTGACCACTTTGGTTTGGAACGACCCTTCAACATGGCGGCCATGATTATTTTCACTAAGAAGTGCCCTTCTGAGGGCGATATATCCCGTTTGGAACGCACCGCCAGTCTCCCTTGATTCACAGAAACAGGATAATGATCGCAGTGACAAAAGTACGATGACACATAGCATAGTAGAGGAAGTAAAGCGAAGCAACCAGCACGACAGGCATCCAAGCGGTGGTTTAAATGATACACAAAGCCCACCGTAAGTCACTTGCATGTTGGCCCGCACCTTAAACATAAAAATTCAACATTTTCATTTTCAAACATGAATTTAAGCAGCCAGGCCGCTAACGATCATACGGTTATATGCTGTAATACGACTCACGTGGCACAGAAACGGTTGCATGCTAAACGCATTTCCGTAAAAACAGATGATGGCATCCCACAAAGCTCCTCAGTCCACCCTTTAACAAAAAATAAACTCATGAAATTCTGTATGATAAACCCACAAACAGACCGCAATCAGTGCCAACAGCTCCTACCCATAGAGCGCCTACCTCGCAAACACCCACACGCCCCTCTGGAAGTAAGGTGACTCGCTACCTGAGGCAGAGAAGATGCACACACATAGCAACACTACAGACACTTTTATACACCACTAAACAAGCGTAATTAAAAGGCACTCCCCTCTTATTCATGGATTACGTCAGAGGTAGACAGAACTGCTACATACATGTGGTTTAAGAATAGTTCTGAATGTGCCTTCGATAGTCGATGGAAAATGGCTTTTAAATTCCATTTCAGTTCTTGAATTGAGGTAGAAAACAGGATGAAGAATACTGTTCAGTTTAATTTTAATTTAATTCAAAAGCAGTACTGAAATGGAATTAATAAAAAGAAATACATAAAACTTCTGTAAGTGTAGATTCAATTTTCCTATGAATAAATGTTATCATACTATATTAAGATCAGCCCAGAACATTTCCTAAAAGGCTCTGATTTACTTTGTAAATCGTAACTGCAATTCAAAAATTCTTCTACTTGTCATTCAAAATCTAATTCCAATTTTCTGTGGAGTATAACATTTCAATTTAAATTCACACTGATGGAGTGAAAGCTTAAATTCTGAATTTTGCACCATCAATCAACAACAAATGTCTATGGTTACCAACTATAAGTCAGAGGACAAAAATTCAGAATTACTGATGAGGCCATCAAACAGAGGGGCAATTCAAGTGGTGAGTTGGTTTGAGCCATGATACACTCTTGTTTCCTGTGTGCCATTAAGGATGGCTCTCTGTAAAGCTCATCTGCTATGCACTACACTTCCCCTCTTAATGTAATATCACTCATTGAACATCACCTGAAGTATAAATTATCCTCCTTCTCCCCTGACACTGTTGGTTTCGCCGAAGTCATGGTGGCGATGCATACACTCAAATATGGGAAGGTGCACAGGCATGGACGAGATTGATGCTGAGATGCTTAAAAACAGAGGGCGGGAGCTAATGCAAGCACTTACCGATCTGGTCAAGGCCTGTTGGGTGGATGCAAAAGTCCCTGAAGACTGGCAGGAAGGGGTGATTGTCCGCTTGCCTAAGAAAGACTACTTGGCTGATTGTAACAACTGGTGCGGCATCACCTTACTAAATTGTCCCTAAAATCAGAGGGAAATGAATAACTCAGATGTAGAAGCCCCTAACCTTGGTTGTAAGCCTAAACTTGACATAAACTTTAAATTTGTCCCTCAAATCTGATTGGTAGATTGGAATGTTGTTCTAGGAACTTGTTGCACTTGATAAAATCAGGTTCTTCCACCTGGCAGCCTGTTGTTGAATTACTGTCCTATACTTTAACCTACTGAACATAATATGACAAAGCCCAAATACTTTGTTTATTTTTTTAATATGTATTTATTTATTTTACTTAAATGTTTAACACTTATTCAGAAGTTAAAAGTTAAACACCAATTCATAGCTTACACCGTGTTGTGGCAGACCAATCTATATATCTCACAATGAGTAGAACTGAGTGTTATTGTGATACAAAGATGTCAACACCCTGGCAGTGAGACAAAACTCCCTGCCCACAATTGTGAGAGCTAAAAGCTTCCTCTCTCCTTGCTACATAATAGTTTTCCTTTCAACCATCCACCATCCACCTGTTTACTTCCTACTCTCCTTTTCTTTGCTCTAAGAGCTCATACTCCTTATTACCAGTCATTGAAAAAAAAGACCTGTCATTACCTCTTCAGAGTTGGCAGGCAGAAGCACAGCAAAACCATTGGGAGAGAAAACAAGGCAGTCATTACTGACCTGGATTTCAAGTGCTATACCATCCTGCTTGTGGAGCTTCTGATATACCTGCAAAAACAAGCGAAGGAGACCATGGGTGAAGACTGTATCACAGAATCACATTCGGAAATGAACAGCAGTCCACTCCAAACCAACAATAAGTGTACAGATTCTAAGAAAAATAGGTTTTGTTTTACTTTAGTTTTAAGATTTTACTGAGAATAACAAAACACCATGGGGGAGAAGAACAATATCATGCAGAGAAGAACAGTTCAGAGTGAGATAAACGTAGACTCACCATGACCTTTGCAACACTGGCAGTGTTTACAAAATCCTGGAGTGCTTCTCTCCAAGCTGAGTACAGCTTTAGTTTAGCCTTGCGATCCCCGACACACTCAAGGAAATCATGGTACTTTCTTTTTCTCTCTTCTGAACTAGAATAAAAAAGGTCAGAGAGCACAAGGATATCCAGCTGCTCCTCCAGAGCTTTAGTCCAAGGTCTCAACTCGGAGCAGACCTGGGCCATGTGAAACCTCCTTGTGTAAGACCTGTCCACAGGTGTACAGCCTAAATCCTCTGACCCACTTCCATCATCCTCTCTTTTTTACTCGAAGAGGACACGAGAAGGAACCGAGAGACCCAGCTTTCTGTAACATGACAACCATCATTTAGAACTCTGCATAATTCATAAATGTAAAATGTGGCATTTAAACATGTACTTATTTATTAAAAGTGGTCAACTGTCAGTTAAATTTTAAATTTAGTGTCACAGGAAACATGGCAGGTCTTTGATTCTGCTTACACCTACAGCATGTTCTTATGGTGTGCGTTTCAAAACCCATGGGCATTTTTGTGCATAAGAATATGGATGGGGACAGGGTTCACCTAAAGGCAAAATGCTGTTGAGAGAAAGCACTAGAATTATGCTGGAATGTCATAACATGCAGACACATCATTAAACTTGTCTGACTAAACTTTTTTTTTTTTTTTTTCCCAGACAGGCAAATGGAACACAAAGGCTGACATGCAATAACAAAAATAGATAGTATTTCACAGCAAAGTATGAAGCCCCAGGTAAATATGCTGCTGATTTAGAAGTCATTTTCACAGTGCAATGTTCTGCCCATGGATCTGCCTGTCTTCTGTAGATTATCTCCCTGTGTTGTTTGCCCAATAATAATCTTAGAAAGATATGTCTAAGTATTTCTCAACACAAATGCTGCAATGCACAGTAGTGGATGTTTCTTCAACTATAGACACTTTGGGCCATGTGGACCACAATAAACTCTTTAAAATATACTTTTCACTTCCTCCCAGATGACATTGTTTCCTAACAATATGGATATACATGCATCACAAGAGATTTGGGTTATTTTTGTCATGATTTTTACTTAATGGAATTTTTGGAAAAAAAAAAAAAAAAAACAAACAAAAAAAAATTGGCAGACTGACCAAAATTTAGACTTGTTAATAGTTCCCGTTTTATGTATTCTAAATACAAATTAAATAATATTTTCACGCTTTATGCCCAATTAATAACACATAACTCAAAATAAAAGCATTGTTCACAAGTCACACTTCTTCACAATTCTTCACACATTAAAGGTGCACTAGAACCAGTTTTAACAAGATGTAATATAAGTCTAAGGTGTCCCCTGGACGTGTCTGAAGGTTCAGCTCAAAATACCCCATAGATTTTTTTTCATTATTTTTTTTAACCACCTATTTGAGCCATAATTATATATGCACCGATTCAGCACGCGGCCCCTTTAAATCTCGTGCTCCCCCACCCCCGAGCTCTCGACTGCCTTAACCAGCATAATTTTATGTTGAGATTTGCCTGTTTTTCGGAGGTCTTTTAAACAAATAAGATTTACATAAGAAGGAGGAAACAATGGAGTTTGAGACTCACTGTATGTCATTTCCATGTACTGAACTCTTGTTATTCAACTATGCCAAGGTAAATTCAATTTTTCATTCGATGGCACCTTTAAATGTCTCATATTTCATCTCAAGCATGCTATTCTCAATCACAGTTTTCTCCATATATATTAAATGAGTAAAAAAAAAAAAAAGTTCTTTTGGGGATTGGAAATGATTAAGTAAAAATTGATTTAAAAATAATTTCCACACAATGCATTTTGTTTGTTTACAGTATTTTAATCTGTTTAGATTATCAAAAAAGGCAAATAAGGCATTGTAAACGTTTCCAAGGCAGCTTCAAGACAACATCTATATAACAATAACAACAAAACGTTTTAAGTTTTAATAAAACAAGTTGTATATTTTAAAACACCCACACATAATAAATCATCCCTTATTGCGTAAGGGAGCTCAGTTTGACAGTTATAGTGTGGGAAAAAGAAGAAAAAGAAAGGCTTTCTACTACATTCGCAACATTATCAATAGCTGAATTAATACAAGACAAACAGAAGAACATGTGACTGATAGAAACAGGAGATGTGCTCCAGAAGATCATTTATCATGTGAATAATTGGAGATTTAAATAACCAGGGGCAGGACCACTTAAACTAAATTCATATCATAACTTACAATCAGAAGCAATTCTTTTAGTGTTAGCGTGGTATGGTTCTGCTTTGGGCACATTCATACAGCCATGACCGAATGGGGAGAACAGTGATTAAACTCCCCCAGGGGTAACAGAGCAGATCCAGCAGAATAAGAACTACTGGAAAAATGTACATTCAAATCATTAACATGAGATACGGTAACACATGATGTTAATAAGAAATCTCTGGGGGCACAATTTAACAAGACAGTTGTTAGTAAGGGCTAGAGGTTAAGAGCTTGTCTGATAACAAGCTGGTTGCTTGATTTCAGACAAAATCACTTTATATCATAATTGACTATCTGTAAAACTTTGGTCTGTGTTTGGTTTGGTTTGCCGGGACAGAGCAGGGAGAGCAACCCCCAAAACTAAACCATATTGCAAACATCCCTCAACCATTAAAATGATCAACACATCACTATAAACAGCCTGCTGGAGAAGCCTCAATGCATTAGGAAATCCTTGATCAGGGAGAGTTGAAGGGAACATACCCAACATGGGGAAAAACACACTCCAGACAGCAACAAGCAGAGGCATAACTAAAGGAACAACCAAAATACTTTAAAATGCACCCCAAAGACCAACCAAAATAGCACCTTAGGTATCTCACCTTTTCTGGAAAAAAATAAATTATTCTAGCATCCCCTTAATAGGGCTTTACACTGTGTTCCAAATTATAATGCAAGTGACGTACCAGTGGGATTTCAGTACAATAAACTGAATAGTAGGCCTACCTAACTACATACAACTACTTTTTCTTGCGACGGTTCTGATAAGTAAAAAATCCTTGCTTCAAATAGCATATCAAATACTGGATATTATATTAAGTAGCCTACTTACATTTAAGGTGAAACTTGAGCTTACGTCACAATAAGGTCATATAGGTAGCCATATGATGTTGTTGGTGTTGATTAAACAAATTTATATCGTCGCTGCTGGGTGGAAAACTCGTAGTAGGCCTATTTTTAAAATAAACACTGTGTCGTAAAGAGTTGAACATTTTATGAAAATCAAGCTCAAATGGAGTTATGAAGTTTTTGACCTGAGAATGAAAGAGCTGTTTTTGTCCGTCACTGGAACAGCTACATCTGAGGCAGTAAATGCATCGCATTGCGTTTTCATCAACTTACAGGTTATAAAGTTTATTGCAGCTATATGTGCACTCAGTACCACATTAGCTTTTAGACATAGTGTTTCTTGAATACAACAATACTTAGGTATTTAGCAGTGATATTAATATTGTCAGGATTTTCTTTTTACAATGAAGTAAGCTAATTGCCTGCACAAAAAGTGATTTGAAAGTACTGCCCTCGTAAACACGACTTCCCAACTCCCAACTTCCCAGGAGGACTTGAACGCACCATGGGTGCTTCTCATTTCTTATTTGTGCATCATTTCCTTTCCTCGCGTCTCAGCTCCACCCCCATAGGATGCAGGGGGAGGATGAAAGGAAAAAAAAAAAGAGGATGGAGGAATCGAAGGAAATGTTATTTGTATATTGTAATGTTCTTGATCACTCGAGCATCACTTCTGCCTTCATTTAGTTAAATTTTGGTTATTTAAAAAAATCATAATAAATATTAATAACGCAAGATGCCCCCTTGAAATATGTGAGATGTAAAGTTTATTTAAACTGCAAAAGTAAAGCATAGCCTACATTTAAATTATTGTGACAGATAAGAAGGGGGAGGAGAATGTACAGGTGCATCAGGTTACTCAATGGGAAAGACTTCCGCAAAGGATACACCTGTGTATCCTCTCTCATAACTCCTCGGGAAGCTTCCTCACTCCTCGTTCCTAGCCTCCTCGTGGTGGTATTAGAGAACTGAGATGTCCTTCAGTCTTTTTTTTTTTTTTTTTCATTTTGTTTATCAGTATAGAATGGCACAGTGGTTGGGAAACGGTTAGATCTCGCATAGAAAGACCTTCTGACTGACGGCAGAAGGTCTGGATTCTATCACAGCTTTCATTGGCCAAGGACCATGACTGACATGTAACGCAACCAATTTCAGTTTGTTTTGTTAAGCGTCATTGTGCAAGTTTACTGCAACAATGGAGCCGCAAACATCACATACTTTTGAAAATCCAGCGTTTAGCTGATCCTGGTACGCACTCTTTGTCACAGTTGTAAACATGACGGCGTTCTTCTCCCACTAGAGGGTTTGGCGTCACGCCATTTGTTTCCAGGTGGACCGTTAAAGAACTTGACACACCTGTCTCCCAGACATCCTGTTGAATTCAACCAACCGGGGGTGCGTTTCCCAAAGCGAACTATGGTCGCAAGTTCCGTCGTTACCAATAGAGTTCAATGGGACTTATGACCATGGTTCACCAACGATGCTTTCGGGAAACGCACCCCAGATGACGACTTCCTTAAGTGTTTCCAATTACGTGTACCATATGCATCAGATGTCCAGCCAACGGTCCGTGGGTGTGACGTCTGAGGCTGAGACTAGGAAACACTGGGCTACCCACACGTTTACCCTGCGATGCATTGGCGATTACTGCAACTCCGCGAATAAGTGCGCCGACCGTTATAACCACAGTTAACCACAATATGCAATCTCATTGCATCAGACAAGCTACGGCATATTATCAGTATTTAGCAACAAGCATGTTGAGGACACTTAAATCCAGTAAAAATACAAGGAAAAAAAAAAAACATCAAACATGATGCTAGGCCAAAATAATCATAATTGCGTCAGTTCAGAAGGTCGAAAGAGTTGAGAAACAGATCGCCTAATTGACTATATGCACGGAACTTCCACAATAATATAAGCCAGCTGGAAAACTGTCACTTGCTGGTGTGTTGAGCATCAATAGTGTAATACCAGAATTTATAACCAGAATATAGTCACTTAAATAGTCAGGCATAGCATTAATTTAGTTATTCAAATGTAAAATGCCAAAAATAAATAAATAAATAAGTAAGTAAGTAAGTAAGTAGCCTATGTATGTAGGCTACTTCAGTGTTCCTCCTCAGCGAAATTCAATCCGACCATCAGTTTCACACTTTCATGTGAAAAAAAGCATCAAAAATAAATATTTATTGTGCACTTTAGTTAGATTTATTGAATAAAATGTGAGTTTTAACAAGTGTGCCAAAATCATGAGCTTGCGCTGCACTGACTGACAGCTGCTGTGATTACAAAGCAAAAGTGCGTAATTCATTCACAAGAAAAGTTATTGTTTTTCATGAGATTTTGTGAGTACTTCATACTTCACATTGACAAAATTTATTTTTAAACCTAGTCATTTTATAATGTTTAATATTTATTCAAAAGCAAAACTAAGTGAAAAACTATTACAGGAAATGGCTAATATATGCGCAAATAAATACTACTCTGCTGCCACCTGCTGATTATAGTGGTAATTAATGTCTTTTTAAATTAAAGTGTTTTCTATCAAATGTTGCATTTCTTACATTTTGAATCGTTCGTTTTACAAATGCGGACAATCTCAGAAGGATGAACAAATAATGTTTGTGGTCATCACATTAAAAATAACATTTGAAGTGCTGGAAAAAAATGCGTGTGCGTGTCTAATTACAGACACGGCATTTCATAATAGCTTCGTCTTTGTTGCAATCAATAAAACTGGTTTATTGGCAAATTAGGTAAATGTGATAACTGCATTAAAATATGAATACAACATTAAAAAGTCAACCACTGATGGTTATCGATGTATATGCAGCGAGTACAGAATGAAGCATATAGTCAATTCTGCTAGACAGGGACGGGATGGGATGTTGTCCCATCAAATCTAGTAATTTTCCACAGCGTTACCCAGGAGGAGGAGCTGAATTTCTTCTGGCTTTATGGCAGATGTGGTAAGTATGTTGCTATGAAAATACAATTTTGACAAGAATACCTGGATTCTCATAAACAGTAGAGGCAAGAGTGTTAAAAACTGCTCGCTCAAAATCCTTTTTGACTCCAAGGCCTTTGTCCAATAATTGATGGCCTTCCTATCTAAACTATTTATTCAGGCCTACTCCTATTGTAATAAAAAAGACATATTTGCCATACAAGACATTTTATTGTTGTACATTTTATTATTATTACTATTTGGAAGTTTGCTTAAGAGATTACTTTTGAATAAGACTACTCTGAAAAGTGTCTGAATTGTATTGGTTGATGAATCATGAATCAGTTGCTATAACTGACTCTGGCTGGACATTTTATATACAACAAAATGTGTCCTTTGAATAAATATCATTTGCAAATATTTTCCATGTCCCTCAAGCTGAAAAAACAAAACAAACAAACAATAAAATGATTTTAAACTCTAAACTCCAGAATCATAACACTATTTATTCCACAGGGACTATAGGTCCTATTAGTTGCTGGCTTTTTACAAGACTAGTAAACACTTAGGCTTAATTAAGAAAGTGCAGAGGGCCAGTAAATGCATTTAGTGTGAAATATTATAGACTTGGTCATTATTGGAGAACTGCCACAGGCACCTATCTTGAAGCTGTTTACCAAGAACTAAGAGCTGTGTGGCTGATAAAACCTCAACATTCAAGAAAATCTTTAGAGTGTACGATAGACAAATGTCTCCAACATTTAATTAGCTTTCATGTGTTGATCTTTCATTTGATGCATTCGCCCCATACATCACCTTACCCTTTGGTCTTTGAATTCTTAAAAAACATGACGTTTCGGCCGTCCAAGGCCTTCATCAGATAACAAGAATAACAATCTCACACAGCTATGTTCACTCTGATAATCACCAACAAGTGTGCAACTCCACTAATTGAGAGGTATAGGGGAGAAAAGGCAAGGAAGCAGTTCAATGAATCAAACTTTAAAGAAAACATAAGAAAACTTTAAAGAAAACATAGAAACTCAATGAAACAAGCTAATCAGTTTTCAAATAATAATGAAAAATTTACACCTTTGGGAAACAATGTATTCAAAGTAAAAATGCAAATCCAAAGTAAAAAGTTTCTCTAGATTTAAGCTTCACATCAATGTCTCCCCCTTGACCTGCTGAATGGATTTGTTCAAAACCAAAGTAAAATAACTCACAAATAGAATGAGAATAATGTTTAAAATGTTGTTCTACAGGGTTACTCTCATCCATATTATGGCACTATGTTCACAAATGCGGGTTGTCAGTTCTCTTGATGTTTCACCAACATACAACATTCCGCATGGACAACGTATAGCATAAATAGCGTTACATGAATTAAACGTGATGACAGTTTTTATACATATATTTTAACCTGTTCTAGGATGTGGAAAACATTTCAACCTTCTAGTGAACTGACATTGAGTGCAGTTTCCACATTTGTAGTTACCCGGAGGGATTGCAAATGGTGGAGGCTTTAAAGGACCTTTACATACATCAGCCTTAACCAATGAGTTCTTCAAATTCTTTGCTCTGCGAAATGACACCATTGGAGAATGTTCAAAAGTTTTAGAGAGATCTGGGTCTGACTGTAATACATACCAATATTTCTTTATAATATTACGAAATGCTGAAACTTGAGGAGTATAAGTGGTGATAAACTGCACAGAAGCATTCCTTTTAATATTTCGAGTTGTATTAGCAGAAGCCAATAATTGTTCCCTTTGGATTGTTTTTAATTTATCCTCTGCACAGTCCAACCAGCTATCTCTATAGCCTTTTTCTTTAAATTTCTCCCACATTTCCCTTTTTCTTGTCTCAAGTGAAAGGTCTGTAGAACAAATACGCTTAATTCTATGCAACTGACTAACACGTAGACCTTTCTTAAGCGAAGGTGGGTTACAGCTGTGGGCATCCAAAAAATCCAAAGTTTCCTCACTAAATGACATTGTGAACTTAAGATGATCCATTATAGAATTCAAGTACTGATGAAAGGAGTTAAGAGATCTTAAGTCCCCCTGAAAAGTACAAAAATGTCATCAATGTAATGCTTGTACAGCAATATTTGATGAAAAAATGTTTTTAGTTCCATCAAGATCCTGAAATTTCTCAACAAAGCCAAGATGTAAATTTGCGGAATTAGGAGCCATTCGAGTATCCATAGTTGTGCCACATTGCTGTAAGAAAAAGTAATTATCAAACCTGAAGTAATTCTTGGTTAAAACAAGTCTCATCAGAGTACTAGTAAAAAACATGATGGAGGTTCTTGTTAGATCTCAAATCAAGGAAATGCATACAATGTTCAATGCCAACATCATGTGGAATAACAGTATACAAAGACTGAACATCAAAAGGTACTAACAAACATTGGTCTGGGATGACAGTCTTATCTAAAAGTCTCAGGAAGTCTCCAGTGTCCTTTAAAAAGGATGGAAGTGTGGTAACTAAAGGTTTAAGATGATAGTCCACATACTGAGAAATCTTTTCTGTAACACTTCCAATTCCTGAAACAATAGGTCTACCAACAGGGTTTTCCAAACTTTTATGAATCTTAGGTTATGTATAGAAAAGTGGAACC